>NC_139713.1:34448501-34786001 GCF_964188405.1 Protomyctophum parallelum
GTTTCGGTCCCTCCGGACGTTCTTCAGGCAAACTTTAGCTGTTGAAAAATAGCAGATCTACAAGCAGATCTATGAGTTTGTAGATCTGCTATTTTTGCAAATTTGCAAATCTTTGAATATATATTCGTTCACGTCGATCGTTTTTAGGGGGGGTCTCTGGAACAACATATTTTTCCGATGGGGGTCGGCGGCCATGAAACAGTTTGAGAACCACTGACATATAGAAACATGGGGCTTTTCAGAAAGCTGTCATGATTTAGAAGACATTTTGTAGAATCTGGTCCTCTCGGGTCACATTTAGTGCCGGAAGTGCATCAAAATAGAAGCTCCGGGGTGCCAGAGTTGTCTGATCGCTTTTACTCTGAAAGCCATGAACCGGAAACACTTTCCTAAAAAAGTTGACTTTACAAAGAGACCTCACATCCCCGATCTTAATTATTTTTTTTACGCTCCAAAAAACGTTCATATTTTGCGGGAGAGACGGATGAGGAGCGCCAGCATATCGATCCATTCATCACCACGGAGAGCGCCTTGGATTAGGAGATACGAGTCATTCTTTCCGCCGCGCTAACATGGGAGTCAATGACAAGCTAATTATTGCACTGAGCGTTAGCGTACGGAAAGCGAAAAGCGAAATGCCAAAAAAAATAAAATAGGAAGAATTCTGAATATTCTCATCTCGCCCCGCGTTGCTGGGACGTCGCTAGGACGTCCACAGACGTCGTAGGCACTAATATTTCGGGATCCTTATGACGGCCTCATGCGTCCTACGAACTGAAACGGTTTAATGGGTCGAATCACTCTAATGTCTCACTCTACAAATCATTTCTCCGTCCACAGGCACAACCAGCGTCCTCTGGAGACGCAGCGCGATGCCGCGCACAAGAACCGCGTGCACGTTCGATTCCCGGAGGTGTTCAGCAGCGTGCCGTACCGAGTCAACGTCACTGCGCTGAACGCACTCGGACGAGCCTCCACCGCCATCTCATTCGAGGAGTCCACCATCGGTGAGTACCAGTGGGACTGGTTAACCCATTCTGACCTGAGATCAGATTCACACGAGGTTTCCACTGGACACACACTGGGTCTGATTAACCCATTCTGACCTGAGATCAGATTCTAAAAATGTCAGTCGTTCTTCGATTTTTCAAAAATAGCAGACCTACAAGCTCGTATCGCGCCACTCGGTGGCGCGATATGAGCTTGTAGATCTGCTATTTTTCAATAGCTAAAGCATAACATGATGCCAACACCAAAATGGGTGCCCGGTCAGAATGGGGTAACAGTGGTACTGGGTACCAGTGGTACTCACAAGTACTCACATTTCTTACTTTTTTGTGACCCATTTTTCACCCAGTGTCAATTATCTCATGTAATCCTGGGCTCTACACTCCCTCCACCAACGTGGGGAGAGCAACGGACTGACCTCATGCTTCCTTCAATGCATGAGGAGTCCCAAGTTCTCGGTATGCAGAATGTTCCATTTCAAGTTTTCAAATGTAGAAGAATCTTTTTTAAATGGCAGATCTATAAGCGTTGTAATTTTGTAACATATTAATAATATTACTCTCCCAAGTAATATTGCCCAACACTGATAATATTACAGCTTTATTTGTATAGCACCTTTCATGACATGAAATGCAGCTCAAAGCACTTTACAGAGCAATAAAGAAAAAAGAAAAGCTAAAGCATAAAACAACATTAAAATACCGGCAATAGCAAGAAATGGCTGTGAATAAGGCAAGACAGTGGGGACATGAATAAGAACAACACAGGGAATTAATAATCAACTAAAGGGAAGTTTGAAGAAATAGGTCTTGAGCTGTGCTTTAAAGCTGTCTACAAAGGCTGGCCTGTCTAAGGTGTAATGGGAGTTTATTCCAAGTCGTGAATGCTGCTTCACCATCTATAGAAGAAATACAGTCCCACAAAACATCAGGATATCAGTTGAAGAATCGAAGCATAGGCGAGAGCAAGCAGCGAAGCGTCCTCACTTTAAGAGAGGGAGCAAGCAAGCAAAAATATATATACCGGTACATATATATATATTTGGGGATACTTGACATGGAAATGTTTGAGAACCACGTGGTCTACCAGTAATTTAGTAGCAGTAGAGTTGGCTCCCGGAAGGGGCTGGCCAGACCCAAAGGTCGGGAGGGGGGATGGGGGGTTGAGACCAACTGAGACCCACTGTTCCACAGCCTGACCCTGAAATTCAGAAGCTGAACCAAAAAGACCCCACAAACAGTGGCACGTTTTATCAACAGGCTCATTTTTCTTTAACGTTTTTATGAACAGACTCATTCGAGATGATCAGAATGAGTCTGTTCAGGACCCTGACTGTGGGGATTTTCCGCACAGGGTCGCACAAGTCTCAAGAATTAGCTCTGCTCGTGAAAGGCTCAATATTTAGTTTCGCTGTGCGTTCTGGTTGCGCCACAGCAGCCCCTGGACCTTCTGTTTAGGTTATTCAAGAGAAGGTCATCCATGAGAGATCTGCTTAGCTGTTGAGCTGCACCAGACACTGGAAATCACCACTGCTTTTGCATGTTAGGGGTTGACACTAAGTAAGGTCTCACAGGCAACTTGCCTGTGAGACCTTACTTACCTCGGGCAAATACAGGTCATGTTCTACTTGCCAAAGGTCATGCCCACTTGCCCGAAAAGTCAATCGTCCATTATAAAATGATAGATCAAATTTGAATTACTGTACGTTTAATTTAACACATTTTGGGCTGCATTTTGCGTGTCTTAAGTACCAGGTCTTATTACTTAACTTAAGACCCGGAGGCGTGATCAATACCATTTGGCTATTCTGAGTGGCCAAAGAGCATTGACCCCGCCTCCAGGTTCAATGCCGCCACGTTCAGGTGTTTAGACAGTTATCCCGTGTTGTGTTCATAGACGGTTGCGTCCCCTCTCAAACGAGCACTTGCCCGGCCGGGCAACCTGAAAGCAAATTCCACCTGCCCCAAAGTATTATTTACCTGTCAGGGGCAGGTAATGTGAACACCTGGTAATACTGCAAACACAGAATAAGTCAATAGTTTAATATGAATAATAAAGGCAAGATAAATTATGAAGCGTTATGCACGTAAAAAGAAAAGCGACTTAAAATACTGATGACGGTACCCACCGTTTTATGTACAGTGCACATGTTTGACATTTCAGTTTCTTCTTTCTTTCTCCAAGGTCACTACTGGTAAAAAATATTGTGGAACTAGAAAAAGTGCCCTTCTGGGCACAGGTCTCCACCAGGAGGATAGGAATGTTTAGGAGTAATATAAACATGTTTTTTGTTTGTTTGTTCCAATCTTTGCCAATCAGGATGGAATATGGGAAATGGTGCAGATCCGTGTTGATCGCACGCATGCACAATCCACCTGTTGGTGGCGCTATAACAGGCCAATGTGAAATGGGTGGGCTATATTCCTCAGCCTAGTAGGAAAGTGCGTGAAAGATTTCACGTCAAATTGCACGCTGCGTTCATGATTTGAGGCTTTTTGTTCAAAACAGGCCAATCCTGCAAAATTTGAAAGCCAATGTTAGCCAATTAGGATGGAATATGAAATATCAGACACATCCGTCTTGAGCACATGACTATGGAGATACTGTGTAACGATTTGCGGGATTTTTGGACAAAATCCGGAGGAGTAATATCCAAAAATGTGTTTTACAAAAGTTGGCCTCCTGGCGGCACTCTAAAAGCCAGATGTGAACTAAAGAGACTGTGTACCAATTTGCGTGATGTTTGGACAAAATCTGTAGGTGTACTGTGCAAAAACTTGTTTTGCACAAAGCGGCCTCCTGGTGGCGCTACAACAGGCCGTTCTGGAAAGTTTGGGGCAGAGGTTCATCGTTGGCATCCAGGGAGTGTGTGTGCAAAATGTGGCATCGACCGGGTTAACGGTGGCCGAGATTAGCTGCTCACGGACACACACACACACATGGACGGACGGACGGACGGCCTGGTGGAGACAATAATTTAAGGTTGGCCTGAAAGTGTCTTTCCAAGTTGCCTTTCTTCACCATCACTGTGCAGTTTGTTGCTGATGAGACAAATGCATTCTTAAAATACAGATGACAGCACATTATTAGTATGCCCTTGGCTGATACCACCTATACTGTATCTCATTAGTCTGAATATAAATATATTACTATTTGAAAAGGTGACTAAAGTTTAGGTGCTGGATTTCCTCTCTGGAAGCTGATAGAAAATCGGTCACAAACAATTAAGACAGTGACGATATACAGCACTTAATACCGTACGTACGTTGCATTTAAATTGAGATGTTATTGTATTAATTCATTTCTAATTGGACTATGGATCCAAAACACCTTAGTGGAGCTGTGAAGCATGAACTTAGAAATATGACTGAGTGTGTCTGATTTTAATTGAATGTGAAGTGTGCATTTCATTCTTCCTGTGTGTATTCCCAATTCAAATTATTTTGTTTTGTTTTTTTAACCCATTAAAACCGGAAAATCATCTGCGTCATTTTAGATTTTAGCGAATTGGCTAAAAAATCCCACCCGTGTGAAGTGAGGGGAGCTCTTATCATCGTACATCATCATATTATACATAATCTCATTATTTTGTCTTCAATGTTTGTGTTTACGCAATGTTTGTGTTTGCACAAACACTCAAAACTGGCCATTCATTGTCAATGGCATTCAATGTTTGTGTTTACACAAACCCTCAAGGCTGGACATGGGAGGGGCTAGCACCCCTCAGAAATAGCTTGAGAGTGTGCGAACTACTGATTTAGAAGGCACTTGTGGAATCGCCCTCGGGTCGTAATGGGTTAATTCTGCAAGAGCTGCGATCTACTCAACCATATAAATTAAGAATAATTATTACAGGCAGGCACTTGTCTGTAGGCTGGTTCAGGTGGTACCGGCATGCAAATGTGCATTTGGGAGAGGAGGGGGTGTGTGGGTGGGTGGTGGGGGGCCCTGTGGCAGTTTCAGGCGCAGGGGGCCCATAGACTCAGGATCTGAATTAGGCCAATAATTCAGTGCCAGTTCTGCTAACTTTTGTCCACTTGAGCGCCCTTACTGTATTACTTAAAAGTAATACAGTCAGCAAAACTGATTATGCACGCTTGGAAGCCGTGCAAAATTGCTCACGTCATCCCTGCAGCTGTACAAAAGTCTTCATTTAACCCATTCTGGGCGGGCACCCATTTTGGTGTTAGCATCATGTCATGCTTTAGCTATTGAAAAATAGCAGACCTACAAGCTCATAGCGCGCCACCGAGTGGCGCGCTACGAGCTTGTAGGTCTGCTATTTTTGAAAAATCGAAGAACCACTGACACAGAAACATAGCTTTTTCAGAAAACTGTCAGGATGTAGAAGACATTTTTAGAATCTGATCTCAGGTAAAAATGGGTTAATTTTGGACAGAAAAGTGTCTCACCTGCATTTCAAAGTTGGATGCAGTGATTAATCTGCTTACATGAGGCCAAAAAGATTCACAAACAGAATACGGTAAAAAACCTGCATCTATGAATTGGATCTGTGTCCCATGCTCTCTCTCTCCCCCCCCCCCCCCCCCCCCCCCCCCCCTCCACACCCCAGTCAAACCGGACCCCCCGGAGAGGGTGGTGGCCACGGCGATCGCCAACAACGCCCGGCGCCTGGAGGTGTCCTGGCAGAGCCCGTCCACGTGGCCCGACGTCGAGAACTTCCCGCTCAAGTACTTCCTGCGCTACAGGCCGCTCATCAAGGACCAGTGGCAGCATGTGAGTAGAGTAGCACTGTTGATTCCGTCGTCTATAACGAAGAATGTTCGTCGACTACCTTTTTTCACTCAGGAAAACTGAATAGATTATAAAACCGGAATAAATATGATTGCTAAAACTATGTATATTTATGTGTCTATGTATATATGTATATATATATATATATATATATAGTCAATATCATCAACAAGTTAAAGGTATATTCAGTGATTTCACTCAAAAAACCTTAGGTTTCGTTTTTGGCTGTGGGACCCAGCCTTTTCGTCCAATCAGGATAGAGAGTCAAAAACGAAACCTAAGGTTTTTTGAACCCCAGGCGTTAACTGGGGACAGGGAGGAACTCCTTATTATGGCCAGCACACTCTATAGTAGGGAGGATTATCACAACAAAACAAAAAAATAAGTGATATTTGAATTAAGTGAAATCACTGAATATACCTTTAAAACTAGACTAAAATGTTAGGGAGGGATTAGTGAACAAGAGATCCAGTAGAACTTCCAAGAACATTTTATGCCTGGTTGCATGCTGAAAATAGCACATCTACACACGCGTGTTGCAGAGCTTGTAGGTTGGCTATTTTCAGCATGCAACCTGCACGTGAGTGTAAAATCTGCTATTACGACACCATCATATAATTCGTCAACAAAATCAACTGTAGATTTAGTTGACTAAACTCTTTATGACACGTAGTCGACTAAAACTAGACTAACACTAAAAGATTTCAGATGACTAAAATTTGACTTAAAAAAAGTTTTAATTCAAAGACTGTGACTAATACTAAAATCAAAATACCGGCGGATGCGAGGTTCAGTTTGCGAGTAAATGTACTTAGTTACTTTCCCCCATTCCACGTGGTGAGAATGCCTAAGCAGGAAGTACGGCCCGAAGGAAGTTGAGTTTGATGCTTCGCAGGTCTGTTGTTACGTTCCCCGGTTGCGTCAAACCCCGTGTTTTGATTGGTCGAAAAAGGCAGCTTGCGGGGGAAGCACAGACAATGGAATTGCATTAGGACGTTGCAGGCTGGGAGCGAGGCCAGATTGTTGTGGGATACTCTTTAACGGCTGGACCATGATTGTGCTGTCTCATTCTCTGTCTGTCTGTCTGTCTGTCTGTCTGTCTGTCTGTCTCTCTCTCTCTCTCTCTCTCTCTCTCTTTGACCCCTTTTCCACCAGTTGGTTCCCAATGGGAACCGGTTCAGTTCTTTTTGGTTTTTAGTCCATGAGCCAGAGCTCCAAAATGGGTGGGCAAACTATACCCTGTATTAAATTGTTTATAGGATAAATACAAGTAAATTAATACATGATAACCCTTCCACAGTAGTACCTTTTTCATATTTTTTCATATTTTGCATATTTTCCTACATAATGCCTCATTTGCATATTTAAAAATGTAAAATTTGTAATATAATAAATCATTGCCTTCATGTAAGTACTCAATTGGGGAAGTGTCATGGTGATAACAATCTAATATAGGTATGGTTTTGCTACACTCAATTCATAATTAACGTTCCAATTTTGGAGCTCTGGCTCATGGACTAAAAACCAAAAAGAACTGAACCGGTTCACATTGGGAACCAACCGGTGGAAAAGGGGCCTTTGTGTATGTCTCTCTCTTAGGCCACGTTTGGACGACAACGGTCTCTAGCCCATTCTGACCTGAGATCAGATTCATACGAGGTTTCCGCCGGACACACACTGGTCTGATGAACCCATTCTGACCTGAGATCAGATTCTAAAAATTTCAGTCGCTCTTCGATTTTTCAAAAATAGCAGACCTACAAGCTCGTATCGCGCCACTCGGTGGCGCGATATGAGCTTGTAGATCTGCTATTTTTCAATAGCTAAAGCATAACATGATGCCGACACCAAAATGGGTGCCCGTTCAGAATGGGCTAGGGAAAGCGGCAAAGTGCCGTCGCATTCTCACTTTTCATTCTGCGTTTAGACGGAGGCGCAGCAGTGATTGAAAACGCTGCACTGTGCATGCCAGGTGGCTAGGTGGCGGTGTGACGATGCAGTGTGCGGAAGTGTTGGCTGCATATAGCCGCAATTGGCCCATTGCGCATGTTTCTTTCCTTCCAGGGAGTAACATGGAGTCCACCGCACGGCCTTCGCTTCCTGTGCTCTTCTATAAATTGTCCTTGCCGCAAAGCGGGATGTTGCGATAGATATTGAGATAGAAAGAGAACTTCCGCATTCCATTCTTACACTGGGAGTCTATGCTAGTGACATAACTCTCTCTCTCTCTCTCTCTCTCTCTATGGGTCCTTTCTTCTGATTGGCCGCTGCAGGTGGAGTTGTCAGACAGCACCTCCCATACGATTACTGACGCATACGCAGGAAAAGAGTACATTATTCAGGTAATCTGTCTAAGTTATTTAATATTAAGTTATATATTTTTGAAATGTATGTTTTCTTCAAGTTACTTAAATCTTAAATTTCTTCTTGCCTGTATTCATGTCTTATTTTTCCTCCATATATTGTATCCTCTCCTTGACTCCTAGGTCGCCGCTAAGGACACTGAGATAGGAACTTGGAGTGACTGGAGTGTGGCTGTCCACGCAACTCCCTGGATCGAAGAACCCAAACAAATTACTTCTACTACTGACACTGATCCTGGTATAGGTAGGTAATAGTAGTGCTAGTAGTAGTAATAGTAGTAGTAGTAATAGTAGTAGTCATAATTTTAGTTCTAGTAATACCAGTAGTAGTGGTCGATCTAGTAGTAGCACCACTAGTATTCATTCTAAATAGTAATACTAAGTCTGTCAATTTTGAAATATCAAAATTAGTTATGAAAAGATTATTAACGATTAAATAAAAATCAATCAAAGTATATCCATCATTGTTGTCGGGGGGAAACTACCTAACTCCAATTTATTTCTCCATAAATCAATGCTATTGAACACCCTTCTGTGTGTTGGTTAAAAAAATTATAATTTCCTGAAATTTTTACATTTGTAAAAGATATATTTTTAAAATGAATATAATGATTGATTGATTGATTGATTGATTGATTGAAATAACTGCAGAATGAGTACTGTTAACCCATTCTGACCGGGCACCCATTTTGGTGTCGGCATCATGTTATGCTTTAGCTATTTAAAAATAGCAGATCTACAAGCTCATATCGCGCCACCGAGTGGCGCGATACGAGCTTGTAGGTCTGCTATTTTTGAAAAATCAAAAAAAACGACTGACATTTTTAGAATCTGATCTCAGGTCAGGTCAGGTTCATCAGGACCAGTGTGTGTCCGGCGGAAATCTCGTATGAATCTGATCTCAGGTCAGAATGGGTTAAACGAAAGTACAGGTCAATACAAAAACGGCTATGAGGATAAAACCAGAAAAGGCACTAAAACTTGCCCCCCCCCCCCCCCCCCTCCCCCCCCTCGCTCTGTTCTTTGTTTAGACACGCCCTCTCCCGCGCCAGCTTCTGCTGAGCCACGATTGGGCGGCTCTCCAGTGGGCAGAGCCAACGAGAGGCACCTCCCCTTTCTCCTCTCCCTGCTATTGGGCGGATCCGCAACACTGATGCCAATATTAATGTGTATGTGGTACGTGAGTATGTCATTTGAGAGGTTCTAAAATAGTGGTTCTCAACCAGTGGTCCGGGGACCACCGGTGGTCCTTGAAGGGGATTCCAGGTGGTCCCCAGCTAAATGATGGAGAGTTTGTATAGATCTTTAACTCTTGAGAGCGTTTCAATTTGGCTAGACAAAAATGTAAAAAAGCCACTGCTCATCTGCTGAAAGACTTAAAGGTATATTCAGTGATTTCACTTAATTCAAATATCACTTATTTTTTTGTTTTGTTGTGATAATCCTCCCTACTATAGAGTGTGCTGGCCATATAAGGAGTTCTTCCCTGTCCCCAGTTAACCCCTGGGGGTCAAAAAACCTTAGGTTTCGTTTTTGACTCTCTATCCTGATTGGACGAAAGGCTGGGTCCCACAGCCAAAAACGAAACCTAAGGTTTTTTGAGTGAAATCACTGAATATACCTTTAAGTGAGGTGCTGGAGTCACAAAGTTATTGAAAAAGTATTGCGATGCCTGAAGAAGGTCAGTGGACCGAAAGCTTGCAATAAATCCATTGATTGTGCACATGCAGATTTGAGTGTGCGGAGCCTCCCTTTCTTGTTTTATCATTACACTCTCAAAAGTGAAATTATTGTTAAACATCTGCATTCTTAATTTACAAGAAGTCTTATACGATTAGAGAAATGTAGAAGATTTTTTTATTTTGATCAACGTTTGCCAAAAGCATGGAATTGTGGACAAAGTCCTATCCAACGAAATATTCTTTAGTTTTGGGTCTGAAAGGCTAAATGTCATCAAAGGGTGGTCCGTGGCTCAAAAGCGGTATATATAATGGCCCATGGCATTAAAAAGGTTGAAAACATTGCCCCAATTTCACTAAAATGAGTGAGTTTGTATGTTACCCCTAAAAAAGTCACTCAGCACGGAGCCCGCCAGAACCGTAGTAACCGTAGGATTAAATTAATCGTCTAGCCTGCCAGAACCGTAGGCTACGTTTTCCAGGGTTTATATTCTTTAATCCATGTTTTGATCCGATCCATGTTTTGATACGGTTAGTAAGAACCGGAAAAGCATCTGTGTCAGTTTAGATTTTTTCAGTTGGCAATTCAAAAATAGCAGATATACGTAAGCTCACATATAATTTTGAATTATACAAAATAGTTTGAGAATCGGCCTCAAATCTTAAAGGGTTCATCATTTATTTCACTTAACCCTTCCTCTCTCTCTCTGTCTCTGTTACTCTCTCTCCCTCAGACAGAATCGAAAGGAACAAAACAGAGGAAGATATTCCTTCATTCACTCGCTCTCTCTATTTTTGCACACATCCATCCATCAATCCATACATCTGTTCATTCTTTCCGATCCGTCCTCCAGATCCGATTTGTACGACAAACTTTTGCGTAGTGATGACTAGCATCAGAACGCTTCGTGGAGGAAAAGACAGGAGAGGAAGCGAGATCAAAACGAAGAGAGGAAGCCATCGTCGGTGAAGTAATTCTTGGAAAGCTTCCAAGGACTTTGGAGACTGCAAAACTGTTGAGAGATATTCCCTGCAGGTGTGTGGGGTAAGGTTTTGGGTTCAATTTTGAAAATTGTGAGTGGAAGAAACTGTCCCGTTGAATGATTCCCTGCCTATGGTGGTAAATTAGTAGAATAGGACAAAAAAGAAAACTGAAAGAAGAAAAAAATCACAAAGAAGGACCTTTTGAGTGGAATTGGAATTATTTTAAATGCGCAGTCGGATAAAATAGAGAAACTGGAAACGTTCGCTGAAAATGTAAAAGTGCTTTTTAGAATATTTTCTGCAATAGTTGGGGAAAATGTGGCAATGAGTAACATCAAAATACAACATCCCCCCCCCCCCCCCCCACACTCCCAAAATACGACTTCATGAAAGTGAAATTCTTGGAAAAGGAAAATGTATATATTGTGCTAATGGAAACTTTGCCAGAATGTTTCGTTTATTTACATCTTTTTTTCATTGGAAAAGGAAGTGAAAATGCATTAAAGGAAATAGACGAAAGAATAGCATCCAATAGCGCAATTTGTCACTCTACAAACATTCTCTCCCTTTTTCATTCACTCTATCGCTCTCATCTATTTCTCTCTTATCATCACCCTCTCTTAATCTGTCCATTCTCTCTCTCGTGTTGTAGATAAAATGTGTACTTTTATTTCACCTGCTCTCTCACTTTTATAACGTATTGAAAAAACAAAATGTCGCCTTCGCTAACGTAGCAAAGTAGCTAATGCTAATGCTAGCCTTCCCGCCAAGCTACATGTATATTGCCAAAGATTTTGTAGAAGTAGTATTACTACTAATAGTGCTACTAGTTCTACTTTTAGTAGTAATACTAGTACTAGTAGTACCACCACTACTACTAGTTCCGCTTATGACCCCTACAGATACACACATACCCCCAGAAAATTACACAACTGTCATATGCTCAAATGTACACTCCCCCAAATATGATTGTACGCAAATTAGTACACATCAAGTACATAGTAAAATTACTTTTCCACTACAACGTATAAGCTCAGCTGTACCCAAAAGGTATACACACATACAAAATGTACACACAAATGTACATGAAAGAATATATATGAAGTGTTTCTTGAATACAAAACCCAGTCGTACAAAGAGCATTTCGACGTAAACAGACTTCTAAACAAAACATACGACATGCACAAGTGCAATACTCCAACAATAGAATGCAAATGTATGGGTTAATTTCCTTCCCATCCACCAAGAGACTATAGGGATCTTTGAACGCTCGACTGTGCATCCAAATTGGCCAGGCGCTGCTCTATAACAATCATTCATAACTGACCGCATTTGAGGGATAGCCGAGCAGGGACGGTTATCTGTGTTGCTATTGAATCCTGCAGGTTGGTTGCGGGTGCCTCACCGTACCGAAAACATGCTAATCAACACCTTCCCTTATAAACCAGCCAGTATTCATCAGTAATGGCGATGGCCTACTACAGTATAAGGGGGATTTGGACTTGGCATAACGCATCATTTGGAGGAAAAGGCAAAAAATCAAAAACATTATTGCAAGAAAGAAAAGGTGTGAATATTGCTCCAAAGTATTTTACCACTTTAAGTAAAGAAAGTTCTGGGAGCATAAAATGGTGTGCAGATTTTTGTATTTCTTTACTTGGATGTGCGTGTTTTTTTTTGGCTGTTGTTTCAGCCTCCTCTACTACTATTGCTCCGAAGTAAACACGAAACTACACACACACTGTATTAACTCAAAGTATTAGATGTATAAAAAAAAGTGTACACACACGCACACTGTTCCAAAATAGCTGCCAAATTATTATGTCCGCAAAGGTACTCACAAAAGTATGAACAGCCACTGCTAGTACACCTTTTCCAGTATTATTTTTGCGCAGTTGTACATTATGAAGGAATGCACACCCACCCTGGATATGATTGTAAATCACTTTTCTACAGGTCGACTTATTCTGAATGGCTCAAAAAAAGACCTAATCAATTCAATCCAATTCCGAATGACTCTATCAAAATGACTCAATCCGAATGACTTAATCTGAACTATTTGATATGGGCAGCTTAATTCGAATGATATAATCTGAATGGTTCAAACTGAAGGATATTATCCCCCATATCCAAAGGGGAACTCAATATAAGTGCAGGATTTAAATAAACAATATAAGTTTAAAATTAAATCCCCCCTCAAAAACATAAAGGAAATTATAATGTTGAAATAAATGTTTTTGTGTTTTCTATTTTGCTGATCAATCTAAGCGACTTGATCTAAATGATAATTTGACCTTTCTCTTTCTATCTCTCTCTGTGTGTGTGTTGAGCCTCAAGCTCACAATCTTTTTTGTACAAATGAAAAAGAAAGGCAAAACACCTGATTACAATTTCTTTGCTGTGCTGTAAAAAAAAGAAAAAAACTATAATAATGATGTAAAGAAAAAATCATAAAGTAAATTAAGTAACGTTGATGACAAAAGATCAAATAAATGTAGACGTTAGAGATTTACAAGACTTTTAAATTGTCGCTTGTACAGACGCGGAAAAGAAGAACAACGATTATCTGGCTTTGTTTTTTTGTGTTGCGCAGTTTTTCTTTTCATAATTTTGTTTTCGTTACGACTCCCTTTTTTCATTACTCGACTGAAATGATTACTGTGATGTTTCACTGACGAAACTTGTTTTTTTACTTCAGGCATTCAATGTTGGTTACTTAAAATGTTCATTGAAGGTCCTTATATTGTTGGGTTTGTTATATTCAGGAATTCATGATGACTGCCTACAACATTGTTTTCAAAAAGGGTTGTTCGTTTTCTTTAGTCATTCACAGTCATTCATAATGGCTTACTAAAAATGTCCATTTATAGGGTCCTTGACTTTTTTGTCATTTGTATTCAGGCAATAATGATGGTTGTCTTAAAGGTTCAAAAAGGGTCCTTTAACTTTAATTCTATAATTTCTTTTTTGCCAGGCATTCATCATAGATTATTAAATGTATTTATACATTGTCCTTATTTGTCTGTTGTTGCTGTTGTTATTGTGTTTTTTTCCCCTTTTTTTCAGGCATTACTGTTAGCTGCCTAAAAACGGTTCTAAAAGGTTCCTTGGACATTTATAATGGCTGACTAAAAATGTCTATTAAGGGTCCTTATGTAGGCGCTTTTTATATAGTTTTAAGGCATTCCATGATGGCTGCCTAAAGAGATTCAAGAGGGGTCTTTACATTTTTGCCCTCACATGTTGGCCTTAAATTGGTCCTTAGGATGTGGACACACCAAACTTTAACTCAGCCAATGCTGAACGTCGCCTTTGTTTTTTTGTATTTTAAATCAGAGAATGGTAACCAACCGCTCTGTTCCCATTGAAAAGCATTGGCAGAATGTTCCGCATTGGCAGAATCAAGGTTCTGTGTACACGTAGATTTTTATTTTAGTTGAAAAAAATGCAGTTGTTTATATTCTGACATTCATAATGGCCAGCTAAAATAAAAATACACAAAGGTCCTACCTTTTTTTATTATTTTTTTATTAACTGCTTACTAAAATATCCATGAAGGGTCCAGTTTATGTTGCTCTTTTGGTGTTTAGGCATTCGTAACGGTTTACTAATGTCATCATAATAATCAGACAGGGTCCTTGTGCATTTTGTGAAATTACGTTAAGGCATTCATGAGAGCATACTCAAATAATGTTATTTATTTTTGTTTGTTTCATTCAGGCATGTACCAAAATAATTCAGAACCTGAATTTATTTGACTTTTTAATAAAAAAATTGAGACGGGAATCCATAGCAAACTGTTCTGTTTTCTCTTCAGCCATTCTGAAGAGCCCACTGAAAGTAAACTAAATAAATGTTGTTTTCCTTTTTCCACACATTTACCACACTTTTACTAATGTTATCAATCATCGTCAGGGTTCTTTGAAGTTATTTCCTTATAGCGTAATAAAGGATGTCCACTTCATCTATAGCTTTTTTATTTTTTTTAATAGGGCCACAGCTTTTCAAACCAAAATTGGGATCCTCGCATTTTTTTGTCCCCTTTGATTATTTTCCTTACTTTTTTGTGATACAGTTTTTTTGCCAGAATTATGCCCTCATATACATATTTCACATTATAGATTTTAGATTTGTTTTAAAAATATAAGAAATTCTCATGAATTCTTATATTTTTTATTTATTTTCTCTTTTGTTCTCACATCCAAAAATGTTCACCAGAATGTCTCCGAATTTTATTTCCTTTTCTTAAAATCCCCAAAATGCATTTTCACTGCATTTTCCTCTCCCTTCATCAAGAAAATAAGTTATTTTCTTTTGTTTTACAAAAAATAAAAAAATGTAACTTTACCTGGAAAGTAGGCTACACAAAAAAATAATATTATTTAATGACAATAATATTAATAATATTAATAATAATAATGATAATAATGTATGTATTAGCGTTAGCTTGTATGTTTTTTCTAGTTGTACATACAATGTTTCAAAACTTCATTAAATGTGACATTTGACAAAAGAAGGAAATTCACTTTTGTGTCTGTGTTGTTTATTCTATACGAAAAGTGTACAACCCAGGAGAGGCACGACATGGCAGAACCACTTTGACTCAGCCCTCACCACACCAGACCCATAGAGAAAGAGAGTTGTGTCACTAGCATAGACTCCCATTGTAAGAATGTTCTCTTTCTATCTTAATGCGAAAGTTCCAATGTTTGGAACTACAGGAATGTGACAGAGCAGCCTCTGTCAGAGTAATGTAAGCTGTTCAACAATATACATTAATTGTATTGTTGCTGTATATTTGTAACAGGTTGATTTCAGTCCCACATTCTGCTGTGACATGTGAATCTAATATACTTGTGTTTATCTATGCAGATGCTATAATTGGGAAGCTGCCATGATTTCCTGAAGAGAGCTCTGATTGATTGCTTTAGGGGGAGCATCTTGAGGAGAAGTTGACACCAGTACCTCTCTGTTTAAATTATGTTGAGTTCTGTTTGAGTTCTTTATTTTCTTCAGTTATTTCACTTATCTTGTCCAGGCCTGGAAGACATTAAACTTTATTTCTCACCTGCAAGTCTGCCTCATGTCCAGTATGTCATTGTAAAGGTTTTATTACTGACAAACAGCCGGTCTACAATCCCACTTTAACAAGGAACTCACAGACTTTCCTACTAGGCTGAGGAATATATCCCACCCTTTTCTCACCAACAGGTGGATTTTTGCAGAACACATTTTTGGAACAAAATGCCTCAAATCATCCAATTGCCATCCAAGGCATAAGAAGAAATGGAACCCTTTCACATTGGCCTATTAGGAGGAGGCCACAATCTGACCTGGCCTTGTGGAGACCTGTGCCCCGTGGGGCACTTTATCTAGTTTTTGTTCTTTTTTGACAGGATTTGAGAACTCTGGTTTAATGTGGGCTCTATCTGTCATAAATGTCATTGTAATGCAAAGGAAAGAGAGATGTAATGTAGCTCTACTATAGCTATAGCCTATACTGTCATCAATGTTAACCACTTATAGCTAAACAGACAGAAATGCCTTCCACATCTGATTACATTTGGTAATGTACTGCAGCCTACAGCTTGTTGAAAGGCAATGCATTTGTATGTGACTTTAATACAGTCCAAAAGTACATTATGATATAGTAGGAGATGTAGTTGGCCCTTGGGTGTTTTCAATTTTCTAATTTGGCCCCCTTTGAAAAACCTTTGGACACCCTGGTCTATGATTGGCTGAGACGGGGGTAAGACGCTTGTTTTGCATCACGCGTTAAACGATTCCATCAGCCATGGCTTTCCAACTCATGCGGCACACTGGTTGACACGCAAGGCCATATGGCTGTTCAGCGCAGGCACTCATTTGCCCAGCGGCTCGACTGGGGGTGCCTCACGGGCCTCAAGGCCTTGCTGTCAGCGTGCCTGCCTTGTTGAGTCAAAAGGAGAATTCCGGAGTAGCCATTTTCTTACCGAATTCTGATAATATATCCATTAAGCACTCCAAGGTAGTTGCAAAATCAAATCCTCTATAGCGCAGCGGTTTTCAACCTTTTTCATATCAAGGCCCATTATCTTTTTTTGCCATTTTTGCCCTGACCACCGTTAATAGACATTTAGCCTCTCAGACACAAAGAATAATATTTAGTTGTCGTTGGATACGATTTTGTCCACAATTCTATGCTGTATTGATGTGCCAAGTCTAGACGTTTAATGTGTGTTTAGAACGTAATTATAAATGTCCCATCCCAGCCAAGTCTATGGAAATTAATGTTTGTTTAGGGTAAATTACTAAATTAATGTAAGATGTCATCTCGCTGATATAAATACATCTTGTAATAAATGTATTTATTTTTATTTATTATTTAGACATGAGAACATCAACATGGCATGCCCCCAAAACTCTGGGCACCCCTCACTCCGCACAAGTGTGACGTTTTATGTTAGGGAAGGATCTTTGTTTTAGACGTTAATACTATGGGGTGGGGAATTGGGGATGGGGCAATTCATTTCTTTCATATTATGGAATGGGTATAGGCCAGTAGCCCTTCTTCTTTCGTTTAACGTCAGAGGTCCAACTCGGTGTCGTGTAGCCATGCATCACTGGTCCTAAGTTTGGAGAGGCTGGCTTCCGAGGGTGGTCTGTATAAGGGGCAGGTGGTTCTTATATCGTCGGCAGTCTGCTTAGGGTCACCGGTCACCGCACTCGCATGCCACACTGTCCGCCAAACCCCACTTCTGCGTTGATGCCTTAAAGCGACCATGCAACGCCAGTTCGTATAGGCGGTACAGTGCGGTGAGGTCCATTGCCGGCGTGGCAGGTCGTCTCCTCCTATAGCGCCATCTCCAGGGTCCCAGATGTAGCGATGAATGCGGGAGGGCCCGGCTGACTTCCCAATCCTGCTTCCACGCTGCTGCCAACCGTGCATCTCTGGAGATGTCATCAGAATTGGTTGCTGCCTTGTTGTAGGGGTGGCGGTGACTTGAATCTTTTCCAATTCCAGCTGGCAGAGAAGAAGGAATTAAGGTTCCTTGGGGTCGTACAGCAGCAGTGTTGGAGGCCCATTCACTCAGCACCAGGGCCATCGCTATACGTATGCGCTGCACGTAGGGCAACATGCCGAGGGGGGGCAACAAAATGTGCCAAAAAGTGCCAAGCCAACCCCCATAATAACAATTTTCTCCGTGACCAAATGGTCAGCTACGTCCCTGCTCAGTGCCACTCCATTGGGTGCTGTGTGGTTGTAACCCCAGTCTGTGTGCTGGAAGTTGAGTTTGGCTGTGGTTAGGCCCTCGACATGGAGTTGAAGCACTAATCGGTCTTTGATGGTCGGAATAACTGCCTGTCCGCCGTTTCTAAGCCTGCCCGCTCGACGTTTGGTTGGCGACATTAGTTTCACAAGTTGGTCTTTCACCATCTCTTGCTACTTACAGGGATGGCCACGTGAAGGCTGTCGTCTTCTCCCCCCCAGTCCCATCAGTAACCCTGATGGGATAGAACGTACAATGGCCCGATCAGTAAGTACCAATTACACCAATTACACAGTCTATCCTTCCGCCTATGCAACTTATTACTGAGGAGGAATCTGGGGAATATGATTACTGTTAAAGTGAAGCAGTTTAGTGATAACATCACAGCCCATCTTAGTGGCACGCTCCAGCGTGGTGGCGCCCAGCTAGAATCTCCCAGCGACAAGCCATCCATTCATATTGATCAGTGGTGGAAAGCAACTAAGTACATTTACTCTACTGTACTTAAGTACAATTTTGAGGTATTTTACTTTACCGGAGTATTTCCAATTTATGCTTGTAATTCTACTCCACTACATCTCAGAGGCAAATATTGTAATTTTTACTATACAATTATTTGAAAACTTTGGCTATTTGAAAATAGCTGATCTACAAGCTCACAAGTCCCATTGTGAGCTCGGGTTGTGAGCTTGTAGATCTGCTATTTGCAACAGATTTGTATACATTTTATAAATTTGAAACCTGTGAAATTGGACATTCTGCATATGGGTAATTTTACTTTTGGCACTTTATATATATATTGATGCCAATACTTGTGCTTACCAGTATTTCTACAGTACATTGCAGTATTGCTCCTTGTATTTAAGTAAAGTACTTTTACCACCACTGATGCTGATCCAACCATTCTGCAATTTTAGTGAACTGACATAACTCAAATTTACCAATGAGTGATTTTTCCAGCAGCTATTCCGAGGGCTGGTTAGCACATGATGGATTACTGCAGTCACCTTAACAAGTCCTTTGACACCTCTGATGAGTGTATCTGTAGGTGGGATAAGTCTGTGGAGGACTCCATTACTGTAGTGAGGATGGTTCATTAATCACTGGCCTGACCCATGGCTGTTTTCAAGTCTGTTAGCATGCCAACCAGCATTTAGTACTTTCTCGGCCTGTACGTGGCCAGAGGTGTGTATGTGTGTGTGTGTGTGTGTGTGTGTGTGTGTGTGTGTGTGTATTGACAGCCCGATCTACAAGCACACAACACATCAGTGTAAAAGTACAATATTGTCTCTGAGATGTAGTGGACTAAGTGGAGTAGAAGTAGAAGTATACAAAATTGGAAATACTGACCTGCCATGCATGTGGTCAACCTCAATCAACCAACTGTCGATACCTTCAGAGGGGTGCTCGATCCAGGGGATTAGTGATGCATGTCCAGAGCTTTAGGTCTGTATTATGCTCAGTGCAAAGGCAGCGGCTGAGGCTAAAGCTGAGAGCTGCCCTGTTAAGGGTTCTCGTGAGTTGTCGGTGATGTCTGTGTGCCTGAAAGGCGGTGGTGGTTATTGGCTGCGGTGGCCTGGTCACACAGGCCAAATGTATTTATGATTTGGTCATTGGCATTTATTGGTTCAGATTCATCTGCTTCCAAGGCGGAGAGATGAGCTCACCGCCAGGAGCAGTGTCATCATGGCCCATAGAGCATCGCTCAGGTGATGACGACTATGCTGGGATTACTGCCACGCAGCCAGGGGCCCTTACTGACGCAGCAGTCGTATCTGTTATGGGGGAAGGTGCCAAGTGAGTCACCTGGGAGCGCTGTCATCGTGGCACCCGCCACACCGCGTCAACTCCTATACACAGAGGGATGGGTTTGTCTGTTATCAAATCTGTGCACGACGTTACCCCCGATGTCATGATATATGGCGCTGCCTGCTTCAGCACCGCATGGATCTGACACGGCGTTACATCAGCATTAGGCCCGAGTATCACAGGCTTCCTTAAAGGCCTGTGCAAAAAGTCCCACCAGGGACTGCTGACTGTAGGTGTTCCTTTCGCACATAATTAAGGGTCAAGAGCCTAAAGCTGGCATGAAAGAAATACAGCTTTCTCTGAATATATATACTGTCCGCCACCCACGCTTACACGCACACATACATTCGATACACTGCAACTTCAAATTCAACTTAATTTGTCAAATTACAAGTTTATATATATATTATATATATATATATATATTGGGGGAAGTAGTTGTTTCAGCATGCAGCCCTGAGGGACTCCCATGTTCAGCGGATCTGATAGGATGCTGCCCATTCTCACCACCTGGTGACAGCCATCCAGCTGCACATTGTCGGGTGCAAGCCCAGATCTCTTAAACCTGACGCTGCCAGCTCCAAAAAGCTTGCTACACAAATTTGTTTCACGGGGAACATGGTTACCCAATACCGCCCTCATCTGGCAGCGTCAGGTTACAGATCTCTGAGCCTGCTGTCGAACTTGGCAGGAACTCTCGCGTTGAAGGCTGAGCTGTAGTCCACAAACAGCAACTGGAGACAGCAGTTACTCACTTCCAGGTGAACAAATACAGTGTGGAGAGCCATATTAATGTGCAAAATAGCCAGGGGTCCATTATGTCTGGCAACATGGAACGAAGTCCCTCACCGGCCTCTCAAAGCATTTAAACTCCCTCCCTGCGCATGCTTACCGTAAGGTCAGATCTCCCGTTAGTCCGACCTGTGCTGCGGGTTACAAATCACCCGTGCTGCGGATTACAAATCACCCGTGGCTTCCTGTGAGGTTAGGGTTAGGTTAGGTACTTCCTGTGAGGTTAGGTTAGGATTTGGGATAGTGTTAGTAATGGTCGGACTAACGGGAGGTCGGGCCAATGCCACGAGGTGGCCCAGCCGCCCTAGCCTGGCTAATAAGCCAGACCGAATCAGCCGTTGGCAAAAATAAATTGCCTGCCGACAGTGTGATTTGAGTCTGGCTTATTAGCCAGGCTACAGCCGCCCGGGATGTCATCAGGGCCTCTGTCATGAATGTCATCAGGGCCTCTAGCCTCATGGAAGTTCACGTGCTTGAAGCCACTGCACACGTATAGCCTCCGAGGATGTTTAATGGGGCTGGCTTCCCTGTTTATCTCAAACAGAGTGATAAAGGTCACCGCAGCTCAGCTGTGCTGCAGTACCAGCCATGCAAAGGCCTCCATGACCTGGTCTGTAGTAATTTGTTATAGAAAATCCCCTGCAAGGGGAGCCAGAATGGTCGGCACATTATTACCATGTATTCCAGGTTAGAAGTTTATAAGGTATATGCACATTATTATCATGTATTCCAGGTTAGAAGTGCATAAGGGTTATGCACATTATTAACATGTATTCCAGGTTAGTATAGTGCATAAGGGATATGCACATTATTATCATGTATTCCAGGTTAGTATAGTGCATAAGGGATATGCACATTATTATCATGTATTCCAGGTTAGTAGTGCATAAGGGGTATGCACATTATTATCATGTATTCCAGGTTAGAAGTGCATAAGGGTTATGCACATTATTTTCATGTATTCCAGGTTAGTAGTGCATAAGGGGTATGCACAATTTGCATTGCACATTCCTGCACCAGGAATTGTTCATCACCCTGATCTTTACCAGAGCGATGCATTTGAGAGCACATGCAATAGTAACCTTCACACACACACACACACACACACACACACACACACACACACACACACACACACACACACACACACACACACACACGTCAGTTGTGATGTCAGTGGAGACAGCATAAGCCATAAGGTAGTGAGGACATCAGGTGGTCATTGTTGGTATCTGCAAGCCTTAGCTGCCTTTTTGTTTTACTTGAGTAAATGTCTCAATACCACAATGTAGAAATAGTCAGTTACAAGTTAAAAAAGGTATTCAAAATGTACTTGAGTAAAAGTACAAAAGGTAAATGTGTGTGTGTGTGTGTGTGTGTGTGTGTGTGTGTGTGTGTGTGTGTGTGTGTGTGTGTGTGTGTGTGTGTGTGTGTGTGTGTGTGTGTGTGTGTGTGTGTGTGTGTGTGTGTGTGTGTGAGAGATGTTTTTTATCCTGCTGTATCTTACAGTAGGTCTATATAGTAGTTATCTTACTCTGTATCTTTATCTTAACTGCTATGCTGCTTCAGGCAACTGAATTCCCCCCACAGAATCAATAAAGGTCTATCTATATCAATACATTATACATATGCCTACATACATAGAGCTACTGGTGGAAAAAGTACTCCCATGTTTTACTTAAGTAAAAGTACCAATAATCCAATGTAGAACTATTACGAGTAGAAATGTACTTGACATCCAAATGTATACTTAAAGTACCAAAAGAAGAAAGTACTCATTATGTGGAAGGTTCAAGGTTCAAGGTTGTACTTTATTGTTACATCTTGTGTAACACTTATTTTAGTTTGGCTTCCTTCAGACAATGCATGCAGCAGCATAATAACATTCAGAACAACAAAAACACGTACAGCATGAAGCACAGCAAACAAAGGGATAGAAGAGTGCAAGAAACAGCAATCAAAAGAGTAAAAAGAATAGTAACATATACTGTACTGTACATGTGCATGTTTTCCCTGTTTTTCCCAGCAATGTTAGGTAAACCTTTGTGTGAACAGCTTCACAGTAGGTTATGTTCCATATACAACACAATTTAGTTGAAGAAGGTGGAATGTCTTATTTCAAGTAACGCATTGTGTGCTTGTATATCGGCTATTTTCTAATGGCCAAAATGTATACCTATAGGGCTGAAGTGTTGTTGGTGAAAATCCTGAACTACACTACACTGTTTCTGATAGGGATAGAATATAGGCATATCAGAATCTGAATGTAAAATTACAGGACACTCATGCAATTTCTGAAATAGCCTATTAGTGAAGATAGAATAAAATTAGCTCAAAAGATAAGGCAGGAAGAGGAAGGAAGCTTATAGCTGCTAGTGGGTATTCTGGGAACAACAGGAGATTTCTTTAAATTTTATTTCGCATAATTCTTATGTACATTCCTCTTCTACCCCATATTTGGTTTCCTGCAAGTGCTGGTTTTCTTTTTCTTTCTTTCTTTTAAACGATTGAGTTTATAGAGCCTTCCTGCTTGCTCAGGGGATAAATGGAATCTTGACCATCAGGTTCAAATTCGTGTCAAATCCTGTGTGTAGGTGAGACATGACCTTTACATGATCTAAACGTTTCAATAGAAGAGCAGGGAGACAAAATATAACAACAACCACGCCTATTGTATATAGTGTGACTGTGAGTGTCTAATCTAACATACAGCTTGGACAAAATTATATTTTATTGTCAAACTAAATTGACAGTGAGTGAGGCATGAAGTATTATACTCTGGTACAGTAGGTGGCGGTATGCACCTAAAATCAACGGTTGCAGAACATTTTGACCCGGAAGTTGTTGTTGATATTGAAGTTGGTGTTCACGCCGTTCACGACTCTGTTTCGTTTGTTTTGGATATTTACATTTTAACGTAAGTAACTTTAATACGACAACAACGCCAACTGCTACTACTTCTACCTTCCATTGCTGTTGTTTCACGTGTTACGGCTGGCTGTTGCTGTGTGTCCATCTGGCTCTCTTGTGTGATCATAATTTTACCCCCTCAAACAACCGAGATCCTGCCGCACACGTTCATTCACACACCTAGTGAGGATGTGGGACAAATATCATTGTGATTATATATGACGACGATGCGTCTACATGGATTCATGTTCTCAGTCGCCACGACTGATTTCATTAATTATTTAGATTCCACAGAAGTCAGCATCAGCAGCATGTCTTATATGAAAGTATGTTGTACAGTAGCAAGTAGCCCCGTTTGGAACCTCAATCTCCAAACTGCCCGTTGGTATGAGCTTGTAGATATGGCTGTTTTGGGGCTATTTGAGAATTTGAAGTGGTCTATGTTTGGAAGCATCTTCCATAATAGCAACTTCCATGGGGCTGTTTCATACAAGCAAAGGTTAAAGCTTCTGTCTGTGATTTCCTCACCTGGTTGGCGGTATGTAGAACAACGGGAACAATGCTACTACATGATCATTAGCTCTTGTCCATAATCGAAGCAGTTTTAAGGCTATGGACCAGAGCTACATGATCCTATTCTTTTCGGCTTGTCCCTTCAGGGGTCGCCAGTCGCCACAGCCTTTCATTTTGCCTCCACCTCGTGCGCATATATGGCACATCTCTCATGTTTAGGCGGCTTGGGAAGCCGTGGATCTACAAGCTCCAAGTGTTGCGTCCTCTGCCTCCTCTTCTCTCACACCAACCTACTTCACTATACAATACATCCATTACTCTTCTCTTTGGTCTTCCTCTATAGGCCTCCTCCCTGCATGGCAGTTCCAACCTCAACATCCTTCTACCGATATACTCACTATCGCTATTCGCTATAGCCCCATATGTGCCCTCTCCCTACACAGAATGAGCGTAGTGCTGATGGAACATACTGGGGCTATATATCCTATCCCTCGTCTGTACGTGTCCAAACCATCTCAGTCTCCAAAACATCTGACATACGCTTATCCCTCTGATGTACTCGTTCCTGAAATCCTATCCATCCTTGTTGCTCCCAGAGAGAACTTCAACCACTAAAACATCATCACATATTTTTTTGCGGGGGAGGGGTTGCTACTACTCATCCAATTTGCGTTTGCGATCTGCTTGTATTAAACGACGTTAAACTCACCATCATTGCAGCTCTAGGCCAAGCTTGAATTATCCTCTTTCAATCTGCCGAGCTTGTTTTTCATAAAGATCCACCGTAGACATGTTATGAGCTACTTTCTGTCAAGAGATTCTGTGCATGTGATTATTTTTTCAAGTGTTGCAGTTTGGAAGCACTCGTTTTCCTTAACGGGTCACGCTGCTGACTCCTGCATTATGTGCAGATTCGAAACAGGTGGTAGTACGCAGGGCCGTTCAGTGACTTCCAAACTACAGCACTTAGAAAAAGAATCACCTGCACAGAATTTCTTGACAGAAATGTTGCAATGTTGGTGAGTTTAACGTTTAATACAAGCAGATCGCAAAATGCAATTTGGATGAGTGGGGAGTCAATGGAGGCCAGGGTATTGCAACTCTAGATTCTTCCCATTATAAAAATATCTAGAGTTGCAAATTGCATCTTTTAACTCCATGGGTGGTAGTTACTGGTTAGGAAATGATGGATGGGGAAGATCCGACCGTCTATATATTATTTAAAGAAACACAATTTTTCATATCGATAGGTCTGGTCTTTTGCTCGTTTAATATGCTTCATAGACTGTATGTCTTGTTTTGTCATGAAGAGGGGCGATCTTATCATCGTACATCATCATACATCTAACTCTCAGACTTACGGTGGTCCTAATGCACACCAAACTGGTGGTCCTTGAGATGTAAAGGTTTGAGAACCACTGCAGCAGCATTGGTTGGTTGGTTTGTTGGTTGGTTGAATAGTTTATTAGACAGAAAATAGAAATGTAAAACAGCAGCAGAGTACAGTCAAACACTTATTCTAAAAGGGATAGCACGGGGAAAAAAGCAGCGCTGGGAAGCACTGTTGCCAGATTTTGTGAGAGAAATAAGCAGCCAGGTCTAGCCTTCCCGTTCCCCTTCACCGATTTTGCATAGGTGAGCATATGTTCAACCCCAGCTGAAAACAACTATTAGTATTGGGGGAAAAAGTACCAAAACCAGGACGTCTCCTGGTGTATCTATCTTCCACTCACCTCTTCCCCGTCGTGGACTGCTTTTTAATTAAACAAACCAGTGAATATGTTGGTTAGTGTGTATGGTTGAGGTGAAGATAGTATTGTTGGGATTATTTGGTCACCATGCTCTTGTTGTCACCAGATTGTAAGACTGACCAGCAGGAGAAAATGTCGGACGATGATGACTCGCCGTTGATGAAGAAGACTCGGATCTACTATGGCAGCTTGGAGGAGAAGGAGAGGGAGAGGTTGGGCTCAAAGGATGGCGCCAAAGCTGGCGTCAAAGCTGGCATCGCGGCGGGAAATATCAACATCTCTTCAGGTACTATTGGTATTTAATCTTAGTTACAGTGCAAAGTACAGTAAGATTATTAAAGTATAATAATGTTTTTTTTTTAATGAATTGCATTTTTATAGCGCTTTTCCAAGTGCTCAAAGCGCTTTACAATGGTTCATTCATTCATACATTGGGAGGTGAAGCGGCAAACAGTCGACGCCAGCGTCCTCATTTCCCACATTCACATTGAAAAGAATTTTTTAACATGGAAAACGATTGACAATAATGCAAAAATAATTGCGACTATGTCAAATAATTGCGATTAGGTGACCGTAGGACATCTATTAACCCATTCTGACCGGGCACCCATTTTGGTGTCGGCATCATGTTATGCTTTAGCTATTGAAAAATAGCAGATCTACAAGCTCATATCGCGCCACCGAGTGGCGCGATACGAGCTTGTAGGTCTGCTATTTTAAAAAAATCGAAGAGCGACTGACATTTCTAGAATCTGATCTCAGGTCAGAATGGGTTAATCAGACCAGTGTGTGTCCGGCGGAAACCTCGTATGAATCTGATCTCAGGTCAGAATGGGTTAATTGTGTTGAATGGCATATTGACTACTGAATGTCCTCTCCAGGGGAGACGATGGATATTGAGGATCGCGCCGTCAATGAGCGACAGTCTGACGTTCTCGCCGATTTTGAGCGTAGGAAACGCGCACGCCAGATCGCCGTCTCCACGGACGACGCCGAGGTGAAGGCGTGCCTCCGTGCCCTCGGGGAGCCCATCACAATATTCGGGGAGGGACCGGCCGAGAGGCGTGAAAGGTGATTGGCCAACGTGTAGCGCCGTTGCTTCTGCTATTCTGCTTATATTCTGCTAGTATTGCTATTACTATAACTTCCAGTTCTTCCTGACTTGTAACTAGTAACTGGTAACAGTCCTAGTATAAATGTTAAAGGTGTGTTTAATATAGTATATAGTGGCCCAGGCCGTAGCGTAACGGTCTGGGCACCGGACTGGTAATCCAGTCGCAGTGTGCCGCGGGTTCGACTCCCGGACCCGACACGGCCTTTACTGCATGTCATCCCCCCATCTCTCTCCCGTTTCCTGTCAGCCTACTGTCTGTCCCTTCAAAAATCAATAAAAGGCGTAAGCCGCAAAAAAATATCTTAAAAAATATATATATATAGTATATAGTTTCTTTCTGACCTGTAATAACGTAGTATTAACCTGTAATCGTAGTAATGTTAAATGTGTTTCGGGTTCCAAGTTCATAATGATCCGTAACTACTAGTAAATGGTACTCGTAGTAATGTTGATATGTGTGTTTTAGGTTGAGGAACGTGCTGTCAATCGTTGGTCCAGATGCTCTGAAGAGATCTAAGAAAGAGGAAGTGAAACGTCAAGAGGAGGTGAAGTGAAGAACTACACTCTCTCTCTCTCTCTCTCCATCTCTCTCCCTTTCTTTGTTCCCACCTTTCCACACCCCTGTACCTCTCCTCCATTTCTCTCCCCTCTCTCTCCCCTCTCCCTCTTTCAGCCCCCTGCCCCTCTCTGTAAAGTGAAGCAATAGCAATTTGACTCACATTTGTATCTTTGTACCCCCCACACACACACACACACACACACACACACACCTCTCTACAGCATCAGCAGACGTGGTACCATGAAGGCCCCGCCACCCTGAAGGAAGCCCGTCTCTGGTTGGCTAGATTCTCCCTGCCCAGGTAAATTCTACATCTGCAGCCACTAACGAGTAACAGCTGTCAACATAGTAACCAGGAGTCTCGTTGTAGGCAGTGCTGTAGCCTAGGTTTTTTCAGACGGTATAACAAGAATTATTCCCTTCACGACATGTGCACATAATAGGCTGTACACCTGAGCGTGATCAATGGATGAAATTAATCTTGTGGACTTCACACAACTTACATGGAGGTCTTGTGGCCTAAATACCGCTATACTGTAGGTTGAACTCTGCTAATAAACAAACCTCAACGATTTACATTCGGACACTGACATTATGTGATTGCCTACACGATTGTCACACATTTCAGCAGGTCACCAATTTCACCGTAACACCACCATGCTGGAGAGACCGAGTATGAGTGAGCAAGTGGCCAAGATTTGGGGTATTGGACTTTGGCTTTTGGGTGTTTTCACACGAGGGTCCTATTTAGATGATCTATGGTGCAAAGTAGCACATGAATCAGAGAGTCATTTCCTACAAGCTCCATCCTTCATAGTTTTCTGGAAAGGGAAGAAGAATAGAGATTGAAAGCAATCTTATATATATATATTTTTAAATAAAAATATACATATCTGCCTGGAACAAACCACCTAACTCCAAAATGTTTTTCAGGAAATTAACATCCACTATTAGAGTTAAGAGGTTTTTGCCAAAGCACTTTTTAATACTTTCCATTGGTTCAATATATTTTTAACCAACACACAGACGTGAAGAGTGTTCAATAGCATTGATTTATGCAAGAACAATCAAAACCCTAAACAAATGGCAACGATATGTGCATATACAGGCAGTCAAGATATTCATGACAATGTCAGTGGTATGAGGCGGTTATAAAAGGAGCTGAGCAGCATTATACACGTACAGGTATGTACGTGATATTGTACTTTTTGTTTCTTTATTTACCCAGGGTAGCAGCTGAGCTCAAGTGCTCATTTTCAGCAACGCCCTGCACACAGAAACACACAGACCGACACACACACACACACACACACACACACACACACACACACACATTAAAACATGGGAGCTGACCAGTACAGTCTACTGTCGGCCACTGAGCAGCTCCATTGGAGCAGTTGGGGGTTCAGTGACTTAGGCCTCTTTTAGACGGGGACCATCTCCATATAACACGTCAAAGTCCCGTTGCATTCTCATTTATTCTTACCCTTTACACGAGAACGCACACGTTATGATATGATGTGCTATTTTGCTATACTGTCGCTAGGTGGCGATAACGGGCTGCCAAATAGACAGGTCACCCACGTACAAGAAGAAGAAACCTTCACGCAAGCCTGCGCAACACGGCTCTGGGCGCGCCACGGGATGGTATATATTGTATAATACATTAGGCTACATAAACGCTGCTGCCGCGGCTGCCGTCTATCACAAGGCTTTTTATTTACATCATGGTTTTACATTCAACATCACTGATGAGCAGCACTTTGTAGGCGAGGAGGGAGGCTTGTTCAGGAACTCCATTATATCATAATGATATGGCTCTGCATCAATGTAATAAACATATGCGCTGTGAGCCAACGTGAGCCATGATGTCATAAGTTTTGCGGATTCACCGTTTTGCCTGTTTATATGGAGACCATAGGATACGGCGTTCTCAAAGATTTCCACTCTGGGAGGCAGTTTCACTTCGATGCGTTTTCACCTCCTGAGAACACGGTTCTCGTCTAAATGACAGCGCTAAACGGTACTTTATTTTGCCGTTTTTTATGAACACCATCCTCGTGTAAATAGCACCTTAGTTGCTCAAGGGCACTTCAGCGGTGTTGGGTGAGCGATGATCATTCACTTCCTCACCCAACCCAACTTTACCTCTGATCATCAATTGGCTCAGAGCCTCAATGATTTCTATACCAGATTCGATGTCCATGACTTCAGTAGTAACCATTGCGTGTTAAGGAACAGTCTGCAGTCAGCCCCCCCTTTAAAACCCTTTTTTGATGAACAGAGTGTTATCAAGTCCTTTAAAGGCTGTAGGCCTGGGAAAAGGTCCCGGCCCAGACAATATTGGGGGTCACCTGATAAAGACTTGCGCTGAACAACTAGGCCCTATCTTTTATTATATATTTAATCTATCTCTTTTCCAGCAGAAGGTGCCATCCCTCTGGAAACAGTCCACCATAGTTCCGGTGGCCAAGAGCAATAAGCCCCAAACGCTCAATGATTTCAGGCCTGTTGCTCTAACTTCCCTGATCATGAAACAATTTGAAAAACTAATCAAGTCCGAGCTTGTGGCAAAAACTGAGCGCTTACTGGACCCCCTCCAGTCTGCGTATAGGGCTGGAAGGGGTGTTCAAGATGCACTTGCCACCTTATTGAATCTCCTACACAAACACCTTGAAGGTAGTAAAAACCCATGCTAGGCTGCTCTTTATTGATTTTTCCTCAGCATTTAATACCATACAGCCCCATGTCTTGGTTGATAAACTGGTTAACTCCTTTGGTGTAGATCCCTGTCTGGTGGGCTGGATACTTGACTTCTTAACCAACAGATCTCAACGTGTAAGGGTTAATGAAATACTGTCTAGCTTCCTGACATCTTCTACTGGCTCGCCCCAGGGCTGTGTTTTATCTGCCTTTCTTTACATTCTTTATACCAACGATTGTGTTAGCCATTTCCAAAATAGATTCATCATTAAATACGCTGACGACTCGGTCATCGTCAGCCTGCTTGACAATGATGAGAACTGTCACGGGCAAGTGGTAGACGACTTTCTATCCTTGTGTGACAACGCCTTCTTGCAGCTTAATGTTTCAAAAACAAAAGAGCTATGCATAGATTTTAGACGTTCCCCACAATCCCCCCAGAAGAGTGTTGTCAATGGACAGACTGTAGATATTGTGCCCAGCTACAAGTATCTAGGCACAATTATTGATGACAAACTGAAATTCGACCTAAATACTGATGTGATGCAAAAAAAAGGTCAACAACGCCTGTACTGCCTAAGGAAATTGGCTAAGTTCAATGTCGACAAGACTCTGATGAAACTGTTTTACAGTGCCTACATCGAGTCCGTCATTTCTTTCTCCATTATCTGTTGGTATGGTAATCTCTGCATCAGAGACAAAAATTCCCTAGGGAGAATTGTAAAAGTGGCCTCAAAAATCATTGGCTCACAAATGAACGGCCTAGACCAGATCTTTAAAGATGGAGTGCCACAATTTTTGTATTTTTCCAGCTTTTCATGTGTCTATGGGGTGACAGTACTTCATTAGACACCCTGGAGTCGTTTTTATGTCCAATGGTGTAATAACTTTGTATTTAGGGTTTCTTCCTGGAGGCTGAACCCTTGACGGTCAAACGGGCCAATGAAGTAAACACGGATAGTGTGACGTAAAAATATTGCACGCACACACGCACCTCCCCCTCTATACATATTTTTTAAATACGACAACCTCTGTGGGCGGAGCTGCCTGCCACATACACACGTGTGAACTGAACAGCGCAGCCAGTTTGCTTTTGCTGCTCTGTGTGTGTCTAACTGTGTGGCAGATTTTCAAACAGTCATTTCACACATTACCAGTTCACAGCAGAGCAGACTGTTTTTCGTTAGATTGGAAGCAAGTAAATGTTCACGTCGGGTCCTCAGGAAGGAAACCACAACAAACCAGTCTTATAGCCTACCTGCTCTGCTGTATAGTTGCTCTTGTTGTTCTCAAGGAGTAGGTTGTTTCTTTTATAATCACAGTGGTCGGGCTTTGATACAGAGTGTAGTGTCACAGTGTGCATTCTTGTAGGCTGTTGTAGTCAATATGTATGTAGGTCCTAATACTTATACGAGGCTGTAAAGTCAAGAATTAGAAGTATGTTGTGTTGCGCTGGATGTCATGTTGCCATGTCTGGCTATTACAAGCGACTTGGGCTTGTTTTCATATAAGTAACTTTCAGGGGAGATGTGGTTGACTTGACCAATGATTCATGTGAAGGACCCTCAGATTAATATGTTGTTAAAAGGATTGGTGTTGTTGAAACGTTTTCATAAATATTCACGGCAATTTCTGTGACTTATTTTTGTGGACCTGGCCGCTTGTTTCTTTAAATCTGGCGACTTTTGCTGAAACTCAACGCAGTCAGATAAAGGACAGTTTTAATGCCAGGGTGCTTAGCTGGAGGAAATCAATAGCCTACAATATATTGTAGGCTAAATGATCTATCAAACTAATTGTTTCTGCTGTTAAACTATGATCGAATTGGATGATGAGCTGAGCTGATTGCGACAATAGGGTCAATATAATTGGAGGAAATAAATAAATGATTATAAAAAATCAGAAAAAACAGATCTGATATGGTATGGATGCATGGATTATATGCCTATACATGGATGGTGGCAGTATAAATGCATAATGGTGCCTATACGATATCTCAGAAATATTGGAAGTGTTCACTTCTAACATTCACAAAAACATGAGTTTTTGTTACATTACAGACACCAATTTGCCATTTTGTAAACAAAAGGGCAGAGCCATGGGCTGTCCTTTTATAAGGAGGGGGAGGGACTAGGACAAGTGGGTGGTCTTAAAGGAGGAGGCGGAGGGACTGGATTAGGTGGGTGGTGCTATGGTTAAACTCACGCATACCTAATGAACTGGTGGGTGTGTCCACATAAAACCATCATTTAAACAAATACTGTACACTTTTTTGAAAAAATTATACCTCATATACACCTAAATACACCTGATGATCATGTTTAAGTGTGGAAAAAAATCACGGCACTCCATCTTTAAGAAACAGGTACTTAACAAAGCCCTGTGTATCCGATCTGATGCTGCTCACCCACTATACGGAGAGTACATCCTTCTCCCATCCGGCCTTCGCTTGCGAGCCCCCTGTGCCACAAAAAACAGGCACAAACATTCCTTTGTCCCGGTCTCTATTCACACACTGAATGCTGCTGTGGGTAGATCGAGGATATAACCTTATGATGAGCACTTTTACTTTTTACTGTATTATCTTGTGCCTATGTCTATGCACATGCACTTTTATGACCTATCGCATAGCACTTTAAACGCCTGCACTTTAATGGTTGTGTGCACCTTTTACTCTGGTATCCGCTATGTGAACTGTTTGTTGTCTGTACTGTTTCATTCATTGTTTAATGTACTGTCTATGCTGCAACCCAATTTGCCCTTCGGGGACACTAAATAAACTTGAACCTTGAACCACCCCAATTATCCTGCCCATCCAGGGAATCGAACCAGCAATCTGCCGGCAACAAGGCCGGATTGGCTAGGTCACCGCTGCCCACCATTATACTGCTGTTGAGATATCATGACGTAACTGTTAGGCATACCTGAGGTTACATTGTAGCAGCGAATGCAGATGTGTACATAAGGTGCAGCAGGAGAAACATTAACAGATTGGAACATAGATGCATGTGTGCATAACGTGCTTCGGTACTACAAACATTAACAGATATGGGCTTTAGTGAGCTCATAGTCTTAAGACCTATGTTTAGGTGAGATCCAAACAAAGGTAATTCTACATAAGGAAAGGAAAGGAAAAATAATACACATAAAGGAAGGTAATTTGACATGGGCAAAGTAGGTCTAGAACGCGGGGATGTCTTGGGGACATTTCCGACTTCAGTGTTACTATTTAACTGCATTATCTTGGTTTAAAATGCAGCACAGGTTGCAAAGCGGTTGTATTTAGTCTCTGAATTATTCATTGGTGTGTTTTGAGGTATAACATGAATTATTAGATCAATAATAGTGTATTTTCTCATTCCCTTTAACCACTTGAACCCATTGTCCCTGTTTTGTAGAAACATTTGGCAAAAATCTCACAAAACTAACAAAAAAGCTCACAAAGCAACGTGATGCGCTGAGCTTGTAGATAACGGCTATTTTGCCAAAGATCTTTAGTGTAGCACGAAAACAGGAGGGGGCCTAAGGTAGTATAGAGCCCTAGGCCACTTTGTTCAACTGATTATTAACCCATTCTGACCTGAGATCAGATTCATACGAGGTTTCCGCCGGACACACACTGGTCTGATGAACCCATTCTGACCCTAGATCAGATTCTAGAAATGTCAGTCGCTCTTCGATTTTTCAAAAATAGCAGACCTACAAGCTCGTATCGCGCCACTCGGTGGCGCGATATGAGCTTGTAGATCTGCTATTTTTCAATAGCTAAAGCATAACATGATGCCGACACCAAAATGGGTGCCCGTTCAGAATGGGTTAAGTGGTTAATGGCCACGTTCGCCTGGACATGGCACATTGCTGTTCAAATAACGTTGAAGAAGCTAACAGTTTTCTGATGGGAAAACGTATCTGCTGTTTTTGTCAGGGCGGTGAAGCGTTTGGAAGCAGCACGTGCCCATAAAGAAATCCCTGAGGCGACACGCACCATCAAACAACAAGAACTGCACAAGAACCTGCGGGTAACATGTAGTAAAGAATATGCATGAACTGTGAAGTCATTCTGATTACATTTGAAAACCAGAAAGATTATGATTCATTAAAGTCCAACAATTAAATCAAATGCCAATTGCTTTTTTTTCCCCAAATAACATTTTTTGTGTGCTTTGAAATATCCATGTTTGATAATATATAAAATTAAAAAGGAATGTCTTGTAATTCTACTGTGTTATACTCCAATAGAATCTGAATAACTTCTGCAGTCAGATCGGCGATGAGCGGCCCATCTCCTTCTGTCAGTTCAGCCCAGACTCTAAGATGCTGGTCACTGCTTCCTGGTATGACTACAGCACGCACGCACAACACACACACACACACACACACACACACACACACACACACACACACACACACACACACACACACACACACACACACACTCTGCACATCAGTGTTGATAGTTTTGATAGTACATTTTGATTTAGTTTTAGTCATAGTCTTTTGAATAAAATTTCATTTAGTTTGTTATATTTTAGTCACCTGAAATGTTTTAGTGTTAGTCTAGTCTTAAATGACAACATATGCGATTTTAGTCAACGAAATCTACAGTTGATTTGTATAGACAAATGCATTTTGGCGGGCCTCGTAATGGCTGATTTTATACTTGGCTGCATGCTAAAAAAAGAGCGGATCTACAAGCTGACAATGCGTTGTGTTGCGTTGCGATGCGTTGTGAGCTTGTAGATCTGCTATTTTCAGAGTGCAACACCTGAGCGCAACCAAACTAAATAAAATAGTCTCTTCTCCACTAGTCCCTACAGTCCTAACATTTTAATCTAGTTCTCTTTTTATTTGTTGACAAAATTGTCAGTATATTTAGTCCGTTTTATTTATGCCACTCCATTTTATTCTCTGACACTTGTTGCTATTCTTCATTCTACTCTGTTGTATTATATTCTATGCATTTCATATTGTAGGAGTGGCCTCTGTAAATTGTGGTCGATTCCAGACTGTAATCTCATACGGACGCTGAGAGGTAAGCGGGTATCAAACTACCAACCACTTATTCTTCTAAGTAGTTATGTATTGGATTACATTTTACAATGCATTTTCATACTGTACTGTAAAGGCAGGCTACAATAGATTGTCCTTCAATAGTATTGAAACGGTATTTTACAATAGGTGATATAGACAGTTTGAAATAGATGTCTTTACAGTCTATTGTAAAGGCAGTTTACAATAGTGTTGTTCTTTTGTACAACGAATCTCTTCAAAGAAAATAACCGATCTGCTGTTTTCGCCAAATGTTAGCCTATTTTTGCAGAATGTTTATGTAATATGTCCAGACATTCTGTTCTATTTTGCTTTATTGTATTTTGTTGCATGAATGTTGAGAGAAAGGAGATCCCACACACTGTCTTCACTTATATAACAGTAGTGTATTTAACTACTGAGTTACAACGTTTCGGTCTCACAACCTTCATCAGGCCGTGAGTTGCATCAATGTTGCATTTTTGTTTATATTGTATCTCGTTGCATTGATTCGTCATTCTGCTATATATTTTTTACTGTTGAATCCAGGTCATGAAACCATTGTAGGCTCAATCGGGTTCCACCCACAAGCTACGATCTCTCTCGAAAAATCCGACATCAACCTGGCCTCTTGCGCTGCCGACGGCACCGTCAAGCTCTGGAGTCTCGACAGGTGATTGGTTAGGGTTGCATGGTTGTCATTCGTTGTCTTGGTGATTGGCTGTCTGTTTTGTGTTTGGCTGTCTGTTGATGTCTTTGTGATTGTCTGCATTATTGTCTGTCTGACTTTGTCTTCGCTGTATGACATACAGCAAAGACAAAGTCAGACAGACAATAATGCAGACAATCAATGGATTGGACCATCAATCACAGATATAGACATACAGTGTATGTCTATATCTGTGATTGATGGTCCAATCCATTGATTAGCTATAGATGGATGAACCAGGAACCAGAAGATATGACCACATTACTCCTGTGTTCAGCATTTATTTTAAAGTTAACTTGTTTGTTTTTAAATCACTAAACGGACTGGCACCTGTGTATCATTTCTGACCTCCTGTCCCCTCACATACCTACCCGTAATCTTAGATCAGCAGACACATTTTTACTTGAAGCCCCCAACACAAAGCTGGTGACGGAAGGTGTCAGGGCTTTCGCTGCTAGCAGGGCTCCATTCCTGTGGAACCAACTACCGCTGGAAATTAGACGGACCACTTCAGTGTCCACTTTTAAAATACTTTTTTGCTTTCTCTTTTTAAAATGTTCATTATTTTTGTACTGCTCTTTTTGCTTTTGTTGATTTGCTGTTTAGGTATTGCATGTGAAACTTTGTAAACCTGTTTTTGAAAATGCTATAAAAATAAATATATATAATATGGATTTAGATAGACGGACAGATATTCTAATGCAAGCCTGGCCATATATGGGCTTATTTATCCAGTCCCACTGACCGACAAGACACCTTTAACTTCATATAGAAGACAAAATTAAATGCACTGCATTTTTATGCTTTTACCAGTGTTACCAGGGTTATTGTGGTGACAACAGCAAGTTGAGGTCTGGGTACAAGTAGCCTCGGTACCAGGCTTTCATTTTTGTTGGTGCAAAAATGTAAAGCCTGGAGGAACGCATTGGCCGCTCTGGTCTAAAAGTGGGAGTCAACCCTTCCGGGTGGGCGTCGCTCCAAATGATGTGACGTAGCGCTGCACTAGGGGGGAGAGGAGGGGCCGGGGGTGACGGACAGATCGATGAGATCCAATCAGGGCGTGCGCAAATCTCAGCCGCGACCCGCCCCTCTAGACCAGAAACCTAACACGTTAGCTCAGGCTAGGGTACAAGCATTGCCCGGTGGTGCATTACTAACTAGAAAAAGTGCCCTTCTGGGCACAGGTCTCCACCAGGATAGGAATGTAGGACATTGCAGCTTGCCTTCATCTGGTGGTTGGATAAAAGGGCAACAAAAGTAAATTAGAGGTAAAAACACTTTTCGGCCAGTTATAGCGCCACCTTGAGGCTGAGTTGAAATTGTTCATGTGGCATTTCTTCCTCGGCCTAGTGGGAATGTGCGTGCACAATTTCACGGAAATCACGTGATGTGTTCAGGATTTGCAGCATTTTGTTTGAAACTGAGCACTCCTGTGAACTTTGGAAGCCAATCTTAACCAATCAGGATGGAGTCTGAGAAATCTGAAAGACCCGTTTCGTTGAATGGCTCTAGAGAGACTGTGTACCAATTTGCGCGATGTTTGGACAAAATCTGTAGGTGTACTGTGCAAAAACTTGTTTTGCACAAAGCGGCCTCCTGGTGGCGCTATAACAGGCCGTTCTGGAAATTTTGGGGCAGAGGTTCATCGTTGGCATCCAGGGAGTGTGTGTGCAAAATTTGGCATCGACCGGGTTAACGGTGGCCGAGATTAGCTGCTCACGGACACACGGACGGACGGACACACACACACACACACACACACACGGACGGACGGAGTGCAAAACATACTCTCCCCCCCATGCCTTCGGCCTGGTGGAGACAATAATGGTGTGTTAACCTTGCAGTGATGAACCAGTAGCAGACATCGAGGGTCATTCCATGCGTGTCTCCAGAGTGGCCTGGCATCCGTCCGGAAGGTTCCTCGGCACGTCCTGGTGAGTCGGTCGGAAACTAGCGAATCGCACAGCACGCACCCCATGCTCTCTGTAGACGTTTCTCTACACTCCACAAGGGGAATCTTCCGATATGTATTATTATCAGTTGACCCATTTAGACCCGAGGCCGATTCTTAAAGCGCCTTCTAAATACTGACAAACGTAACTGTTTATTCACAAATTACAAAAGAAATATTATGTTGCTATATACTGTACATGGCAACAACAACAACCCAAAAATGGGTTCCCGTCCATTTAATTCATGTCATGACTTTCTGAATACTTTTTTTCTTTTTCTTCTTTGTTTTTTTTCTATCCTCTCATTTAACATGTTGTTTGTTATAATATATGTTATATGTTGTTTTTTCTCTATTTATTTATCTCTCTCTCGCTTGTTGCTTGCTTATAGCTATGACAACTCCTGGCGGCTCTGGGATCTAGAAGCTCAAGAGGAGATTCTCCACCAGGAAGGACACAGCAAAGGAGTCCATGATCTGAGCTTCCACCCCGATGGATCACTGGCCGGCACTGGGTACTTATTACCCTCCTTAGTACATTCTGACCTGAGATCAGATTCTAAAAATGTCTATTACATCCTGACAGTTTCATTATTAACCCATTCTGACCTGAGATCAGATTCTAAAAGTGTCTTCGATTTTTCAAAAATAGCAGACCTACAAGCTCGTATCGCGCCACTCGGTGGCGCGATATGAGCTTGTAGATCTGCTATTTTTCAATAGCTAAAGCACGACATGATGCTAACACCAAAATGGGTTCCCGCCCAGAATGGATTAATACACTGTCTAGTGCAGTGGTTTTCAACCCTTCATATCAAGGCCCATTATTTATTCAGAATTTGAGATTCAATCTCATTCAATCTCATTTAATGAGATTTAGCCTCTCAGACCCAAGACCTAGAATAGTTTGTTGTCGTTGGATACGATTTTGTCCACAATTCCATTCTGTATTGATACCATTAGTAGAGATAACAGGCTTCTTTGTAAATTAAGTGCAGATGTTTAACAACAATTGAACTCTTGAGAGCGAAAACGGGTCCTTTTGGTTTCATTTTACGCTCTGAAGAAACAAATAAGGGTCCATTTGGTTACCAACTCTTCATCATTTAGCTGGGGACCACCTGGAACCCCCTCAAGGACCACTGGTTGAAACCCACTGGTCTAGTGCCTTATGTTATCTAGTGTACTAATGCCCTATCAAGACACATTGTTTTGTTGGCCATTATCCAGTTGTAAATCCAACTTTTATTACTCGACCAAACCTTCTTTAGGGGGTTTATTTAAAAATGAGTCCATTGTGAAGGCACAGAGGTAGCACACTGCTTCAGTACTTGGTTGGTTAGTTTTTTTGTGTTCTGTTTTTGTTGTGCAGGGGTCTCGACGCGTTCGGCAGGATCTGGGACCTGCGAACTGGACGCTGTGTTATGTTCCTTGAAGGCCACCTGAAGGAGATCTACACCATTAGCTTCTCTCCCAATGGGTGAGCCCAATAAATGTAGTATACTACTAATAATGCCCTATTTATAGGGTCCTTTAGGATTTTAACAACTCCGGTTCCTTATCGATTCCCTCTTTAACGGTCCGATTCCTATAGGGTTCCAAATCAGTTATGGTGGTGCTTGAAATGTAAATGTTTGAGACCCACCAGCATTGTGATTGTATAGCAGAAGTGAAGTCCACATATCAGCTCGGACAGTGTGATTAAAAACCGGTTCTGGAAACTGTTCCTAGCTCCTTTAGAATGTTACATATGTCCACATAAATGACGTAAAGCATCCTTTTTTTTTTTCTTGACAGTCTTGACACTTTTCTGAAAAACGTATGTTTCTATATCAGTGGTGCTCAAACTATTTCATGTCAAGGAGCCGACCCCCATCTCAAAATATTTTGTTTCAGGGACCTCCCAAAAGCAAAGAGTTGAAGCCTCAATTTCACAATTAAAAAAAATAGCAGATCTACAAGCTCGTATCGCGGCACTCGGTGACACGCTACAAGCTTGTAGATCTGCTATTTTTCAACGGGTGAAGTTAAAAATAATGGTTAAAGTGGTTCAAAGCTAATGTCGTTAGTCTAAATGGGTTAAAAGTAGCGATATTACTTTTGTGAACACTAACGTTTGTCGTTTCTGCAGTTACCATGCAGCAACAGGAAGTGGCGACAACACAGTGAAGGTTTGGGACCTGCGTTACAGGAAGGCAGTCTATACGATCCCTGCCCACCAGAACCTGGTGTCCTCAGTCCGATTCCAACGTACGCACTTTCTCTCTTATTAGCAAACATCAGAATAGATTTGATTATATTAGGGTGTGAACCCTTCAGAATGTTTTACATTTCTTCAGGCATGTTTTGTATAAAATAATTTGTCTTCTGTTTCCCGTCCCATACGGCAGCCACTGATGGCCACTTCCTGGTGTCGGTGGCCTATGACAACATGGCCAAGGTGTGGTCACAGCCTGGATGGACGCCTATCAAAACGCTGGCAGGCCATGAGGGCAAGGTGGGGCCCACTTGTTGGTCCATGAGTTGCTTGTTAGCAGTGTTGATTTTGGTTTTAGTCATAATCTCTTGAATTGTTTTCAATGAGTTTTAGTCACATTTCTGTCACCTGGAATGTTTTAGTCTACTACATATAAGATTAAGACCGACTAAAATGTATTTTGGCAGGCCTTGATTCCGTCGCTCACCTGAAAGTGTATTTTCTGTTTATTGAAGAGCTGGAGAGACGGGGAGACGCCTTTTACTTAACACTCTAGCATTGATTACCATCAGCATATAGAGCTTTAGCTTTTTAACAAAAAACATTGTTTTAGCAAAAAGCGGAAAGGATAATGGTTTACTTGAAATTAAACATTATATCCTCTCTTTTTCCTTATAAGGTCATGGGTGTGGACATGTCACCTGACGGCCAGCTGATCGCCACATGCTCATATGACCGCACGTTCAAACTCTGGACATCAGAGGTGTGAATGCAATGAACGAGGACGCAAGACATGGAAAACAACCGTTTTGTTACTTTTAGAGAGAAGATTGAGATCATTTTGTGTTGACATTTTTTTTTAATAAAGTGAATTTTCGGAAAGTGTGGGGATTGTGGACTTCTATTAAATACTATCGAACTGTTGAGCATACACGTTAATAATGTGATTAATCTGATTCCTCATACTAATGAGACAGCAGTAGCTAACCAACATAGCCATGTTTTGTGTTACTTTAAAGGTTAAAGTCCCATGAATGATTTCAGTATTGCCTGGGTTAGTCATTGACAAGTCATTGATTAAATCAGTGGTCCTTGAGTGTGCTCCGATGGGGGGAGACTACTTTAGCCCTATATATACATGGCTATTTGAAAATAGCCGATCTACAATCTCACAAAACATCTTGAACATTTTAGAAACCTTTTTTTTTGTTAATCTTGATATCAAAAATCCATATCTCAACATATTAGAATATTAGGCTACATTACACCACTCAAAAAAGGGCGTAGGCCTATAATACGGAAATGTCAACCATCTGGAAAGTACTGCATGTTAATTTATGCACTCATTACTTTGTCTGGGCTACTTTTAAGTAAACAACTTCATCAATGGGGTGTGACTGTGACGTGGAGGTGATCTGATCAGCCTGTGGCACTGCTGAGTTGTTGCGGAAGCCCAGATTTGCTTTGATGGCATCATCTGTATTGTTGAGTCTAGTGTGTCACACCTTCCTCTTGACAATGAATACAACATACTAGTGTAGATTCTCTGTGGGGGTTCAGGTCAGGCCAGTTGGCTGGTCAGTCAACTTAAGCGTGGTAATATCATGGTCAGTATGTACACCAGTTTCTGGTAGTTTGGGCATTGTAGACAGGACAGGTGCCGTGTCCTGCTAGAAATCTAAGAACTTTGATTTTACAATATACTTTGGGGTCCCAGAGATAGCAATCAAACCGGGGTCCTTGAAATGAAAATGGTTGAAAATCACTGCTAGAACCGTGAAACCTTCTCTTATGGGGGCCATTGGCATATATTTTCAAATGGGGGGTCTGCATGCTAATGAGTGTCAAATCGGGGGTCCTTGACATGGAAAAACTGCCATAAAGCTTGTTAACATAGGAGAGAGATTGATCTGTTCATCTGGGGGTCTTTGAAATGAAACACATTTTTATGGGGCGTTGGTTCCCCCTGCTGGTGACATTGAGTGTCTCTTTTTCAAGCCTTTTATGAATAGAGCCTTTGATAAAGCTTGAGTTTCTTCTGTGTTTAACTTTGAAATGAGATCTCTGACAGAGAAACAAAAGGACACAAAAAACGAAGCACATAATAAAGGTTAGATTAACGAAGCTAAAGATTTTAATAGATGGCAATGGAGATTGCAGAATATAGGGTCACAATGGAAACAAGTCCCCATGACCTTTAGCCTAAATGTCTAAAATGACTGTTAACTAGAGAGAGGCTATTCTAATAAAGTATTCAATCAATCAAACATTTAAAGTGAACTCTCTCTCTCTCTCCTCTGCAAAATGTCTACCTCAGAGAAAGAGAACTGGTCAGTCCACTTAGGTTTCGACTGAACAAGTCTCTCTCTCTCGCTCTCTCTCTCTCTCTCTCTCTCTCTACCTGTGGCCCCTCCCCTCCTCAATCCTCAGGTGTGTCATGTTCTGACGGACTGGCTGATGCCATTCTCAGGGGAGACGCGATTGAGTTCGTGTTGAAAACGGGAGAAAGAAAAACAAGCAGAAAAAGAACACTTTCCCGTAGGTTTTGGTGTCGCGAAGGAGAGAGAGAGACGGGGGGTTAGAAAGTAGACAGACGGAGAGCAGCTGAAGAGACAGAAGACGGACATTTTGTTGTGGAATCTTTGTCAAGAAAAGAGTGAGTAGAAAGTCAATAAAACATTCATGATGAACATATATATATACACGTGTATAGTTTAAAACAAATGTATGATGTTATCCTAATTATAATTTGAATTTATATTAGAATGGGTACTGTAACAGCATCCTTGACATAGCTGGCTACAGTGATGCATAGGAACGTCACGTTTATTTCGGCATGTTGTGATTTGGTGTAGCATTGAAGTGCTGCTTTTAGGCCAGTGGTTCCAAAACTTTTCCAAAAGGGCCCCCAAATTGACACTCATAGCCTGAAAATCTATGCCAGGGAGTGGGACCCCCAGGAGATGATTTGTACGGCTCTAGCAGTGATTCTCAACCATTTTAATTTCAAGGACCCCCATTTTAATGGCATTTCTATCTCTGGGACCTACAATCGATGTTATTTTAATTAACCCTAACGGGTCCATTTGGTTCCATTTGTACACTCAGAGTTACAGACCCATAAGGGTCCATTTGGTTCCAAACTATCATTTAGCTGGGGACCTTAGAGTATCCCCTGGAACTCCCTCAAGGACCCCTGGGGGTCCACAAACCCCACTTTGGGAACCACTGTTTTAGGCTACCATTACCACTTCTACTATTACTACTACAAACTTACATTACTACTATTACCTACTATTACTGCTACCACCACCACTTACTATTTCAACTACTATCTATTCTAGTAGGCTATGCTATAGTAGGCTACTTGTATTAATTCTAAACTGTCTCTTTCCCACATGTATCCCCGTAGTCCAGAGAACAGCTGGATAACTGACAAAATCACAACATGTCCAACATCAATCTGTCCATGGACAACCCCTACGGTCACGTGACCATTCCCCGGGCCAAGCTGCGAGGATTGGACGACTCCACGGTCATCGCCAACCCCATGGCCCAGAACGGTGACGCGTCCAGCGCGCCTTCCGACGGAGTGCAGAACCCACCCCCTCCTTACATGGTCAAGGAGGACACGGAGGAGGTGGGCATGAGGTGTCCGTGGTGTTGCTATCGCTGCCGTCGGAAGAAATGAGCTCGCGACGACCCGTAGAACTGTTGGTGTTCTATCCCACCACCAGGACCTGTAGTACTGCCGGTAGTCTGTCCTATATACAGGACCACTAGTATCGCTGGGTTTCTATCCAACCACCAGGACCTCTAGTACTGCTGTTTTATATCCTGCAAGGACCTCTAGTAGTGCTTGTTTTCTATCCTACCAGGACCCCTAGTACTGCTGGTTTTGTATCCTACCAGGACCTTTATCAAGACCTCTCGTACTGCTGGTATTCTATCCTAATTCCTAACATGACCCCTATTGCTGCTGGTTCTGGTATTATAGAGAATCGGCAATAGATAACTGACAGAACTGGTAGCCTATATTTGTTCAGTAGGCTATAGGATAACCTGTAAAAAATGAACTGCACATGGCAAGAAGTTAACTTCTGTACAAACCCTGCTGTTAACAGAGGCAAGCTGAAGACTGTCTCTTATGTATTTATGACTCCCTTGATCCCTTTATTGTATTATTAATATTGTCGCTGATGTTTGTTACTTTGTACAGGTCGTTGAGTGTTGTATGTATTGTGTGTGTGTTTTGTTTTAGAACCCCCAGGTAAAGAAATAAAGATGTTAATATCTGGTACGGCAGGACTTTCTTGTTTTGTCATCTTAACATGGGGCGGGGTGCGTTCGCGGGAAGTGGTGTCATGGAAAGACCGGACGGCATTCCTAACATAGCAGAAGGTTTCTATTTGTGTTGTCAGCGAAGGCCCGGGAGGATGCACAAGTTGTGGGTCTCGGCCCAAACGAACCCTTTTGGCCGGTGGACTCTTGAACCCTGAGCCTAGTACCTAACGCAACTATAGGAGTCAAGTAATTCAATTTGAAACATTGAGTAATTTCTCTGTTTGGAAACAGGGTGTGCTGATAATCGCTTTGTTTACAGGTACTGTTTGATGCACATTCAGAGCAGGCTGAAAAACATTGTGTGTGTGTGTGTGTGTGTGTGTGTGTGTGTGTGTGTGTGTGTGTGTGTGTGTGTGTGTGTGTGTGTGTGTGTGTGCGCACACACACCTGCGTCATTGTTTAACTAAAAGCACACCTGTGGAACTGGCTGTACACTAAAGTAATTCATCTGGCATTCTCCCTGCGGTGTGACTCAGGCGATAACAAAGCGAAGGTCATTGAATAGAACAATTTAAAACCACTCACATATCAAAGTTTTTTTCCTTTGATATGAATCTGTTATTCTTTTCATTGTTGTTGATAATTGGTCCATACAGTGGGACAATAAAGATTGGAATTCAAAAGACGAAGCCGTGTGAACTGTGAATGAATGTTTTCCGATGAGACATACTGTGGTTTTTGTTGATATTGAATTCACACACTTGACATTTCTAAATGATTGATTGACCCCCAGTTGGACATGAGTTTTACCTCTGGGAAATCTCTTGAAGGGATATTTTACTTTTTATCATCTACTCAGGCTTACGTGACCCCAGACAGTTTTTGAGTGGTGCAACCACTCCCCTTACGGAGCTATGTGGGTGGCTGGCTGGCTGGGTGCGTCTGAGCACGAAAACAGCATGGTTGTTTTCACCACCTGTGCGCAACCTAACACGCATACAAACACACACGCACATATTAACTGTATATATGGTGATTTAGGGTGTGCCAGTACAATTACAGTACAGTAGAGGGTACAGTAGAGGGACCCCCACACGGTAACTGTCATTTCTCAACCTTTTCTGACGCGGCCGGCACCCTGGGTGCGTTCCTGTGGGTCTGGAACTTCCGCCCCCCCCCCCCCCCCCCCCCACCCCCACACGGAGTTGCAACACTCACTTCACACAGGTGTGATTTTAAGTTACTTGATTCAGTAGTATGCCCCGCCCCCTTCCTATACAAACCCATTATAACTTCAAACTCCATTTTAACCATGTTAGATTCATCAAACACCCGTCCTTTTTTATGGTGACTGTCCTAATACGTGTTTTTTCATTTACTCTGTTTTCATCTATTTTTGAGTGGTGCAACCACTCCCTTACGGAGCTATGTGTGTGGGTTGGTGGGTGGCTGGCTGGCTGGGTCTGAGCACGAAAACAGCATGGTTGTTTTTCACCACCTGTGCGCAACCTAACACACACACAAACGCACATATTAACTGTATATATGATGATTTCAGGTGTGCCAGTACAGTGCAGTGACAGTACAATACAGTAGAGGTTACAGTAGAGGGACCCCCACACGGTAACTCATTTATCAACCTTTTCGGACGCGGGGCACCACGCCGGAACCGGCCCAGCCCTCCGGGGGCGCGTTCCTGGGGGCCTGGATGTTCCGGGGACCCCCGGAGACTCCCGGGGACCCCCACATGGTAACTCTGTCCCCCGGGGACCCCCACACAGAGTTGCACCACTCACTAACCAAGGGCGACCGGGCATTTGCCGTAGCTGCTCCCACACTGTGGAATGCCCTCCCCCTTTTTATAAAGAATGCAGAGTCTGTTGACATGTTTAAGAAGTCACTGAAAACATATTTATTTCGTTTGTATTTTGAGCTGTGATTTGTCGCTTTGAATTGATTGTTTTTTTATTTGTTTTTTACCTTGTTGTACAGCACTTTGTAACTGTTGTTTTGATAAGTGCTTTATAAATAAAATGTACTTACTTACTTACTTACTTACTTCACACGGGTGTGATTTCTAATATTCGTTTTGGAAAATGTGGCAGACTGCTGTTCGACGGAGGAGACTAAAGAATATAAATATAGGCAATATTAAAAAAAATAAAATAAAAAGCCCTCTCACGTATTAGGACACTGTCAGTCAACAGAAAAAATCTATCATGGTTAAAATAGAGTTGGAAGTTACAATGGGTTTGTATAAGAAGGGGCCTGTTCAGCTAAAATGAATATCAAATAACTAAATACTGAATCAAGCAACTTAATAAATGTCTGTGGTGTTCACATAAGCCTGAGTAGATGATAAAATGACAAACTTTTGAAAATGAAATATCCATTTTAAGTGTTAATTTAACTCTGAGTGTCATAGACTCATAACCCCTTAAAGGACAACTTTAGTTTTTTTCAACCAAGGTTCATGTTTTAGGTTGTTATTAGAGAAACTAAAAGGTGAGTGTTAAATTTCTTTCATTTGCTGCTTTCTTTCATTTTGGGGATTTTAGCAGTTTTTGACAGGGGGGCGGGAGCATTCGAGCATGGGGCTAAATATGTATTTTTTTTACCAAATTTGATGGTGATTTATTTATTTATTATTTACTATAGTCCTAATAAACCCCAGGAAATTACATCTGGCCACAGCAGATCACAGGATCTACTGAATGTGAAGGTAGCCTACTGAGGGAAGGCTTATACTGTGTGTATAGGCTCAATATGTCAGTTTGTCACATTCAATAGATCTTGTGATCTTTTGTGGCCAGATGTAATTTCTTGGGGTTTATTAGGACTATAGTAAATAATAAAGAAATAAATCGCCATAATATTTTGTAAAAAAATACATATTTAGCCCCATGCTCGAATGCCCCCGCCCCCTTGTCAAAAACTGCTAAAATCTCCAAAACGAAAGAAAGCAGCAAATGAAAGAAAATGAACACTCACCTTTTAGTTTCTCTAATAACAACCTAAAACATGAACCTTGGTTGAAAAAAACTAAAGTTGTCCTTTAAGGACCTCTGGTGGTCCTCGGACCCGGCTTTGAGAACCACTGCTCTATAATGAATTGAACAATTATAAAGCAGGTCTGTCTCATTTCAGTGACCTTTATTGATATGACACAGATCTGTGTGCACATATTTCCAAAGAATAGAATTTGAACATATGAATATAATTGCGACCAAAGGTCGCAGTTAACTATGGATTTTTTCTTTTCTTTTTCTTTTATTTCTCGTGATTGATTTCTCGTGACATCATGTGACATCAGGGATGGAGATTTGGAGACCCTGATGTCATAGTAAATGCGACCTGCTGTCGCAGTTAAGCCCATATATTGGCCAGAAACTCTACATCTGACCTCAAACCCTTAGATCTCCATATATGGATATATTTCAGAAACTGTTCTGACATTCCATATGTTGATCCTTCCCCATCCATCCTTCCTCTTCGATGTCTCCCTTTTGACTTAAACCTGTCCATTGAAATTTCAAACTCTAGACGGGCCTGCCCAAAAGTTATTAGTGCAGCCGCGCCCGGCAGCAGGCGAAAACTAGAGTTCTCAACAGGCCCGAAAATTAAGTCCCAACCCTACCTTGGCCCTCATCAAACCCCAAGAGAATGTCCCCGCTACCACCCGTAGATCTCCATATGGAGCTGACCTGTTCTGACATTCCATATGTTGATCTGACCTCATCAAACCCTGTACACTCAAGACATGCTCCTTATATGGCCAGTACAGAATTCATTACATGTTGATCTGACCCCCCATGCCAAAGCGCCAGTGCTCGCCCAGCATTATGCCATCAACCTTGCCCTTTAGGGCGAGGTCTTACTGGTATATATGAGATAGTATAATATATGAGATGGAACTAAAATAAGATTAAACGTGATACATTACATTTAATCATTACAGCATCTAATACTTTACTTTACTAATACGATACGATTTCTTCAAGGATATTAGATATAATGTATTTGTCTTTATTATATTCATATTGGGTAGTAGGTACAGTTCAGGTTTCAGGCTTTTTAATGTAGTTAAAACTGTCTCTTCTAAACAAACATTGCACCTATATGTTGTTAAAAAAAACTGGCTCACGAGAAAGGGAGACGCAGGCACAGAGTAACAAAATATAAATCTAATTTAGAATAAAGTGGTACCAGTCATCGTTCAATGTGCTCTCTCTCATGCACAAGCCTTAGTCCAGTAATAATGTAATTTGACCTCAAGCTAATTGAAAAAGAAAAAAAAGAAAACTCAGCTGATTTTGCATCTTCAATATATCCTAAATAACAGAAAAAAGTTGCCTGGAATTGAGGGGAAAGTGTTGAAAATGGCTTGTACAGTATGGCCACCATTGACATCCTATTATAAAGCAATATTTTCTAAATTTCCTTATGCTTTAAGTAGCATGTGACATGTCAAAGAACTACGGGGTTTTCATGATGATGAATCCATTCCAAGCATTAGTTTCGCACAGAATAACCCCTTGGGCTAAATTAAAAACAAATCTGTTATTCAGGATAAATTGAAGATGCAAAATCAGCTAAGTTTGGGTTTTTTGCAAATTAGTTTGATGTTGATCCTGTATTCTCCATAGATTTCCTGTACAAGCCTGTGGAGGGCAGCATTGCGCTTTTCAGTGTACATTCGAAGAAATGAAGACCGGAAGCATTAGTGCAGCTTTACATGATGACGCGCTATCGACAGAGCTTTGGCTACCGACTTAAAACAAAACAATAATAATACATCTTAAAACGTCCATTTAGTCCGGTAAGTTTTAGTTATAATAATAATTAGCAACAACAATATGTTGAGAATAGTCAAAAGAGCGTTAAAACGTTGTCTGGCTACCTCTTCGGCTGTGATGCTAAATGCTAACATAATAACATCTAATAATAAATCACATACAACACGTTTAAAGTGATATAAAAACATCTAATATGAACTGTTCCTCAATAGCTTTCTGTCATAATGTTACAATGAGTTATATAATTATGTTTTATATTAGTCATAAATTATAGAATATTAGTTTATATGAATACTCATCTATTGATTCACATTTCAAATATATGAATGCTTCTAAAACAAATGTCATTTAAAACTTTTTGAATAACACATTATGACATCCCCCAAACATTAGGTCCAGTTGATAGAATTATCTTTAGAACATTGTTGACCAAGCTCATCAACACTGTACATACAGCTTCTTTACTTTGATTGATTGAATACTTTATTAACAGTTTGCAATTTGTACAGAGGTACGGTTTACAATGATTGTTAAAAGGTTAACCCAGAAAGCCCTAGAGGGGCTTGTTTCCATTATGGTCCTTTACTCCTTGGTATTCAATACATTCATCTTGACATCTTATTTAATTTGAAGACATTTATTGACCAATGAACTTCAAAAGGGCATGGAGAACATAAAAGCAACCATTGGGCCATTCATCACAATACTCCCCAAACACATCAGAGAGATGCCCCATCCCTCCCTTCCTTCCTTCAAAACCGCCCTGAAAACCCTCCTGTTTAGAATTGCTTTTCCGACTTGACTCTGATCTCAACTCTTGTTTTTATAAAGAAAAGTATTAAATAACGCGCACACACACGCACGCACACACACACACACACACACACACACACACGTAAAGCGACTTTGAGTAACTAAGTGGATATGGGAGGAAAGGAGACACTGGAGTAACTCAGACAGTTTAAGCCCTTACTTTATTATCAGCAAGTGCAAGTAAAAAAGCATTTCGATGTTTCAGTTACATTTACGTCGGGTCATGAATGAGATGACCTGACGAAGATGTAACTGAAACATCGAAATGTTTTGCTTTTCTACTTGCACCCTGATAATAAAATAAGGGCTTAAACTGTCTGAGTTGCTCCAGTGCCTCCTTTCCTCCTGTAGTGTAACCTGTCCTGTCTCTGCGATGCACCAGACTGGCCTGCGAGGTTGGAACTCCCTTCTGCTTTAACTAAGTGGAATGTAGGCGGCAGCGGTGGCCGAACGGTTTGCGGAGCGGTCTTGATACCGGAATGTCGCCAGTTCGAATCCCCGGACCGGCACGTTAAATTTTCCACAGCTGAAGTGCCCTTGAGCAAGGCATTGAACCCCTACCATGAAATGTTCTATGAGCAGGGTGTGGCTGTAAACAAGCATCTCGAGCTTAGTCCACTTCCCTGGGTAAACAAAGAACTTTGCTTTGCTATACCGTATATTTATTTGTTTAAGCTACTTGAAACTTCTCCAAATCATGTTTTACAGATTGAAGAGTAGAGGTGATGGCATTGCTTTGCACTTATTTGTCTGTAAATAAATGAGCATGTGTCCAATCTGTTATTATTATTTGTAATACTGGTGTGGGAAACTATCAGGCCTAGACACAGCGTTCAACTTCTAATAATCTGTGGTGGAATTAACTCCCAAATCACCTTTGTGGCTATATTTAAACAATTATATGTATATACATGTGATGTGTGTGTGAAAGAAATATAAAACATTTGTATTAGCATACAAATTTAGATATTTATATTAATTTATTTATTTTCATCAGCAGCGGCCATGTTGAGACGAAAGCCAACTAGGCTGGAGCTTAAAATGGATGACACGGAGGAGTTTGAAACCATCAAGAAGGAGCTGGAGGTAGAACTGTAGCATCAACATAACTCATACCTAGTATCCGCCTAGCAGCCGGCTAATAACAATTACTTAACCCATTTAGAGGACGCATCTGTGTTGCCTTAGCCTTTAACCACTATTTGAAACTTTAGCCGTTGAAAAATAGCAAATCTACAAGATCATAACCGCGTTACGAGCTTGCAGATGTGCTATTTTTGAAAAATTATGAAAATTTGGCGCTTTCAATGTATTTGCTTTCACAGGGGGCGTCCTGAAATAGTTTACATGAAATAGTTTGAGAACCACTTTTATAGAAGCATAGGTTTTTCAGAAAACGGTCAGGATTTAGAAGACATTTGTAGAATCTGGTCTCAGGTATCAATTTCTTAATTGTCAGAATCGCAGGAAGCAGTGCGAGGATGCTGATGCCATGGGCGGGGCCAGTGATGGAGGGACATCTGCCGCCGGAGACGTGGGCAAGACACGGGAGCAGGCGGTGAACGAGCGAATTGGCTACAAGCCCCACCCAAAGCCCAACACACTGCCGTCCTTATTTGGCAACCTGCAGTTCTGAGTTTTGTCACTGTTGGACCAATGACAAATTATTTACAATGGATAACTGAGTTGTGTGATATATTGTGAAAACAATCTGTGATCGTATATTTGTTTTGTAATGTAAAAATAAAGTTTTTCTACCATTGTTATTATGGTTCTTTTCTAGAACATTGTCCTAGACAGGAATATTTGTTAGCTCTGTGACATTATTCTAATGTCTAATATCTATATCTGCATAACTATTGACCCAGGTTCCTGAAGGTGCCATACCTGTCCAGTTCCGTTTCCCAAAGATTTGCTTGATTGGCTAGGCCACTAGGCAATAAGCATCAAAATTCAACTGGAAACGCTCATGTGCTTTAGTTGCCACATCAAATGAAGTTACAGGGAACTGAATCAGATGGACACTGGTATGCCATCTTTGGGAAACCAGGACTGCAGTAATGCACAGCGCCTATATTTGTTACCCCCGATACATTATTCTAATGGTTATCTCCGATACCTTAATATTTTGGTAGACACGGATATTTGTTACCTCTGATTCATTATTCTAGTAGACATTGTTACTTCTGATACATTACAGTACAGGAATATTTCTTACCTGTGAAACATTCTAGTACAGAGGCTGTGTATTCATAGCACGTTTGTGTTCTTGGATCAATGGAACTAACAAGTTTTTTATTAGCATATAGACTAACATTTGTTACCTACAAATGCATTGGGCAAACCGGCATTTGATAAACATCTATTTTATTCATTGTCTTCAACAAACGATTCCAGCATTGAGTACAAAAGTTTAGAATAAGTAATCTTGTTTACAACAAAAATGAAAAGAAATTAGACTGAAAACAACCAAAGTGCACAGGGGTTTGGCGTAAACAAAAACAAAATACTGTCAGATGGCAACAAATCTCTTCATAATGCTACGTCTATGGTGTTTCTTACCCTATGATCTCCCTTGAATTGGGACATGTAGATGTGTGTGTACAGTGTACAAGTGACAAAAAAATCCTTCAAACAGCTTCAATGCACCTTGGCATAGATCACACAACGTAAAAGTCTCTGAAACTACTGAGCGACTGAACAGCATTCTAACAAAAATATATTACTCATCGGGTGTTGTGATGATGCCGGTGGAGAGTGCTCTTTAAGTGTCTAGTAGTCTAATGTTAGTGTTCAACGGGCTAGAAATCTGGTGCCTGCGAAGGCCATAGCATTTGATTCACATCATTTTCATACTACAAGCCATTACATGATCAGAGGATAAAGGTGATCACTCAGAATGTGCACTTGTGCAGTGACTCTTCCCAAACAATGCCCCCACAGAATAAGAGCCATCAGACCGCTTCACTGTTGAGGTCAAGCATACAGCCCCCTCTTGGGTTTCTTGTACATTTGTGGAGAATATGAAGGATGATGACTCCTGACCATATTGCATTTCCCCCCCACATCTCTGTAGAACAGTGCCTGTGGTTTTGTTCCACCACTGAACTCTCAAATGTGCATTTGCCTTCATAATGAAGGGTTTATGCACTGCAACACTATATCATCCCACAGTATGTAGTTGTTGACAGACTGTTTCTTGCTGGCACAGTGTGATCATGTCCCACATTGTCATTGTCAGTCCCCCGAGTAAGTGTTAGAGTAACACAGTGTTACTCTATTGTTCTTTACACATCACAAAAATGCACATTGCACAAGTATCATGGTCATTGAATGTGCACTTGTTGACTCTATTTACTGATGTCTTTGCCATGGATGGAAATGTACATGTCACTGTTCCGATAAGCCAGTAGTGCAGACTTTGTGACTTTATTTAATTGTGTCATGCAGTCCACCTGTATTTATTCAGGGGTTTCCTTTAATTTGTCACTGGTCTGTACATCAGTAGATATAGTCATTACTCATTAAGGCATTATTGTTAAGGTTTGCCGGCTTCGGCTTCGCCCGCATCTCCCCCAATGTCTATTTGGTCCCAGGCTATGAAGAATCACTTGCTCGCTTCTGTGATTTCTTTTTTTCCTTCCAATGAGGCATTCCATTAAAGGGGGGCCAGTTTTGTAATTACCTTAGAGTTATCGAGATAAACGGCTACCATAAAATAAAAATAAAAATAAAATAAAATAAAAGGCTAGTTCGCTTCATCAGCCGGGGAAGTCTCGAGGAAGGCAGACCAACCCTTCAACTTTTCCCTTTGACATCACTGCTAATGTACCAAAACAAGCCCGATCCGAGATGACCCCAGTCTGAACCGTCGTTCCGAAAGAACGACTTTGACCGTTTGCGAACTAAATTATAAATTAAAGCTATAATAATGATCCAAAAAGAAATTAATACAAATCTAAGGTTCTAAGCACGTTTGTGAATGCCCCCCTAGTGGCAGTGCTCTGTGATGTCCACCACCACCGCCTTCTTCCAGCTGAACAGGAAGTAGCCTGCACCGGAGCCTAGCGCCACGGCGATGCACAGGTATCCGTTGTAGGTCATGAAGACGAGCATGAGTAAATAGCTCACGACCACCTGGACCACTTGGAGTAACGTCTGGAGGAAGTGGGAGAGGCTGCACATCTTCGCCCTGCATGGGAGAAGTGGGGGCGGGACATTAGCACGCTAGCAGTGGCTCCATCATCACATGCAGTCATTGCGAACGCAGTGATTGCGAACGCAGTGAGCACTAACTATGACAGCAAGGGCTGAATGTCTGTGTGTGTGTGTCCCGCTGTTACACCACCCGCCCGCCACCAAAGGGCGCAGCTGTATCACACAAAAGCAAGGGCTGAATGTCTGTGTGTGTGTCCCGCTGTTACACCACCCGCCCGCCACCAGAGGGCGCAGCTGTATCACACAAAACACACACACGCACGCACTCACACACACACACACACATACACACACACAACTTAACTTAAAAAAAACTTAACTTAAAAAAAACTTAACTTAAAAAGAAAAAGAAAAAACTTAACTTCAAAAAACCTTTAAAAACTTAAAAAAAACACAAAAAAACTTAACTTAAAAAAAAACCTTTAAAAACACTTAAACTTCAAAAAACTTAACTTAAAAATAAAATCTTAAAAAAACACAAAAAAGTGAAGTTTAAAAAGAAAACCTTAAAAAAGTATGTAATTTATTCTAATTGTTATTGCCATTTACGAGCTGCGTTCGCTTCCCACGTTTGCGCGTCTTACTTGTGTTAGTTAAACCAGTATTAAAGACCTGATGCCGATACTAAACATTGTAACCTCTGTGCCCAGAGTCACATTGTCGTATTTTTTGTTTGCAATGTTTCAATTTTCATGTACCTTTGTACTATTTTCCACCAAACCGCTACTCTATGAGATTTTCCTATTTATCCGCTGGACTATATGCCACAAGAAACCAGTGAGATACATTGTGTTGCTATGGCAACAGGCAGTGATTGAGAAGCCCCGCCCACAGCTCACCTGGCTGATGGAGTGATGGGCAGCCAATCACAATGTTTGGGCCACCTGGAGAGATTGACTCTGTCAGTCCAGAGTGGAGGTGAACAGAGAGACAGACAGGCTACTGGAGAGGCAAGAGGAATATTTCCCAAATCTTGCCATATTTCCTTTCTGGAGTACTTTCCTGAATAGTGGATTCTACCATTGGATTTAGTGACCTTCTTTCCATTTTGGATTATTTCCCTGGATATTGGACCAGACTTTGCGAAGGAGTTTAAGGGTGGCCAGAGGAGACTGGCTACACTCGGCGCATACTGGAGACTGGTTTCCATTTGATTTATTTTGAGACATTTAAGTTTAGTTTTGGACAGTGCCAGGACACTTGAGATTTACACCCATTCTTTTTGAGGCAGTTTTATTTTATTTTGATTTCATTAAGTGAACGTTTTGCTATTGAAAACTTTATTTAGTTTTGATTTAATAAATTACAGTTAAACTTATTTATTGATTTCTTTAGTTATTCTTATTCTGAACTGACCCACCACCTCCCTCATTTTTGCTATAATTGGTTCCTTAATTGTTATTGTTAACAGTTTTCTGATAAACTTATGTTGCTATATCAGTGGTCCTCAAAACCTTTCATGTCAAGGACCCCCAAAGTTATACTATATGTATTTGGTCTCGGACTCCCACAGACCCCCAGAAGCAACGATTTCAGTTAAAAATGTTGTCTTAAAAAAAAAGATAGATAGATAGATAGATTATTGGATGGATTACCCAACGGTTTTGTGTGTCTCCATCATCACCGTCCCGTCGCCCCCTGGAACCGCCATGGAGTTGTAGCGCACGTTCACCATGTTCCTCCGCAGGAGGTATTCCCGGCCGATCTTCAGCCCCTCGTACAGGATGGCCAATATGAACATGGCAAAACACGCCCCCACCATCTCTGTGTGGTCGCCGTTGTTGGATTAAAGGTTCATTGTGAGATATAAAGCAACAAACTTTGGATAGAAATTGAATAAAGGAAGTGAAGCATGAGATAAAAGCTAAAAGTGAATCAGAAGACATAAAAGAGATGTGAAGTCATACTTGTTTGGATTCAAAGTAAATCCTGAAATATAATTGGCGTGTTATTGGGCGTTTCAGTGTTCTTACCTCCAGGTGTGTTGATCACTACTCCTGGGAACAGAAGTTCAATGCCGTTGTAGCCAAAGTAGAATGACATCGCCTGGGAAAAACAACAACACTGTAATTACTACTTGTATTAACAGTAGTAGTAGTACTAGTGGTAGTAACAGTAGTAGTATTAACAAGTAGTTATTAACAGCACAATAGTAACAGTAGTATTGACGCACCAGTAGTAGAAGTAGGTAGTAGTATAAAGCAATGGTTCCCAAAGTGAGGTGCGGGGAACCCCAGGGGTCCCTGAGGGAGTTCCAGGGGGTCCCCAGCTAAATGATAGTTTGGAACCAAATGGACCCTTATGGATCTGTAACTGAGTGTAGCAAATGGAACCATTTGGTTCCATTTGTACACTAAGAGTTAAATTAACATTGATTTTACAATATAAACTGGGGGTCCTAGAGATAGAAATGCCATTAACCCATTCTGACCTGAGATCAGATTCATACGAGGTTTCCACTGGACACACACTGGTCTGATTAACCCATTCTGACCCGAGATCAGATTCTAAAAATGTCAGTCGCTCTTCGATTAAAAAAGAAATAGCAGACCTACAAGCTCGTATCGCGCCACTCGGTGGCGCGATATGAGCTTGTAGATCTGCTATTTTTAAATAGCTAAAGCACGACATGATGCTAACACCAAAATGGGTGAGAATGGGTTAAACGGGGGTCCGTAGACTAATGCATGTCAAACTGGGGGGGTGCTTGAAATGAAAATGGTTGAGAATCACTGCTAGAGCCGTAAAAATCTTCTCTTATGGTGGTCCCTTGGCATGTGTCTTCAAATGGGCGTCACCGTCAAGCAGTGTAAAGTTGGGAGTCCTTGATGTGAAAACGTTTGGGAACCACTGGTATAAAGTACTATTTCGTATATTGTATTTAGTGGTAGTATTACCATCCCACACTTGGCGTCTGCCCCGTGTGCCCCGTGCCCCGCATGGCCAGAATGGTCTACTGCGTGGGCAGAATGGTCTGCCGCCGCGACGACTGGAGAGGCGGTGGTCGCATGCATCATGGCATGGTCGTGGTGGCTGTGGTCCATCTGGCTGTGGTCGTGACTGCTGTGGTCCATCTGGAATAATAATAATGAATTGGTTTTAGTCTTTATGTAGGGTTTCAGCATGAAGTCCATTGAACAGTTTCAGGAGGCGCTGTATATTTAAGCCACTTTAAGAGGCAGCTTGAGATCTTTAGGGAGGCATTTAGAGTGATTTCCGGAGGTTTTGTCATTATCAGGAGATTTCAGAATGTACAGTACAGTAGGCCTATATTGGCGATTTCACAAAACGTCTAGTATGTTTTATGTTGCTCCTGGATAACTGATGTACTGTACATACAGAAGTATTACGTATCAGAGTCCAGGGGATAATCCCATGAGATGCTGCACGTGCACATTCAAGGATAGGGATTTATTCAGTCTTCTTTGTCTGTCATGCGTGTGTGTGTGTGTGTGTGTGTGTGTGTGTGTGTGTGTGTGTGTGTGTGTGTGTGTGTGTGTGTGTAAAGTACAAATGTATATTCTGTGCCTTCCATTCAGTCACTCTCTGTCTCTCCCTCTCTCTCTAATCTAATGTCAAAGGTCTCCATCGCATTTAACCCAATCAGAATTGAGGAGCTCTGGGCGTTATCAGCCAATCAGTGGGTAAGTACATTAGATGACAAAAGGTCAGGGCTGTGGCCAATTACAATTAAGGACGTTAGTGGTTGCCGCAGGTGACAAACGTCTGTTTTCTGTCTGTGATTATCATTTGTTTTAAGGCGGCTTGTTCTTTCCTGAAACATACACCGGGCTAATACTATAAATAGTACTAATACTATTACTACGGTTAGTAAGGGAGCCAATATACTAATCTAATACTACAGCTAATACTATTGTAAAACTTTAAACAAAAAAGGCAGTAGTAGTATCAATAATTGTTGTTTAAGTACTAATAGTAACAGCAGTATCAAGAGTTTGTAGAAGTTGTGTTGTAGCCGTATTATTATGTGTTGTCATAGCAGTAGCCCATAGCTTAGTAGTATTATTATTAGTTGTAGCAATAGCTGTATTATTTAATAGTACAAATAGTCATTTTAGATCAAAATGAACTTGTCAAACATAGAACAAGCGTATACAAACACACTGGAAGTACAGTCGTACAGTACACACACCATCACCTTTATCAATATTCCATGTAATTTACCTACAAATATTTACAGAAAAATGTGAGCTCGGTAAAGGCTCAAGGTTCAAGGTTGTTCTTTATTTTATATAAGTTGTGTACAGGTAAAACTTATTTTCCGTTTGTCTTTCTTTAGACAGCAGCATAGGCAATAACAGTCAGGTGCCGCATCGCCAGGTGGTCAAGAATTAAGCAATATTGATGTGTGCGTGTACCCCTATTTAGTAATTGTGTTTTGTAAAGAAGAGATTGGTCCCGATATGGAATCTGTGTAAATAAGACGGATGGTTTATTATTAGCCTATATGCTACGCAACATATGATGGGTCACAGAGTCAAGGTCTATTGCCTTATGTTTATACAGTATGTGCACACCAGCATGTCCCCGGTCAATTCTAAACAGATTTCTGTCACGTAGATCTTGCCTATTGCTGAATGCTTCAGCACCACGGCGGTGGCCAGCACAGTGAGCACACATAATTTAGGCATTTAGCAGACGCTCTTAATCCAGAGCGATTTACAGTAAGCAAGGAAAACACGAGGTAATACAATCTCAAGAAATACACATTTCTCTTTGCACTTCAGTCGACACCGCCACATGGCTGTACAGCAAGGGGACAGTGACAGTAGACACAGCTGCACATAACCTTAATCAAAGCAATAACACATTGAACACGAGCTCAGATCGATTCCAGGAGGATACAGAAGAGGAGAAGAGACACAGAGGAATAGGAGAGAGAAAGCTACCACAATGTTGCTGTTTTTTTTTTGGTTTTGTTCTTTTGTTTTTGCACGTGTTGACCCGCCCCTCAAATAATGGAGTCTGAAGCTTACCTAAACCCACTCAACCCGTGGGTTAACCCTGCAGGACTTGCAGTTCACAGCTGGACTGCGTATCACTAACACTAGCATTATATACAGTATCAGCATTTATCAGTAGCTACCAGTGTGCACTTCTGCTTTTCAGAAACAGCACTACATTGCAGCCTTAATCAATATAGATTAATTATTGATTAATTCATTAAAAAAAAGTTTTGATAACCTTATCAATCGATTAACCGGTTGGTTGATAAGCGGCTTTTCTTTCTTAACCCATTCTGACCTGAGATCAGATTCTAAAAATGTCTATTACATCCTGACAGTTTCATTATTAACCCATTCTGACCTGAGATCAGATTCTAAAAGTGTCTTCGATTTTTCAAAAATAGCAGACCTACAAGCTCGTATCGCGCCACTCGGTGGCGCGATATGAGCTTGTAGATCTGCTATTTTTCAATAGCTAAAGCATAACATGATCCCAACACCAAAATGGGTGCCCGGTCAGAATGGGTTAAATCTGAGAATCTTAATATCCTTCAATGTTGAACATAAGAATCTACATTTTGCTGATATACAGAAAGAATACAAAAAGGCATATTTATTTGACCATTTGAGATACAGGGCAATGGCATCTTGGTATGAGGAATAACATGAAATGAAAAGTGCAGTGCAGTGTCTTGTCTGTCACATCACATGCAAAAGCAGAGATGTTTCTGTGGTGGCTACCAACTTCACCAAGGTGGGGGGGAACTGTTTTTGAGTGGTGCAACCACTCCAAGGAACAGCAATGTCCGTGTTGTTCACCTACAGTATGTGTCCGCCTATGTATGTGACGTTAATGAGCACCAGTATGACTATTAGTACCAGTAGGGGCGCTGTTGTCAGAAACAGAGAAAGAGATAGTGCTGCACTGTTGCCTAATGAGAGAGAATTAGAGGAAGGTGGGGGGGGGGGGGGGGGGGGTGGGTTGGGGGAGAGTTGCACCACTCAGTTCACAGACACACAGGTGTGATTCTTTTTAACTGGCCCACATCCTCGTTCCTTGGTCGCGTGAAAACCGCCAACCGCTGCCATTGTTTTTTCAAATTTAAGAATTTCTTAACGGCGATTAATCGATTAACTATTAACATCCCTAATTACACTCAATGGTGATGGCCACAGTTGGGTGGACTCATTGTTCAAGCTAAACACTCGAACACCGCTTTTATCTAGTATAATGAATGTTTGTGTTGTGCATGTGGTGCACACCATAAAGAGGTAACTACTAACTACTACTACTACTACTAATTTTGTGTTAAGACGACAAGAAAACAACAAAAAGTTAAAAACTGCAATCTGCAAAGGATAAAAGGTTATACGAATATGAATGTAGGGTGCTATTGTTGTTGTGATTTCGGTTGGCCAACCATGTGGTCCCTTAGGATTCTCCATCTAACTAAGGGCCGATTCATACTCCTATTTTACCACTGTTTCGGCGCTGTAGTGCCGAAATGATTTCGGCTCATCAGAAATTTTCAGTAGCACCGAAGAGCCGACTTTAGGACGGTACCCGCCCCCCGGAACCTCAAATGACGTCAAATTGTAGGCTCTACAGCACCGAACCGACTTTTATTCGGCTCTAAAATAGGAGTATGAATCGGCCCTTAGGGTGGAGAGTTTCAGTTCAACCATGTGGTCCCTTAGGATAAGGATTCTCCATCTAACTAAGGGTGGAGAGTTTCAGTTGAATCGCGTGCGTGCAGAACACGGTGACACCAGGCAGTACCACATGGTCAATTCTGAAGTTTAATACACACATAAGAGAATATATAATGTACAGTATTGAACACATGACGTGACCAGAAGATATGAGACAAGGAGATAGGAATAGAACATGCAACTCATACCATTGTGCACAGACGCCAGTCTATCAGATAAAGTAGTTGGAAGTTAGATGGTTATATCATATCATATCATATCAAAGGGTATCAATTATGCTTACGTAGATGAGTGATTCACCCCATGCGGGTCAAGCTGGGTTTCCGAGGCTAGGTAATAATTATCTTGCGTGTGTGTGTGTGTGTGTGTGTGTGTGCGTATGTGTGTGCGTGCGTGTGTGCGCACGTGCGAGACAGAGAGTGAGTGTTGGGACAGTTCGCTCGTGTGTGTGTTTAAAGCCAATCAGGTAATAAATTAAGCGGTCTCAAAAAGCATTTCATGTTCTACTTGCCCAAAGGTCATGTTCACCAGCCCAAAAAATGTATACACAACTCGATCAATGTTCAATGACCCTCGCCAATACAAACATGAACAAAGAGGAGACAGGGGCAGATTTGACTAATCTGACTGCCCTTCTGATTGGCTGTGGAGAATGGCGAGGCTACTTAAAGAGTTGAGTGTAATTCATGACACCCATGACCTATACCTCCACCTGCTAAAGGCTGAAATATAAATATACTGACGCTGGAAAAAAATGTTGTCCTACCAGCTAATGACTGGCGATATTATGTAATGTGTGTGCGCACGCATGCATGTTCACGTGTCGGTGTCACAGGAAATGCTGATGTGAACCTGTTCTGGAATAATTGTGGCACAAGTTAAAACTGTTCTTTCAATGCCAGCAGGTTTTATTATGTGTCTAAACAGTCTTGAAGTTGTTGACATTGTTGTCATCAGAAACAGTTTGTGCCATGATGGAATGAGGAAATTATGGTCCACTTCTCGAAACAACATGTCTTCGTTTCCTCTCTCCTCACCTCGTTTTCCTCCACACATTCTTGGTGGGAGGGACTAAGACACACGGAAAGGATGCAAGTGAGGGAAACAAGGATCTAATTTAAGGATCAGAGATGCGCCCAATGTAGTTTAGTACTAGTAGTAGCGGTAACCGGATGCTCACCTCCTAGTTCCAGGTTTTAGTATTGATTTGAGTTGATTTGATGAATTGGTGCAATGTTCAAAATAATAGTCAGTAAGTCCAATCAAAAGTCTCCATGACTATTTCTTCCATGCAGAAACCTCACCAGTCATTGTATTATTTTAGCCACATTTGATGATAACACTACACCATTTGATTTGATTTGTGTTAGGAATGCAAACCGTAACAACATAACATGTTCTAACACCCTTAGAACTAACACCCTTAGAAGCATTATTGAAAATATATTTACAAAAGTAATTTCCGGAAAAATAAATAAATTATTTAATATAAGTATAACCTTCTGCGGTAGTTAACTTCCCAGTGCAACCCCACACCCAAAGTTCAAACTCCCTCCCTTAAAAATGACCCTTTAACAACAATAACAACCCCTCAAAGTCTAAAAATGTCCTTTGTTCCGCTTTGATATGCAGGGTCAGATTGTTCTCCACACAAACCATAGTGAACAATAGCCTACTTGTTCCACAATACTTGTACTGTCTATTACACTATAATAATTGACTGTTATACTACAATAATACTACTGTAAAATCTGAATCCCCCCCCCCCCATTTTCCCTCACTGTATATTGTATCTTTTCCCTTTTTTGCTTCCCATATGATGAATTCCTGTTCTGTTCTTTAGCTACATAGAAATGTCTATTTGTATGTCTCTAAATGTTTGTATGTCTTTAAATGTTTTGATGAATTGAACAATGTGGACCCTGTTGTAAACAAGTGTAATGCTTAATTGGGTCGTCCACTCACAGTTGACAGTCTTTGTATTGAGTTTGTGCTTAAAATGTACTGTAAATTCTACAAACTGTTAATAAATATTTCAATCAATCAATACTTGTACAGCTAAGCTAACAACTTGTGCTATAATTCTATTACTTGTACTAATAGGCTATTACTGTGCAAGAAAAGTAGTACAATACTTGCAATTAACAGTCCTGTTCCACAGTTCCACTTCCAGACATTCCTCACATTCACTAGCCCCAACACAAATACATCCACAGTTCCACACTGACCTCCATTTATTACTCACGCACGCACGCGCGCGCAAACACACACACACACACACACACACACACATCACACACACACGAAATACAGCTGAATAAATACACACATACCCGTACTAAAACACCGCTAACAAAGTACCACTCCAAGAACAAAAAAGCTACGTGTAAACGGTTTAAAATCCGGGTATTTGTCCTTTGCGTCTTGTCGCCTTATGAACTTTATTCTATTTATTCTGTGCATGTAAGCGCTAACTGTTAGCATAGGTGGAGGTCACAGAGAAGCAGAACTACGTACCGTGTGTTATTGCCTTCTATCCGTGGCCGTGATCCTGCACTGAGTTCAGTGACGGTAGACAGAGATGTTTAGTCGGAGTGTCAAACACTTGCATCTGCTTTGAAAGCCTGTCCGTTTGGAACTTTAAAACCACACGATAGACACACACAGCAACACTGCCACGACTGAGTGACGCGCTCGTGCTCGTGACACTGAAGTGACTGACGTCACGACGCCGCGGCGTCTGACGTGTCGTGAAGGGGTTCTCAAAGTGGGGTCCGGCCCGGGGACGGGGGACCCCTAGGGGTAGACTACCAGGGAGCTTGGGTCCCTAGCTAAATTAGAGGTGAGAACAATGCCTTTCATAATGGCATATAACTTCCCATTAATAGAAAGCCCTGTTGATGATGTCACTGGTAGGCGGACATCTAAACTGTCCACAGACACCTGCAGAGTGCAGAGCCATAGTGGGGAACATGGGACCTTTTTTGGGGAGCGAGAGGAGTGGGAACATAGAACCTGGGGAACATAGGGATGACACCAATTAGGGATATAGACAATTTAGGATTAGGACCCAAATGGACCATTATATGCATGGGGCTGTAACTCAGATTTGGTTCCATTTGTACACTCTCAGACATGTGGACTGGGGAAAAAATTCGGCCCGGTCATTTTCGCACAAATTTGGCCCAGACCGGCCCACCACAACCAGTGCGCAGATAGCAGAAACTATACCGCCTGCTCCGTCGACACACACACAAACAAGCCCTAATACCACCACTTTTACAGAACAACATGAATGATAGCCTACAAACCAACAGACAGGTACAGTGAAATTATCATGATGGCACTGGCAGAATGGCAGCAGGCCCGGACTGGTCCGCGGCGGTGGCCTGCCTGCCTGTCAATTCTTTTATTTTTTTAATTTTGTTTTCATCATATCATAACTTGAGCGGCCCCCTACGGTCGCGGCCCACCGGGAATATGCCCGGTACGCCCTGTGGCCAGTCCACCCCTGCTCTGAGAGTTAAATTAACAGTGATTTTACAATATGGGGTCCCAGTAGGCAGTAGGGTGACCACTGACCAGATCCAAACTGTTCATTTGAGGGACAGAAGTATCACTTTTGTGGGGCAAGTGGGACGGGGTGGGGTTAGCAACTTATTAAGCTGCCTAAAGCTTAAGCTTATTATGCCTTGATGTCATATTCGACCATAGGCCAGAGCTAGCCTCGTCCCAGGCTTATGTTGCGTTCATTAAACGATGCAGTCTACCATTCATTGCCAAAGGAAACCAGCTGCCCGTGTGAACCATTTCTCATCTGCTGAAGAGCTGATTGATTACATTATGGGGAGCATCTTGAGTGGTAGGCCTACATTGTGATTTGCTGATTACTTAGGCCCCTTTTCCACTATGGGGTGGAACCAGAACTATCCAGAACCTGAACCTATTTTTTTTAGTTCTGGGTTTGTTTCCACAGCGCACAGCGCGGTACGGCACGGTTTCAGACCAGGTTCTCAGAACCTTTTTTCGGCCCTGCTTTTGAGGTAGTACTAACGCTGAGTTCTGGGAACCTATGGGCGGGGCCAGCAGCGCTGCTGCTCTCGATTGGTCGAGCTGAGGTGACAGCACTCTGAGCATCTGAGGAGACCGGAGCGAGGAGAAGCGCACACAACACAACAGCGCACATTTTAAACTCCTAAGTGCGACACAGCGACAGCGGACACACAGAAAAATAACCTGGAAAAGCACACAGAAACACTATGGCCACGAGAGAGGGAGAGACAGAGCTTGTGTGTGCGTGAGGGAGAGAGAGAGAGAGCCATAAAGCTGTCGCGACGAGTTGTTTGCTTGCAGTTGTTGTTGTTCTACACTACAGCTAACAGCTAGGCTAACTGCAGATGTGTGTGTGTGTGTGTGTATGTGTTTGCGTTTGCGTGCGTGTATGTGTTTGCGTGCGTGTGCTCGCGCGCGAGAGCGCCATATAATCTATTCTAAATTGCCAGAACAGAATTTTCTTTCTTTTTCAGGGCAAGGCATTAGGCATATCATTACTAGAAATGTGCTACAATACAGTACAATACAGTACACAATACTACACATTGGAAGAATTAAATTCAACTAGCACAACGGTTAAATGATTTGTATTTGCACATTTCTTGATATTGACATTACAACTGGACTGGATGTTATGGCACAATTTGCTCAATCTGCTCAAGAGGCACTATATTTGCAACCCACACAATGTTAAATGCTATATTCAAAAGGTGGGTTATCATTTATCATCATATGAGCTATAGCCCATATGAGATATATTTTTCTCTTGCAGTTTAAGCAAAATATTGTAGACAGGTAAAGAACAACTGGTCGAATGCATTTAAAACGGGTGTTTTACTGTTGTCCCACTCCCCACATGGAAAGGAAATCCATATCGGCAAATATAGCCTATATATAATGTATTCTGCATATATCCATGTTCATATAAACTACAGTATGTGCATATACAGTATATCTATTATGTATAAGAAATATATGTGACAGCTGTGGCATGTGGCTGCCACAGCTGTGGCACATGTGGCATATAAAAATATGTTCATATTATTGGTTTAAAAAAGTACAATAAAGCAAATAAATTTGAAAATAGACAATCTACAAGCTCACGTGTCTCATCGAGCTTGTAGTTTGTCTATTTTCAAATGGCCGAAATGTATTTAAGTAGAATACTATATACATAGCTACTTTCCACCACTGTTGAATAATAACCAGTCATTATTTAAACATGAATATCTCTGTATTCCGGGACCCCCCCGGCCGTGCCAAGGGGGAGGGGGCCCTGCCGGCCAAGCTACTCAGCAGTGGGGGAATAGGGGGGGGGGGGGGCAGACTTAACAGGTTCTGGGTTCTGGTTATATGGAAACGGAAGCAGAACTTGGTTCTGGAACTACACATGGTTCTTGGTAGTTCTGGGTCCTGGAAAGTTCTGGTTCTGGTTCTGGTTCCACCACATAGTGGAAAAGGGGCCTTAGACAGGGGTGGAGTCGGTAATCTATATAAAGGGGAAATGGTTCAGTTGAGTGTAGGCTACCATGGAGAGAGGTTGACACCTGTGTCTCTCTGTTTAAGTTATGTTTGTTTGAGTTGCCTTTTAGTTGTCCAATTTTTTCATTAATGTTATCCAGGCCTGGAACACATAAAAAAGCCTACCTATACTGTCATTTAAGGTTGTTTTTTTTTCCACTGACAAACAGCCGATACATAATCCTACTTGTTAACAGACCACCTTTGCAGGTGGTTCATAACACTCTTAGGTTGCCAGACCGTTGCCTCTCACAATTTCCAAATGCTTCCGTCATAGGCTACATTCGGAGATTGTGGAATAGTTGTCTGGCTACGCGAGACTATCTACACTCTGGTTCATACAACGACTAATATGCCCACAGGGACGGAGATCCGGTTGTCCAGATGAACCACGTAACGATTTGATCGATATGCCAGATATGCTCATACAGTATATCAGGAATCTCCATATGGGGAGAACGGGGTAAGATGAACCACTTTTTGCTTAAGTTGTCCTGGAAGCAAGGCAAAATGAGATGGCAGTAAAATCTAATGATCTACCCATATTTCAGGATGTCTTCTATCAATTTAAATGATGAGTAAGCATCTATGACAAAGGGCCATGAAAATATGACCTTTTAAAAAAAAAGTGGTAACGTGGCTCAATTTGCCCCATGCAAGGGGTAAGTTGATCCAAGTCAAGGGGAAAGTTGAACCACATGATATTTGAATGTTAAAAGCTTAAACTTGAACAGATAATGTATTCACTTATCGATAATAATATAAATAACAGTTCTCCCTTTTGCAAATAGTCTTATTTGTTTATTTATAATTTAAACTTTTAAGACAATTAAATAAGGTTTGTTATTCAGAACCATATATTTGCAATATTGTTAATACAATATTGCAAACTTCTCTTAAATGAGTATATGTACATGCAAATTAAAGGTCATTCAGTATAATTTGAGTAGCAAAGACTTAATAAAACAAATATGAATAGTGATTCCCATTGACTCAATTTACCCCCGGACATTGGTTCATTTTACCCCCAGCCTCCATTTTAGAAAACAATGACTAGAATAAGTTACTTCAGACAATTTATTTGCTAAATGATTCACATGGTTCTATCCATTGGCAAATCATCAACGTGTATGATATTACATTTTAGACCTAGGTACTTTTTGCTCATTTTACATGATGTGTCGAAATTTTACTTTGACATACAAAAACCTGTTTTTTGTGTAAAAGAATGTTTTCTACTTTCCCCATGTGCTTCACAACTTCACAGCCAGGTGTAAATGATGGATGCTTACTAGATTTAAGGTCACATGGCAACACAGTTTTCTAGTTTTCTAGATAAAGGGGGTGGTTCAACATACCCACTGGCTCATCTTACCCCGTTCTCCCCCTATACTGATATGGCCAATAAAGAAGTGCCATGAGACAGATCAGAGATCTCCATAATTATGGGACGGAGTCGGACAGACAGACAGACAGACAGACAGACAGACACAACAGGTCTCTAATAGGGTACAACGGGTATTGGTGGGGCATGCATCTCCAACAGTCAATCTAGTAAATTACACTACAAAATAGCAGAAAAAGAAGCAGCATTGTTACCTGCATGGCAGCAGCATCATCGGCATCAACCAAAGCTCCAATTGGGCCTTGCTGAGATACAAAGCTCCACAGCAGCACAACACTCCACAACCTAGACATGATTATTCTCCACTCAGAAAAGAGCCAAAAAATCTTAAATTCCTGATCTAAACGTTGAAAGCGGCAATACAAAAAAAGTGGAGCTGAGAATTAACCAGTGTGCAGACTTTACTATTAAGAGCCCACTGTCCCTGCCCATGGAGGAGGGCTCAAAGTATGTGTTGCGTTGAATATTGACCAAAGACCTGACCTCAGCGTCACGACTCACGGGGGGTGGTGGGGTGGGCCGGTGGGGTAAAACACAAAGACTTTTATTATCCTCAATCCCTGAGGAATGCTGTCGCGGTCAAATAAAACGATAAATCATCATCGTGATGAAGTTGAAGTTGTCTCAAAGTGCTACAATGTGGCACAGTTTAGGTTTATGAGCCAAAGGCATACATTGTGATTGGAAAAGGGAACTTTTTCGATTAGCCAATTGGAATAACCAAAAGCACATAGGCTACTTGCTTACGTAATACGTAAATGACCCCTTGTACCAGTGCAAATTAAATGAGTCATGCAGTCATTAAAAGTTGCTTATCGGGCCTCACGACGGTATGGCAAATGGCATTGCCCTACTATGTGCCACTGCCAGGTAGTTCTGACCTAGATACTGAAGACCTCTTATCTGATGGGGACTGCACATAAGTCCGATATGCCGTTAGTCCGACCTACATGACCGGTTAAGGTTAGCGACTTACGTGGCCGGTTAAGACTGAGGTTAGGGTTAGCGACCTACGTGGCCGGTTAAGACTGAGGTTAGGGTTAGCGACCTACGTGGGCGGTTAAGACTGAGGTTAGGGTTAGCGACCTACGTGGCCGGTTAAGACTGAGGTTAGGGTTAGGGATAGTGTTAGTAATCAGTCGGTGTAACAGAGAGACGTTCTCTGTTATTCATGTTTGCACATATAATCTTTATTTATTGAATGACATAATTTGCAGAGCATTGACACATATTTTTGCACAGCACATTGGCACTTTAATGTTGAAGTGCTGTGAATTGTGAAGTTTTATTGTTGCATCTGATTGAATACTTAACTGTACCTGGTGTGTGTCAGTAGATTAGGCTGGACAGTCCGGATGTCAGAGACAGAGGGGCCGGGGGGGGGTTGTGATGTGCTTTTGCTATTGATGATATTTATGTTGTAGTATAGTGTGAAGAGGGATAAAGACTCATTATTGTTGTTGTAGTTCTTGAGAGTTTTGTAATAAGTGATGCGTGTAGTTATTGTATGTTTAGAGTTTGAATACACCCCTGCAAATGGAGCAGTCCAGGCTCATTAGCTGCAGCCTGGTATAAAAGGCTGCCAGTTGGCAGAGAGAGAGAGAGAATTAAGTGTGGAAGGCTGGACACCACCATGCCAATGTAGAAAACGATGATTGAATGTTATCTGTATTGGTGTTTTTGGAGAATAAATATACCAGCCTATTGAACTCATTAATACAGTTGGACTAACGGGAGGTCGGAACAATGACATGTTACCCTTTCAACAGGACAGTCAGGACTTCTTCAGTCAATAAAAATAATGTGTACAAACATGAAACAAGTGATGTAATTTATTAGTATTTTACGTATGCATTTGTCTAATCAACAACAACCGTGCTGTGATAATGAAGAAAGAAAACTTGATAAAGACACACATGTTTGGGGGGAATGAGATCATGAATGAGAATGTTACTCAGTCTTTTGAAGTAGTTAGACAGGTACATGGGCACTGGTCCCTTGAGTATCAAGGCCCATTGCAAGTTGTTGTACTAAATATATAGAGGGGTGACTGGGTGAGTCCTATACGTGTGAGGTCTAGTAGTAGTAGTCTGAGTCCTAGTTTGTTTTGAGAGGTCTGTACTGAGTCTGTATAGTATTGATTAAGTGCCTTTGAAGTGCTAGATTACGTACCAGGCGGTGCTTGCATAGCCAAAAGTCTTTGGTTGACTTTGACTACTTTTGTTTTCTATTTTATCACCAGAAAGGTTATCTCTGATAGGTAACCTCTTCTTTCCTTTTATAAAATCCTTGTGAAGTCTGTGGCCTGTTGATTCAGGACGCAAAAAAGAATGGATTCAGTTTTATCTGGGTGTAATGATAGTTGTAATGTAATATTAATGACAATATGATACCCATGACATTCTTGTGCATGGATACTGTAGCCTTGTAGCCTGTAGTTATTGTATGGATGTATACTACTGGTGAAACTGCATTGGTATCAGACAGTTACTGTGACTTTACTCATTCCTGCATAGAGCAGGATGCTCTATGCATTTTGTTGCGACGGTAGGTTGCATTTACTATGAAGTACTGTATGTAGCCTCGGTACCCAGGCTTTAATTTTCGTAAAATTGAAAGCCTGGGGAACGCATTGGCCACTAGCTCTGGTCTAGAAGTGGGAGTCAACCCTTCCGGGTAGCGCTGCACTAGGGGGCGGGTCGACCCACCACCTCTAGACCAGAAACCCAACACGTTAGCTCAGGATATGAAGTATGAAATCGTACGTCAATCAGTGTGTCACTCAAAATCCCCATGCATGGGAAAACCCCCATATATGGTGCCCAGGTCTCGTGACATCATCAGGGATGGAGATCCCTGATGACATAGTACATTTTGACCATATATGGAGATCCCTGATGTCATCAATATTGGCCAGCAACTCTACAGCTGTCCTCAAACCTCAAAACCTTAGATCTCCATATATGGATATATGTCAGAACCTGTTCTGAAATTCCATGTTCTTCCCCATCCATCCTTCCTCTTCGATGTCTCCCTTTTGACTGATACCTGTCCATTCAAACTCTAGACGGGCCTGCCCCAAAGTTATGAGTGCAGCCGCGCCCGGCAGCCGGTGAAAACTAGTTATCAACAGGTCCGAAAATTAAGGCCCGGCCCAACCTGGGACCTCATCAATACCTGTACACTCAAGATCAGGGGTGCCCACTTTTTTTTACTTCTACTTTCAAAATGACCGGCTCAACAAGATCTACCCACCCAAAAAATATTATACCATTGCTGGAAATAGTTAAAAAATTTACCTGGCCCAGGCCGTAGCGTAACGGTCTGGGCACCGGACTGGTAATCCAGTCGCAGTGTGCCGCGGGTTCGACTCCCGGACCCGGCATGGCCTTTACTGCATGTCATCCCCCCATCTCTCTCCCGTTTCCTGTCAGCCTACTGACTGTCCCTTCAAAAATCAATAAAAGGCGTAAGCCGCAAAAAAAAAAAAAAAAAAAAAAAAAAATTACCTGATGGGGCTTTGGAATAGCGGCGCTGGTGTGACATACTGTACAGTATAAGATACATGTATACATGGAATGGGAACAAATAGAGAGGGACATTTTTAATTGGTAGGGTTTTCTTTGTTTTTGTATAATAACTTTGTAATATACTCACGTTTGTGCGCAACACTCTTGGAAAGAAAGCAGGCCTATTGCATTGTGGGTTTGAGCTGACGGGCTCCTTTTGAAGTCAATCAAATCACCTTAATTCAAGTGGCAGTCTGGCAGATGTTTTTTAGGCCATGTCATGTGGTGTACCTGCACAACCTTAGTGATACTGGTAGATCGCAATCTACCTTTTGGGCACACCTGCTCAAGATACTGATACGTAAATACGCTTGCGTTGTCGCCCCTCAACTTCTCCATGTCCAAAATAAACACACACCTCATTGAAAATGACTAAGCATGTCAGTCACTCCCTGTCTGAAAATACCTTAGTGTGTTGTTTGCCAATGACAGAATGCAGGTTAGATCAGTGTGTGCTCCAAGTCAGGGAGCAACAGTCCTAGTCTTCAATCCATTGAACTGATCAACTGAATGGAAAATCTGTCTGGTAGATTGCCAAAATGTGGTAAATAATTGACCGCCTATGACAAACATGAACATAATGGTGATCCATAACCAATTCAATATGACTATTCATTCTTTATGGCTTATGTAATTATTAGGGCTGGACTCGAAAAATCTAATTAATTTGAAGCATTAATTGTAATTAATCGCATATCAATATTTGACCTGGTCAATTAAAACATATTTTGGTATACGAGTGAATCAATGAGTGAGTTTTTTAAATCTAACATTCCCATCCACTGGGCCAAGCAAAGCGGACAGATAGGCTTCTTCTCCCATTGTGTGCATCGGTATAATCGGTACGCCTGAAATCCGTCCAGTAAGAAAGGTTCTGTGGTGCAAAAACTAGGCACGATTAAAATGTGTTAATTTTTTTTAATCACGCTATTGTTTCTGTAATTAATCTCAATCGGTTAAAGTCCCAGATTGATGGAATTAAGCTGCTTTTTCTAAATTATTGGCTTTGCCGCCACCTGCAGGATATTTACAAACACCAATTGTTTCAATGCAGTGCAGAGCACACCATACAGATATACAGGTATACATATAGACAACTCTCAGAGATGAACATTGGGCACCCACCGTGCCCCTCAACTTTAATGAGGTTTAGTCATTGACATAAATGGAACAGATATATAACATATACAGTATAACATATATACAACCACAACTAAAATATGCAATGATGTCTGTTCCATTACAAATCTTTCGTATGGTGTTTAGACTTTACTAGACTAGAGATGCATGCACGACTGTAAAAAAAAAGAACACTCATCCAGAACTTTAAATAGTCTTTCTCCAAACTCGGAACCTTAAAATGTTTTTTCTGCCAGGAGGAGCTGGGAATCATTGGCTGCTTTGGAGGTTTTTAAAGCGGTCAGTAGCCCTGTCCTTGCAGAGAAGGGTCAGTGCCATGGTGTCCAGGCTTTCCTCCAGGCCCTCAGCCTGGTCGACCTCCACCGTGATATCGTTGGCCTGGTAACGACGAGAGAGAGACAACATTCACGTCAAGTGTGATGCACTTCAGTCAGTCCAAATCAAAGAGCTCGGCTTGATTCTAAGTAGTTAAAACATGTGACTGCTCACCAGCTGGAGGGATGCCAGCATGTATTTGCACGCTTCAAAGCTGTCCAGGCCACACACAATAGAGGCAAAGGACTTCCTCTGCTTCACGCTGCCTAAACTTTCCACAATCTTGTCACCATACTTGTGGATGTCAAATACGGCACGTGTCTCCTAGGTAGAGAGAGAAATACAGGCAGAGAGAAAAAGTATGTGGTATGTGACACAGAGACCCCCTTTCCACCGGTTGGTTCCCAATGGGAACCGGTTCAGTTCTTCTTGGTTCTTAGTCCATGAGCCAGAGCTCCAAAATTGGTGGGAAAAACTAGACCTAAAATTGTTTATAGGATAAATACAATGATAACCCTTCCACAGTAGTAGCTTTTTCATATTTTCTATTATTTGTCATATTTTCCTACATAATGCCTCATTTTGCATATTTAAAAATGTAAAATTTGTAATACAATAAATCATAAGTAGGATAGGCATTTATAAGCTTTTAGCTTCTGCCTACTCCTTTTGATCATCTTCATGTTTTCGGTTTTGTTCTGTTTTCATAACGGCTTACATTCATTGTCTTTAAATATTGTATTTGAAACTGAAGGATGATCAAATAAACTAAACTAAACTAAACATTGTCTTTGTGTAAGTAATCAATTGGGGAAGTGTCATGGTGATAACAATCCAATATAGGTATGGTTTTGCACACTCAATTCATAATTAATGTTCCAATTTTGGAGCTCTGGCTCATGGACTAAGAACCAAAAATAACTGAACCGGTTCCCATTGGGAACCAACCGGTGGAAAAGGGGCCATTGAGTGAACCAACGCATTCTGACAACCAATGGTTGTACAGCTAATAGCTAATGAAGATTACTACTGAGGCACGTTATGGATTATGGCAAAATGAGAATGCATACATCCAAATTAGTGTGCTGGATAAATGGCAGATTAAAAGTCCCCACACTGGTTCTCAGCTCCAATTGTTTATTGCCGTTCACCGTTTCACAAGATCTCCATTAGGAAATTGATGGCATTTGTAATTCCTGATGAAGATCTTTTTTTTTGTGGCTTTTTTATATATTTTTTATGGGGGGACAGGAAATGGGGAGAGAGATGGGGGGAAGACATGCAGTAAAGGCCGTCGGGATCGGGAGTCGAACCCGCGGCACACTGCCAGACTGGATTACCAGCCAAGGTGCCTGGACCATTGAGCCATGGCCCAGGCCCTGATGAAGATCTTTTGATTAAAAACAAGTGGCGCTGAGAACCAGTGTACGGACATTATTATTTAAAAAATGCTATGGATTATGTCTGGTGAAACTTCAGGTAGTGTCCGTCGTACCTGCATTTCCAGCACGGGGCGGATTTTCTCCTCCCATTCTTCAACTCTGCGCGACAGTTCCGTCACTTGTGCATAACCTTGAGTATTTTTAAGGAACCGTTCCTGGAGAGGTTTACAGAAGACGGGGTTTACCATCAAATTCCATGCTGTGTGACTTTGAAGGAAATTGATCAGTCAACGACAAGAGTGGGCTTTGTGCCAGAGAGAGACACTGAATGCATACCACATGTTTCTGCACAAGGTCCTCATAGCTCGCTCCATCTGTCTGGCTTCCTGGAATCAACGGGACAAAATTAAAAAGTTAATCACCGCCCATCGAAAACCGCCAATCACTGCAAATCACAATTCAATGAAAGAAGCAAGGCTTAGGCTGCTTGTGAATGCTTTGTCTTTTAAATTGTGGTTGTATTATTTTTCCAATGTTTACATGATACGAAACATCACTGAACCAATAATTCAATTACCGATTGCATTTGATTTGTGCCGATCGAGGATTGGGATTAGTTTACATTCTAATGGACATCACCATCTGGTGGGTCTGGCATCAAACTTAAAGCCCATCATTTACCTGGTAATGGTATATCAAAATCAGGCAGGGCTTCATGTTCACCATCAGAGTTCTGATCATCATCACCACCTTCAAAGAGGGATATAGTAGAATGAGTCATTCAATTCAGCTCTCAACATAACCACTCTTTAGATTTCATTTTTGGGGGGGCACAAATCTGGCATAGGAAGGCCCCGTCCTTTCGCTAACTAATAACAGTGCAGAGGGCCGTCGCTCCAATTTTGGTGACGTCAAGTGTTCTCTGCCGTTTTCTACCAGGGAGGGGAGGAGGGGGCGGGCGCTCCGCAACGACAACATTAACAACAAGAGGAAGGGGGGTGGATCAAATTACCGGGAAGGTCTGGGAGATGAAGCGCCTCCCCGTCCTCATTCTCCCCTTGCGCTGCTACCTCTGGTTGCAGGTATGTTTTAGCAAACTCCTCTTCGAGCACTTGGTCAGAAACCACGACACCCTGCAAGAGGACAATAACAATTTCCGTTTATGAATTTCTTCATAGATTTTAAGTGAAAATAGTCCATCTACAAGTCACACTCGACAGGCTCACAACGCGTTGCGAGTGTGGCTATTTCCATAATTTAACACATGGCCGGAAGGCCAACTTATATTACCGGTATGTACCAATGTTCAATGTCAATAACACAAATGTTTTTAAATCGCAATTATTCTTTTTTTTCTCTAAATTTTTATCCCACGATTTTGTAACCCAGTTTTTCTTTTTCACCCAGTGCCAATTATCTAATGTAATCCTGGGCGCTACACTTCCTCTGCCAACCTGGGGGGGCAGCGGACTGACCTCATGCCTCCTTCTATGCATGAGGAGTCCAAGCTGCTTCTTTTCACCTGACAGAGGGGAATTTCCCCGGCCGGACGTAGCGCGTGGAAGGGACACGTTATTCCGACCAGTTCCTTTCCCCTCCATCAGGCGCCCCGGCTGGCCAGGGGGAGGTAGTTTTAGAGACCAGGATTACGGCATGTTTTTGTGAGGGTATCTACCCTAGGGGACACGGGGAGAACATGCAAACTCCACACAGAAAGGCCCTATCACCAACCCCCGCCTAAATCGCAATTATTCTAATGGCAATTAATCGTCAAGTAAAATGTCATGATCGTATAGTGTCACACTGTGCTCATTCTCACAGAAAGGACCAACACCACAGCAGCTCTATGCATACATTTAATGTAAAGTACACTCATTACCGCTCTTCTCAAGTTCCTCTTTCGTGTGTTCAGCTTCTCTTTGATCTTGCCGACATAAATGTAGTTGAGATCTGCAACACAACCACCAGTCTAATAAATATCTCTTAATCCATGTATGATGTATTGACAAGTTTATTTTATGTGTCGACCGTTTGTGGCAGGGGCATTACCTGTGAACGTGGGCCCACTTCGTAACTTCTGTTCAGGTGGGTCACCTGCATTAACAAAAACATATATATATTTTTTTATCAAATGAGGACAGCCTTTAGCCATTAATAGCATCCTGTGCAGTGAAACACATTAGAATAGGTATCAGTGTTGATTTCCTCGACTAATACTATGACGAAAAATGTTCGTCCACTGCCTTTTTCCACTGACAAAACTAAATGAAAACTAAGCACCGTTACTTTCTTAGCTTACGCATGTTTCATGATAAATGTTTTTATGTGATGTATTCCCATGCTTTTTTTTGTTCTTGCTTAATGTAAATCGCTCTGGATTAAGAGCGTCTGCTAAATGCCTAAATTGTAAATTGTAAGCTATGATGACTAAAACTAAGACAAAATATATTGACAATTTCGTCAATAAAAACTAGACTAAAATGTTAAGAAGGGACTAGTGGACAAGAGATCCAATAAGACACAAGTCATTTTACACTTGGTTGCATGCTGAAAATAGCAGTTCTACAAACTCACAACGCGCTGTGCTGCAACGCGTTGTGAGCTTGTAGATCGGCTATTTTCTGCAAGTGTAAAAGCAGCCATTACGACAGCATCAAGGCCCGCCAAAACACATTTTAGTCAACTAGATCAACTGCAGATTTAGTCAACTAAAATCTTATGATATTTAGTGGACTAAAAGCATTAAACATTCCAGGTGACTAAAACTAAATGAAAACTATTCAAAAGACTATGGCTAAAACTAAAATCAAATGTTGCTGCAACACTGATAGGTATGATCACAGTCTCTTACACATCCCACTGAGGAAGATACGGAAGTCTTCAAGTTGAGAGTCGCTTTTCCTTTTTCTCTTGCCCCCATCAAGACCCGCAGGGACACAGAAACATTTCCCTTTGAAAAACAAAATAATAATAATAAAATAAAGACACTTTTTAAGAGGATCCCTGGCTAATAAGCCTTGATGCATTATAATTGCCTAACTAAAATAAAAACCACCTTGAATATTTCACTCAATAAGGGCAAGTTGATGTAATTTGTCAATGTGTGGTTCAGTCCTATGGAATGCATGTTCTAATAAAAAAGTATTTCAACATTGCTTTGTTAACCTTATTAAGTATTACGTTATTGTTACTAGCGCATGCATTTCATAGGGCTGTGCCACACATGGACAAATTACATCATCAACTTGCGACAGGAGCGGTCCCTATTGAATAATTTTAGTTACATTATAAACTATAGATATTATAACGTATTAAGGCATATAAGGCTTATTAGCCAGGGATCCTTTAAAGAAAGTATTGAGTGTTCTAGTGCAAACTATGATAAGTTGTTTTATTGCCACCATGGTCATTTCTCAATGTAGCTGCTATATGAATATCCTCAAGTATTTCCTTCAGGTTGGTGCAAACATTCAAAAATGATTTCTTGTGACATTTGACGTACTTGAATGCCAATTCTTACCTGGTTTTAGAGGCTTATTCTCCCCGATTTCTTCATAGGGGTCAAGTAACTTCCAAATGTCTGCCTATAAACAAAGCAAGCCAGTAAACTTGACAGTTTGAGTATGTTGCAGACTGGAATTGAACCCGTGTCTCTCCCATTGGAAATCAAGAATTTACTGCTCAGCCAAAGAGGAATCCATCCCCCTGGCCAATTGAGATACAATATATGAAAAGTACTGCTTACTAGAACACTTTCTGTTGAAAATGAAAGACGTTATATGCTGCTGCACGCCGAGATGAAGCTCCTGCATGAGGTTGCGATATTCGCCTGGCCTTCTCAACTATTGAAAGCCTTCTGCTTAGCCAAAATAGCACACTGAGCTGCTATGGCTTTTTGGTCATTTCTCATTGGTTTGAATGGGAGTGCCTTCACATTTCTGTTTTTTGTTAAGGCAGATGGTGTGAACAATACATACCCTTTGGCTTCTGGGGCTACTCTGCTACGAGCATCATTAAGACGGTAAATGGAACCAGTAAGGCATTGTACAATGTACATACATGCTTCCTTGCCGCCATCTCCTCCTCCTTCCGTTTCTGCTCTTCCTCTGAGGGCTGGACGTGTCTCTCTCGAAGCACTCTGCCTTCACCAGCGACCACCTGGGATTTTACACAGAACAAAAGTCAGGCCTATATGCTAGGGTGTATGATCAATAGTGAAAATAGCAGATCTACAAGCTCACAATGTCTCACATTGTGATGCCCTTTGAGCTTGCAGATCTATTCTGGTATTGTTTTCCCCCTCAAAATTAGGACACCGGGTTGAAGTGAAGAAATAAAAGGTTTAGGTCCATACGCTTGTATTATATTCTATATCCAACCTTTGTGTACGGGGTGTGATGTGGTACCTGGTTTCGTTCAATGTGCTCCCGCGAGACTTCTCCTTCTACATCCATCTCCATGCCATTGTCCTCCAGATGAAGGAAGCTCCCGCCTCCATTGTCGCCTGTGCCCGCGTCATCGTTGGCAGCACCCATGACTGGTGCTTCAACTGGCCCACCTGGCCCTAAAACACAGGTACACCATTTAACAGAGCCAGAGGACTATAGACAGTATAGTCCCATTAGTGGCTACCAACACACACAATCTGCTTGCAAGTACAGTAAACTTTCAGTGCACTACACTTATGCAAAAGATAATTTAGATTTGTGGCCTCTAGATAGAAACTGTTATACCAAAGGCAATATGTGTATTGTTCCCCTAGGACTACATACAGTAAACATTATTTTCCCACTTTTCTATGGCATTGTGATTCTGCTTCTGACTCACCTTGGTGCTGAGAAAGGGACCATTGGTCATTGCGCCAATTCTCCCCAATTGCTTTGGACCACACCGTGTCTAGTTTGAAGCGGATGTCAATGAAATCTTCAGCATCTGGGATGTAGTTGTTTATCCGAAAGTCCCTCCAGCTGCCTAAATCCTCACCTTTCAGGCTAAGGCAAGCAAACAAAAATACATTACAGTCTGTGTGAGGTTCATAAATTGTCAATAATAATGAATATAATTTATATATTTGCAATCAGATTGTACCAAAGTGAATTGTGGCGCTATAGGCTACATATTGAAAACAGTATTGAAATTGAAAGCTAGTGCTAATTTTGCAATATTTTGGTCATCTGAAATGTTGTCGGCACTCACCTGATGAGGGGTGCTTTCTGCTTCTCACGGGGCTCAAAAGGAATGAGAGCCTCAGGAGGGAGAGGTGGCATATACACATTCTGCAATATAAGATACACACCATTATTCAGTTGGGAGAGCACATGGTCAAGATTTCCTGCTCAAACCTGTGCGTTTTTAAGGGGTAAGGGTACTAACCGTGGTGGAATCGGCGTCTTCTGGGCAATCTTTGTTCGACGTGACACAGGCCAATGATTTGAACTGAAGGACAATAAACAAAAACTATTGTATGACAATCTCTGTAATACATGACAGTAATATTTAGTTACTTGGATCCCTAGTTCTCAAAGTGTGGTCCAGGGACCCCTGGGGTTCCTTGAGAGGGTTCCAAAGGGTCCCCTCCTAAGCAAAATGAGGAACATTTAAAAAGCTTAAGACCCATATTCTCACATTACGTTGCGAGCTGGTAAATTTGCCATTTTGGAAAATGTTATCAAATCTCTTAGGAGGGTCCTTGGCACAAATTTGTTCAAAAAGGAGTATGTATGTGGGGAAAATGCAGATCAATTTGGGGGTCCTCCAAACATGAAAATGTTTGAGAACCACTGATATAGGTGATGTTGCTTGATTGCTTCTCTCCTTACTTCAGAGTCTTCCTTCTTGTCTTGATTGGATTCTGCCTGGTCCTCGCCATCATCTGCAGATGTCGCCGCCTGCTTGGCGCGCCTGTCAGGAGCACACAACACAGAAGAGATTGCTCACATGAAGACTGAAGTGGCTGAAGTGGTTGGCATTTATTTCTGTTTAGAGGTTCAAGGTTTCTTTATGGTTACATCTTTTGTATGGGTACATGAGAGCAAGGTTTTGCCATGGAACCTTTCTGTGACCTGAACCAGTGAGATTCACTTCAATTCATAAGATTATTGAGACAGTTTAACCGGCATCATGTGACTCAAAAATATGTCAAATGTTCAAAAGTTTCACATTGCGACATGAAAGAAATATAGCAACAGGTACAATAACCTGGTACAATAACCGTTAAATCTTAAATTAGTATTTTTACTGTTATAATATGCATATGTACAAAATAAGCAACATTAAAGTACCTTCAACCTAAGGCAATAGCATGACTAATATAGCAAGTTAATGTTTTAGCCTGATTTAGCCTGAGGAGGTTGTAAAGTAGGTCACCTACCTCAATGATTCAAATTATTTCGTTATGTAAACACCATAGTATCTATCTGACCTCATTCTGTGTTTTTTATCTATCTGACCTCATTCTAAAAAATATATTTGTATGGGCAAATGTGCAATAGTGCTCCAAAAGGTCAAGTTTGTTAGTTTACACAAGGCAAACTAAAATGCAACTTCTGCTTTCAACATGCAATAACACTGCTAATGTGAACTTGCTCACTTCTTGTTTCTGTCATTGATGTATTCCAGAGTCTGGTATACCAGACTATGTAGAAGCTCCACCTGAAATACAAATAGAAATCATTAGCCCATTAAAACCAGGAATGTGTGTGTGTTGGTGTGTGTGTGCTGATTTAGAAAGACATTTTGTAGAATCGGCCTCAGGTCTTTACTGGTTAAGACAAGAGTAAGATGGGGACATTCACACTCATGGAAGTTTGTTGGAACATCATGGAAATGGTGTTTACTGTTTAGTGTGTTTCCCGTTGCAGCCATACATGCATACCTTCTTGCTGTATATGCAAGCCGATCCTTGAATGAGCAACGCTGCTTCCGCAAAATTCAGCGTGAATTGGCCACCATCAATAGTGATGCTCATTTCCTCCAGCTACCAGGGCAGAAGTAGGGATCATCAATACATGACACCATTCATGCTTGCACTTATAAATGTGTGAAACATTACAACAGAATTTGTGAATTTAGCATTCATACCTCCTCCAAATAATCATTGAGTTCAGACGCAACGTCAATTTCCCAGTTTTGGGTGAGCTCACGGATTGGTTTTAATATGTGAGCATACCGGCTCTCTGTGGCCTCCATGGCTCCCTTTCTGTCGCTGTACAAAGGGAATACAGCAACTGTGTTAGGCTCAAATTGCACCATTTTGGAAATAACTCTTCCTACTTCACAGGTGTTACCAATGATATTATTCTGGTCAAACAGTGTCAGGGTGCTGATATTGTGCATGTTGGCTCACTGGAAACACTCTGCTACACCAGTGGGTCTCAAAGTGTCCTTGAGTGGGTTCCAAATGGCCACGTACAGGTGTGTAACTCTGAGGCGTGTCATTCGAATGTACAACATTCCCCGCAGGCACACTGTCGCGCGCAGTCGTGTCAGAAGAACCTGATGCCCTTCTTCTTCGTGGGGTTTTTAGACAGCTGGTTGACTGACGCGACGGAGAGCATTTCCGGAAAGCTGTCCGTCGTGTCAGTCAGCCGCGGAGGTGGAGCTTCTTTTCCATCCACCAGCTGTCTAAAAACCCCACGAAGAAGAAGGGCATCAGGCTCTTCTTCTGACGCGTCTGCGCGCGACAGTGTGCCTGCGGGGACTGTAACACTGCAAAGACCCGCCTGCGCCTGCCTCTGATAGGCCTACTAACCATGGTGGAATCGGCGTCTTCTGGACAATCTCTGTTCGACGTGACACAGTCCAAAGATCTGAACTGTCTGAAGGACAATAAATAAAGACTATTGTATGACAATCTCTGTAATACTTGACAGTAATATTTATTTGGATCCCTATTAGTTCTCAAAGTGTGGTCCAGGGACCCCCAGGGTTCCTTATTGAGTGTTCCAAATTATTTTCTCTGTGGCAGGTGGCACTGGGAACAAACTCTAACGGGCAATCACATTCTCTATTGTGTAGGCTACAGAATGTCATCATTCATAATGCTCATTATCATTACCAACTTATCATTCTTGGTAACCCATCTCACTGTCAGTGGGTTCAGTTTGCAAAAAGCTAAACCTTTCTTGACTTCATTATTCTTACAGAAGTCAATTAAGGAGGCTACTAACTATAACTATAACTAATATACCGGTAACTATAACTAATATTGTGTTATACTATGTACAGAATAAAACCCTGGAGGTTATTATTATGTGTGACTAAGAAAATGAAGAAATAAAACATAATAAACAAGTAAATGAGTATTATAAAACATACATTACATGTTTTAGACCTTTTATACATATGCTATTTGAAAATAGCAGATCTACAAGCTCAAAAACGCGTAGCATGAAGAGTATGTATTAACTCTTATACATTACTTATAATATATTAATTAATATAGTATATATACTCTAAGGTCGCATCACGGCACGCTGTGAGCTTGTAAATGTGCTATTTTCAAACATTTTACTACTTACTACGGTAATACTTTTATATTTTGATGCCAATACTTTTGTACTTAACTTGCAACAATCAGAGTCCTTTCAATTGTGGTATTTCTACTTTTACTTAAATAAAAAAATATAAAATATCTGAGTACTTCTTCCACCACTGCAGTAGACTGCTTTTCCTCCGAGGTGGAAAGCCTGGTGAGACGAGGTTATAGTAGACTGCTAGCCCTCCAAGAAGAACCCAATGCTACTGAAGTTTCTGACATTTGTTCGACCCACTCATCAAAATTTCAGAAAAGCTTTATGTAGGGTCCCGAAAGGGGCTAGTAGACTGCTAGCTACGAACGACGTGGCTAGTGTTATTTGTTGATTGATGGAACATTACGGACGGTCTCCGGCTATTTATTTATACCGGTACAGAGGAAATGATCAAGAAATGTAAGATAAGAGTGTCCCACGCAATTCCTTTGCCTGTAACGTTTATTCAACAACATTACCTGTATTTGCTCAATGTAGTTTAGTTCAGTTCAGTGTGTTGTTGTCGTTGCCTGCAGTTCTGTTGAATAAACCGCCTAACGCAACGGCCAGAAGCCAGGGTTGCCAGATTGTGTGAGAGAAACAAGCAAACCAGGTCAATGAAATCAGGCCCAAAAGAAGCAAGCACTTCGACCTTTAACATGTAAATATACCGGTAGGCCATTTGAAAATAGTAAAGTAGATCTACAAGCGCATGAGATTGTAGATCTACTATTTTCAAATACTTGTCCGTCACTTATAATTAGCGGATATGGCAACACTACCAGAAGCGCGCGCGCCGCTCATACACTCTTCCTGTTCAGAACGCATTGCTGCCACTTATCGGCCAGGAGGTGGCAGTACAGCGTGATACCCAGGCTTTCATTATTCGGGGCAAAAAATATGAATCCATATCATGTCTCATGATCCATATCCCATTGAGGCGAGGTTAATATCCCACCCATAGACCCGCCTTACAAGCGCTGCTTTGCTCGAGGCCGCCCGCCCCGCCGGCCCGTCTCGCAAAACGAACACCCACAGTTTGTCACATGAAAAATGTCAGCTGATCCTGACTGTCTTTAACATTTTTTGTTTTAGTTTTAACTGATATGTAAATAGGCTACAAGACCCACGTACTTCACGTGCTTTTTTATTCTCCATACGAGGTCAGCTGACTTATTTGTCGATAATGTATTCATAAAATTATTGCAATAATACAAATAGAAATCTGCTTAATACTATGCTACTACTATACTAACAACAACAACAACAACAAAATAACAGCAACAACAACAACAACAACAGTAAATAATCATCAATTCATAATATTTATTATCACCCTGCGCGTTGACATGTCACATGACTTTATTAAGCACCACGACGTCAGCTGACTTGCCTTAGCATCATCATTCCTGTTTCCTCCTCCCGACCTTCACGAGCCCATCTCTCATCCTCTGTTTTTTAAATCTTAAAAACTCGTTCATTTATTGTTTCGTTGTACTGTTGTTGTACAACTCGTTGTTGTTTTGGGCCTTTTTTGAGACGAGAATACGAAAACATGGCGAGTCAGTCCCAGGGCATCCAACAGCTGCTGCAGGCCGAGAAACGAGCCGCAGAGAAGGTGGCCGAGGCCCGCAAGCGTAAGTAACCGAGCAGAACGTTTACGTTACCTATCCAATGTCTTACTTTTATAGTTAAAGTAATGAATGATGTAAAATCGTATTAAACTGCCGCAACGATGGGTGTGTTTGGCTGTCCGTGTCACTCACTGCCTTACCGAATTGATTGAGCAAAGTCGTGCTTAGCCTATAGCTAAGTCGGTAGCTGTCAAACATTTTTATATATTTCAAGAACCTCCACAACTCCGATTGTGTGTGGAGTTACAGACATGTAAGGGTACATTTGGCCCCGACGGTCCCTGAACTCACTTTGGTAACATATGTCTGCAGCTACTAACTGTTAATGCTGCTGTTTAGATAATATTGCCGTTGGTACTATAGTCTTTAAGGCTATGGACTAAGAGCTAGTATACTAGTCCTACTGCTATTTTCAGTTACTAATACTCCTAGTACTCGAACGAGTCGAACTAGTACTGCAAATGTTACAGTGACTACTACTACAACATGTAATACACTATACATATATATTTTTCAGTAGTGCTGATTTTCAACACCTGTCAGTGTCGTTACAATGTATACAGTCAGGGTTGTATCAGTGTATAGTATACTACTACAATGTGTCATAGATTATACTGTGGCCTTCCATAATGTAGTATACTACAGTACTACACATTGGGAGATATAGTGTAGTATGTATAGTACAATGATTATGCAAATGTTATTCCGTTACAGTGAACCTGTGTGTCACAGTCGGCTGACAAAGTCAAATGGAATTTTCCAGTCTCGTGTTAAGTTGTAAGCAGTTGTGACTTTAAAGCTGCAATACGTAACTTCTATGTCCTACCCGTGATTTGAACCCGGGTCTCCCACATGAGACGCCAAAATTCTACTACTCTTTCATGATGGAATCCCCCACTTGTCCACGCAGGGTATATTATATACAGTATATTGTGCAAACTACTTGTCAAGTCAGTCAGTAGGCGGCTCTGAATCTTAGCTGAAGAGTAGACCACCGCTCTAACCACTGCAGATGTGCAATTGTGCATGCAGATTTTATAATGTTTCACTCATAGAATCAAGCTGTTATTATTTATATTATTATTTTAAAAATGTCTCCTTCTCTCCAAGGTAACTGCCATTTTAACCACAGGCCCAGAAACTGTCAAATTATTTTATCCTCATAATGGCGAAAATATACTGATGAAATACATTGAAAACACATTCCCATATATTTATGGGAGCCTGCTTTTATCTCACAATTGGCATGTATGCTAAAACAGAATTAATTTGCCAGTAACCCCCATAGAAGATTTGTGTTATGAAAATGTTTTTTTTCTAATATTCCAAACTAAACGAAATGACTAGTACACTTCACTTTGAGAGAACAAGGTACGCCTTAAAAAAGAAAGATACCATTTGATACGTTTTACTGCCCCTCGTCCGTTATTTTAATAGAAGCACCTAATAGACAGGATACCATTGATATGGTTGACTAACTTGACTGTCTATCATCATCATTTCAAAGAGTGTTGTTGCTTTTCCATTACAGCTTACTTTATTTTATGCAGTGTCACTGAGCAGTATACTGTAGGTGGGAAGTAGCTCTGGTCCATAGCCTTAAGGACTTCTCCTTAAGGCTGTTACTCTCCATTTCCTGCCATTGCATGAAGACTGCACAGCCTGTCGATGTCTGCAAAAAATCTAAAGAATGTTACTTTTTGCTACTGACCAATTCAAATACTTTTTTGTGGCAAAGAAAGTCTACTTTCCCTAGTGAACGCACTCTGAGCCCCTCACAACATGAACATAAACATAAAATGCACTTATTGGCCAGTAAAGAAAAATATATCGTTTTAGTTACTCCAGTGTCCCCTTTAACTACTTACCGGTATTGTATAGTGAGATGTATAATGTAAATCTGATATGAATTTGTACCTTTCTTTGTGTTTTAGGTAAAAACCGTCGTCTGAAACAGGCCAAAGAGGAAGCTCAGGCTGAAATCGAACAATATCGACTCCAGAGAGAAAAGGAGTTTAAAAGCAAAGAAGCTGCTGTAAGTATTACTAGCAAGCAAAGCAGTATTTTTCTTACATTGAGGGAAATCAACAAAGATGTTAGAGTATAATATCTAATGCCTTCATCCCGGCAAATGATGAATGATTAAGTAAAACACTCATACGACACTTATATGACTTCTTTGATTATCAAAGATGTCAATTCATGTGCAATTTTCAACTTTTTTTTTTTAACGAAAATGTTAAATTCAAACGTATTTGATTCTTCTTAATAAAATAAATTAATAAAAACAAATTAAATAATGTGACCCTCTCTTCATCCAGGCCCTGGGCTCCCATGGTAACAGTGCGGTGGAGGTGGATCGTGAGACTGTCGTCAGGATGGCCCAGATCCAGAGTGGCTTCGGGCAGAACCGTGAACCTGTGCTGGCGAATCTGCTGGCGGCCGTCTGCGACATCCGTCCTGAGATCCACATTAACTACAGGGTCGCTGGTTAAAAGGGACATAAATGCTGCCGGCCCAATCAGCCCATCCTAGGGTTCGGTTCCTACCCGATGTTCTGTAGCTCTTGATAAAATGACACCATTCTGTTGCTTGTGTGTGTTTGTATTTGGAAGGTGCTTTTGATTATTTATGGTACGACTGATAATGCTCGTTTTCATTCCCTTGCCAGCGCCATGGCTACTTTGTGAAATTGTTATTTGAGTCTTTCTGTATTGGATTATATTTGTTATGACGAGGTCCGACAATAAGGACTCTACCCGCTTGCCTGGGGCATCTTGATTGATCATGGTTCAGTTTCTGCCATATTGCTTTTGTCGGACTGTAGTGCACAGTACACGATCAACAGGCAATGGATTAGTATATTATCAGAAATGTGCACTGCACCACTGGCAATGGTACCCCCTAGGCAGGGCAAGTAGAAATTTGGATGGGGCAAGAAGTACTTTCCCTGCAGGGTAAGTAGGTAAAACCTTAATGTCGGACCCTGTATGATATGTTGCTAATTGCTATGGTATTGTGCGCTCTGAAATATCCAGTGGGAAAATCATATTAAATGTTAAATGATTAAGTGAAATGTAATCACTCATTCTTCTTATTTCTAGTATTTGTCAGGTGTCCTGTATGGACATTTGATGCATGCCAGTACACATCTATGTACACATACATACAAGCACACGTGATGCACTTATTTGCAGTGCATGTACAATTACAATACATGCATAAAGGTAGTGTAAGTGATATTGTTTTGTTAAAGTGATAAATAGTTCTATATTCTGATAGTACTCATTGCTAGTATAGACTGTCTGTTTAGCATCAGTAGTCTCCATCTCTCTCCAGCTGTTTAGTAACAGGAAATGCATTTTCAGATCGGGATACCAATTGTATCCAATCAGAGAGCCCACACAGGATATAGATTAAGTGATGATGCCTTAGAGAGTATATATATGAAGGATAATACTGATGACAGAAATCAGACAAAATGGTAACTGGAACACTAAAATTGAGGCTAATGAACCAGAAATATATCACTTACCCTAAATATGGTAATAAACATGTTTTGACTTGAAACACAGACAAATGAACATTCATGGAGGCCTCCTGACCGGACTTTCCTAGGAAGAGATCAACATTTATTTTTGATCATTTTTCCAAAGTATAAGGTGTAGAACCTAGGGCTGCTCTATGTATGATCTGTGTTTGCAGAACATTATCTGATGTGTCTATAGTAAAAAAAAAATAATAATCTGGATGAAATATTTGTTGAGATAAACTTGAGCATCAAATGTTATGGGGCTCATTTGGTTAAATGATACCATCTCTCTGATACACCAAGCCACCTGCTTTAAAGGACAACTTTAGTTTTTTTCAACAAAGGTTCATGTTTTAGGTTGTTATTAGAGAAACTAAAAGGTGAGTGTTATTTTTCTTTCATTTGGTGCATTCTTTTGTTTTGGGGATTTTTGCAGTTTTTGACAGGGGGGCGGGGGCATTCGAGCATGGGGCTAAATATGTATTTTTTTACAAAATATTATGGCGATTTATTATTTTATTATTTACTATAGTCCTACTAAACCCCAAGAAATTACATCAGACCACAAAAGATCACAGGATCTATTGAATGTGACAAACTGACATATTGAGCCTAGCCTATACACAGTATAAGCCTTCCCCCAGTAGGCTACCTTCACATTCAGTAGTTCTTGTGATCTGCTGTTGCCAGATGTAATTTCCTGGCCTTTATTAGGACTATAGTAAACCATGAAAAAAGAAATCACCGTAAAATTATGTAAAAAAGTACATATTTAGCCCCATGCTCGAATGCCCCCGCCCCCCTGTCAAAAAGAGCTAAAGTCCCTAAAACAAAAGAAAGCAGCAAAAAAAAAAATTAAGACTCATCTTTTACTTTCTCTAATAACCACCTAAAACATGAACCTTGGTTGAAAAAAACTAAAGTTGTCCTTTAAACTACCAGTGTAAATTTGGGAAATTGCTTTCAGATATGAACAAAAATTATATCTACTCCATTATGCTCATATTGGGGAGGATTTTGTATTTGGCTATGTCACAGATATGAATACAAATTTTAAGAATATGGGATTAGGAATAGGCCTACGTCCCTCGTAATCTCCAGAGTGGGACCAGGGTGACTAAATAGTAAATACACCTTCACCAGATGTATACCGGTATAAATAAAAACGTATGGTAAAGTGCAAAATGACAAGATAAAGACACAAAATTAGGGTAAATTAAGATGAAGTCTATAATCATATTATAATGTATGTATAATATCACCAGTATTATTTTTTTACACACACACACACACACACACACACACACACACACACACACACACACACACACACGCACACGCAGTACACACACAGCCTCAGCGGAAGCCCCTCCCGGTTGTTGGGACTGGAGAGAGAGAGAGAGAGAGAGAGAGAGACCGAGAGAGTGAGACCGAGAGAGAGAGAAGAAACGAGTGGAGCGGAGGAGGAATTAACTTGACGTTTTTTTTCAGGATACACGGATTTCACTTCCAAACCAAACCACCAGAAGAATCTACAAGAGAACCGAGACCTCTCCTTCGGAACCGACCGGTGAGTGAAGCCCCCTTCCTCACGTCAGTTTTGGATCTCCACTGGTTTTCACTTCAGTTCGGACGGTTTCAGTAGAGTCAGGGGCCTGGTTTTTCGTCCCCCCCCTCCCCTCCAGTCCTCCTACTTTCCTTCAGAGCCGACAACAAACCCAGGAAGGACGGGTCGGGCAGACGTTAAAGACCCCGATCATTCCCCAGCACCTGGATCGGGATCTTTTAACGCAACGTCCCGTCTGACATGGGCCAATGGCGAACCCCCGGTTTCTCGAATGGTGGTGTTTAGTGGGAATGGGGAAAAAAGGCAGTGAATGCAGTGTTGGGAGGAGGGTGTGGATCTTATCCCAGGATAGCCTGTTCTCATCTTAAACTGGTCCGGTAACCCTAACCCTAACCCTCACTGGTCCTAACCATGTGTGAAGTAGATTAGAGGTGCTATTATTAACTAATAATGTCATTATAATTATCATCATTATTCATTATTATTATAGGGACCGATTCCCCGGCCGTGACCACCCGGACTTAGCAGGGAAGGCTAGCTTAGCATGGAAGCTAACTGGTTCCTAAAATAAAAACAAAGTTTTGTTAAACTTTACGGGTAAGAAAACACGGTGACTTGGCGTGAAAGAGGGGGTTTTAAAGAATTAAAACTAACAAACCGGTTTAACTTAAAGGGCAATATAACTTTATTTGACAACAACAAACAAACCTCGACCAACAGCATACTGTAGTCCCGACGTGACATCACTGTGATGTCAGAGTATAAGAACATTTTTCCTCAGACTGACGTTACCAAACAAAAACACACTTTCTGTGAGAAGGGGGGGGGGGGGTTGTTAAGGTGAATTTGACACTTCTCCTTTCTGAATAATGTGAATATAATGTAAAGTTGTGCTGGTCTATACTACAAATAGGTTTGTTGAAGTGTAGTAAGTTTGTTGATTGAACTGAACTATGCTCCAGTGGTTGGTATTCTGGTATGGACCAGAGCTAGGATTCTGGTAATGAACAGTGTACTGTGCAATTAACCTAAATTAAACTAAACTGCAATTAAATTCAACCTGAAAATGACAGTGTATATATATATATATATATATATATATATATATATATATATATATACACACACACACATACACACACACACACACACACACACACACACCATCTCTGCAATACGATTCCCTGCTAATAGCTAGCCCTCCAAGCAGAACCCAAATGCTACTGAAGTTTCTGACATTTTGACGGACTCGTAGCATTGGGTCCTGTTCCACGTCGTCCATGCCGTCTGATACGCACCCATTCTTAAACATAAACAAGCGGCTCCCCCGGCTCCCCGCGCTCTATGACGATATTGTTCAGTGTGAGGCTTTCTGAATATGTAAAGTATAAGTACCCATACATGCCGCTGCGAATATCTCCTGTGGCGCGGAAGCCGTTAAGTATTTTTAATATATGTTTGCCCGATTTGGAAGCTTGGATTCTTCTTTTCCTTCCTTGTTTATTGACACCTCATTGTACCGCCTATCTGGCTAGCTAGTGGCGCTATAGCTATGACACAGCAGATCAGAGGCAGGGACATAGCCGCACAAGCCAACCGCACACCGGGAGGCGGTACAATAAACGGTAAACAAACAAGAAGAAATAAAGCGACCAAATCGGTCAAACAAAGATTAAAAATACTTAACGGCTTCCGCGCCACAGGAGATATTCGCAGCGGGATGTATAGCTACTTAAAGTTACGAATTCAGAATAACTCAAGGAAAATAATGCCGTCACATGCCGCGGGTCCTATTTTAGAGAGAATCTCCACTTCCGCGTATAGGAATTTCCATACGAAAATACAGTAGTGAGCAGGGACCCAACGTAAAACTCAACAAAATATCAGAAAAGTTTTACGTAGGGTCCCGAGAGGGGCTAGCTAATAGCCTAATACCACTCATCTTCTAAATAGTAAATACAATTTACTAAGTAATGTGTGTGTGTGTGTGTGTGTGTCACATTTGATAAGTCAGTTATACAAATAAAAACTTGATATATTGAGCAAACTATTATTAAATGTAACGTTTCTTTTAAATAATCTCTCTGACAGGTCATCATGTTGTCAACTTGATGTGCGTGTGTGTGCGTGCCTGTGTGGTATTAACATGTTTGTGTGTTATGAATTAGTGTCCAGTGTGTGTTAATGTATGTTTGTTAGCATGTATTAGTGCGTTGTGTGTGTGTGTGTGTGTGTGTAGTGTGTTGGGGTGTATGTATGTTGTGTCCATGATGGGGTTCGGTCGAGACCTACGCAACTCCCACGAAGGACTCCTGAAGCTTCAAGACTGGGAACTAAAGGTATTTTAAAGAATTAAAACTAACAAACCGGTTTAACTTAAAGGGTAATATAAACCAAACGACAACAAACAAACCTCGACAAACAGCATACTGTATTCCTGACGTGACATCACTTGATCACTGTGTTGTCAGAGTATAAGAGAACATTCTATTACTACTTATAGTAACAGAACTACTACCAAAGACAAAATAAAAAGAAAGACATTCATACTTCCCTTCCCCTGCGTGAAGTAGGTGGCCACCGGAAGCAGGTTGGAGTTCATTTATTTGTAGGGGTGAATGTGAACACAGCTTCTGAAATATTCTTTTGCCCCATGGTCACCAAACTCGTCACAAGCAACAAGAATTTGTCTCTCAGGAGAAAATCAACTTTATTTATTATCAACCGTTCTCTGTCCCAGCAGCACACTCTTTCACAAGTAAACAGGACGTACGGTTCCCGAGATCTGCCGTCAGACGGAGACCATTTGTAGGATTTGTGTACCATTTTGCCTTTAGGGGCTCCAATTGGGAAATCAACCATCTTTGCTACTACTTATAGTAACCGTGACCTTTGACCGTAGCTGCAGAATGCTGAAACTGCTGTACTCACCAGAAAGGTGCACTCTGTGCAATCAACATCATCAGTTTGATGTCATATTGTAATCCCAGTATGGAGTTCCACCAATCTCTGGAATCTGAGATTTCGAATTAATAAAATCTCGTCATTCTGGGATTAAGTTCCATGACCTTCCACCCTGTTTACAATTTACAATTTACAATTTAGGCATTTAGCAGACGCTCTTAATCCAGAGCGACTTACATTAAGCAAGAACAAAAGCATGGGAATACATCACATAAAAGCATTTATCATGAAACATGCGTAAGCTAAGAAAGTAACAGTGGAATATCTATATAATGAAACTATACATATATACTACTATGCTATACATATGTACTATGGCGTGCTATGACTATATACAATGCAATTATAGTGCTGTCTACATAACATGCTATAAGTCTGTATCAAATGCTATCTAAGTCTACGGAAGTGCTGGTTTGAATGCTATCAATGCACTGAATGGGACATTATCACCTTTTAATCAGACCATTGAATGGTCTCAGTAGCCGTCTGGTGACCCACCAAGATCTCAGTAGCTGCATTCTGTGCATTGATCACGGCTACTGTTTTGACAGTGACGGAGGGCGCCATCTCAAGCAAACTTGAGCAACGAGAGCCACCACCGAGCGAGCTAAAGCGAGCAAGTTGCCATGGCCAATCCGACAACCGACATTGCTAACCCTACCTCTAAACCTAACTCTAACCGCACGCGGAATCCACGGGTGAGCCTTAACCGGCCACGTATGTCGGACTAACGTATGCCCCCCCCCCCAACAATAAAACAGACGTGATCAACACACAGAATGCAGTTTCTGAGATCTTGGTAGGTCAGTAGACGGCTACTGAGACCATTATAAATGTAATAATTTCCCATTCAGTGCATTAATGGCATTCGAACCGGGAGGACCTACCAGTACATGCAAGACAGACACACACACACACACACACGCACACACACTAAAACATTATCCTTCCTTGAGCGTGCTAATAATACATTTTGTGTTTCCAGTTGTTGGAATCTGTGAAGCGTTTCATGACACTCCGAGTGAAGAGTGAGAAAGAGTACGCCTCCCTGCTGCTCAACATCTCTCAGCAGGCTGAACGCCACGACAACACTCCTCAGCTGGACTACGTCAGCACCGTCAGCAAGGTATGTGCTTCAATGATACCTCGTTAGTACAGTGGTTCTCAAACCAGTGTTGATTTTGACAAGCAAATTTAGATTTAGTTAGTCTCTTGAATATGTCAGAACAGGCCAGCTCCATATATGGACCCTGGGCCTGTCCAGAGCCCGGGCAGAGGTATTTTGTGGCGGTTCTGGTCTCTGGACAACCGTGGGTCATCACGCCTCTCTGTATTACATGCCTCTCTGTAGTTTATATATAGCTCATTGTGTATATTGCGTATAGCTTTTTTTCTTTTTGGTCTCAGGTGTACAGTGTATTTTATAATGGCTGAGAGGCGTAGTGAGACCCGACGCGTAGCAGAGGGTCTTCAACCATTTAAAAACCACACCCGTGTGAAGTGAGGGGCGCTCTTATCATCGTACATCATCATACGTCATCTCATTCCGGCCAATCAGAATTTACGTCCTCACCTTCGTCTTCAATGTTTGTGTTTACGCAATGTTTGTGTTTACACACACCCTCAAAGCTGGACATAGGAGGCCCTCAAAAAGCAATTGTTTCAGTCAGACTATATCTTGAACTGCCCAAAGCAACAGCTAACAGCAGTATCTTATACCCTTCAAATTATTTTGCTGTCCCTGTAGTGTGTCCTGCGTCAAACCTGTTTTCAGCGAGTGCTAGTCTGAAAAGCTTAGTTAGTAGTGCATTAACATAGATATTAATGCTTTGTAGAGTCAGTGCAAGAAATGTAGAACATTATGTCTCATTCTCGGTTCCATTGCTCTCTCTCAGTCTTGGTGTCAGATCGTCCAGCAGACAGATCAGTTGAGTAAGATAATGAAGACTCATGCAGAGGACCTGAACTCCGGTCCACTCCATCGCCTCACCATGATGATCAAGGACAAACAGCAGCTGAAGAAGAGCTACCAGTGTCTTCATCAGCAGCTCGAGAGTGACCTGAACAAGGTGGGCTTTTAGGGGGGAGTTTTACTTTTAGTATTGAAGTTTTTTGGCAAACCCACCTAGATTTGAACCTGGGGTGAAAAGTGTGGTAATTTTCTCATTTAATAGGGTACTAACTAGACGTGATGTTGACATCACCTCCTCATTTGCTGTTATGATAGTTTCATTATAGAATTTTGCAGTTTTTCAATTTTTCCACTAACCACGGTTGTAATTTATGTAACTAACTAGTCTACTCATAATGAGAATATTTATATTCGATTTAATTGGAATGAAGCTTCTGTTAATAATTGTATAATTATTACTTGTAGGTGACCAAGAGTGACTTGGAGAAGCTAAAAGTAACATATCGGCAACTGACGAAAGACACTGTCTGTGCTAAAGAGAAATACAGGGAAGCCATGGCTAAAGGTAATATGTCTGTTTTATCATTTTCTTTTTTGTCAGTATAGCACTTTGTTTTATACCTTGTTGATGACGCAGCACAACGAATAGAGGGTCACCAGTCCACTTTTCACAGTCAGTTTGCACTCTTCACACTCAGGCAGACAGACAGATACAGAGATCTCCATGTGGGACACAGACAGACAGTTAAAATGGGTGCTATCATAACAACAGGTATTGCATACTACAGAGATCTCCATATACAGTACAGTATGGGCACAAAAGGAACACAGACAGATATTTAAAACGGGTGCTATGAGAAGTTGACAACGGGTATTACTAGGTTCCCAAGTTGCAGGTCCCAGGTAGGCCGGTGGCCAACGGGCACGTACGGGTCTAGTTTAGTTTACCACTTGAAGCTTCCCTATTCTGGGGCAACCCTAGGATTCTGGTGGCCAACCACGAAATTGAGTGTCACACACACACACACACACATACACACTCTCTCTCTCTGCACATGGATGATCCAGGTGCAGAGGTTGCTCCATAATATTTTGGTTAATGCTCCTGAAAAGAGTAAAGGTTTATTGTCGGTTTATTGTCATTGTTTATGTAAACTGTAAAACGTGTCCTGTAAGTCCATATGGGCTGGGCTTCTCTAGAAGCATGACACTTAAATAAAGAATCGATCATCAATCAATCATTAAAGGTCAAATGTATAATCGTACAGGCCTATTTGTTAACGACACAACATGTGTTGTATCCAAACATGTCCAAATAATATTGTATTACAATCTACAAAAATACAATGTATCATAGCTGGAAAGTAATGGGTTATCTTAATCCATTTAGTTAGACTGAGGCCGATTCTAAAAACGCCTTCTAAATCCTGACCTACATTTTCTGAAAAACTTAAATAAAATATTTATTCAAAAATCACAAAAAGTATTATGCTGCTATATACTGTACATACAGTAGCAACAAGAACCCCAAAAGTCTTAAAGGGTACTAAAAACACCAAAAGGTGTTTAAATAGGTTGAAGTATTTGGGCAATTTGGACATTGTTAAGTATTAAAATAGCAAATCATATCACATAAGTTTTCATAACACAAATAAATCAGTTAAAATCAATATTAGCCTACATTCATTACTTTATAACCAGCTTGTCAGTTTAAAAAAATAGATTGTGCCCATCAGTTAAAGTCAATATTACATTCCTTTATAACCAGTTTGTCAGTTTACAAAAAATACTGTGGCTATGTTCAGATTAACCTGTTGCAAATCAAAACATTGGTATAGTTATGTAATCCTAGTTATAATCCTACTCAGGTTAGCTAACACTGCTGCATTCAACTGCAGTGCATGTGGCTTATTATAAAATCATTCTGCTATGATTTTCTTTTCATTATTAAAAAAATAACCGGTTTTGGAATGTGTCATGCATATCTAGAAAACGTGCTCCTCGGAGATGAATGTAAATAAGTAAAGCAATAAATTAGCAAGATAATGGACTGATAGAGTACTGGAATAACAGACTTCGTCTCCCTGTGGCAGGCAAGGAACCGGAGAAGGCGAAGGAGCGTTATGACAAAGCCACGACCAAACTCCACAACCTGCACAACCAGTATGTGATGGCTGTCCGGAACGCGCGCCTCCACCAGGACGAGTACCAGGAGCACACGCTGCCGCGCCTCCTCGACTCCCTCCAGAGGATGGAGGAGGACATGACCAGTGCGCTGTAAGAGGCGCTCACTACTACTTGTATAACATGTTCTTTTTAAATTGCACTCTTCTTTCGGTTAATTCCCAGGCAGGGTCGCCACAGTGGATCGTCCGTTTCCATCTGGTTTCACTTTTCTGTGTCTTCCTCGGCAACTCCTGCCACCTGCATGTCCTCTCTCACCGCATCCATGAACCTCCTCTTTGGCCTTCCCTCTTCTACTCTTAAATCTGGCCCCCTTTGAAAAAGGTTTTGGACACCCCTGATATAATGTGTGTGTGTTTGTGTTTATCTACAGGAAAGGCATACTGGAGGACTACAGTGACATCACCAGTCTGCTGACGGACGAAATCGTTAAAGTTCACAAAGAAATTAACACGTCAATCTACAGCATTGACTCTGTGACTGAGTATGAACAGTTTATAGAAGTACACAAGTAAGTACAATTATTACTTTTACTACTATACTATTGTTACTGCTACCACTACTACTAGAGACAAGAGATGGACAGATAGTATATAATTTAGTCAATTCTGTACTTCCGTACATACACTACTAGAAAACCCCTAAATCCGTACATATAACACTCACCCAAAGACGGTGAAATAACAGATTGAAATCCGTACATATTACACTGAAATCCTCCCCATAGACTGCAACGGAAGGGCGCCGTCTCAAGAGCAAGGAGAGCCACCACCGAGCGAGTTGTCGAACGTTGCGAAGTCCGATTGAGTCGACACAACCTTGTCCGAGTTGCAATATGATAGGCACAGAATTTCCAATCAGTGTTATTTCACCATGTTTGGGTGAGATCGGGCTCAATTTAGTACAGTATGGGCAGTTTTAATGAATTTAGAATATCTGTAGAATTTATTTAAATGTAGATTGTATATAAACATGATGTGTGTAGGCCTGTAGACAGTTGTTAGTTTACAGTAGTTAATGTAATAATCATATGACAAAAAACATTTTCACAGATGGGAACTGGCCAGACAGGAACTAAAGAACCAAGCAGACAAACACAATGCAGAAGGGGGAAGTAAACAGAGTCAGTACAGAGTAGCCTCGATACCCAGGCTTTCATTTCGTCTGCGCGAAAGATGAAAGCCTGGAAAAAGCCGTGGGCTGAACCAGTCTAAAAGTGGGAGTCAACCCTTCCGGGTGGGCGTCGCTCTAAATGATGTGACGTAGCGCTGCACTAGGGGGGAGAGGAGGGGCCGGGGGTGACGGACAGATCGATGAGATCCAATCAGGGTGCGCGCTTTTCTGAGGCGCGACCCTCCCATCTAGGCCAGAAATGTCTCTGCTTAGGTCAGGCTAGTACAGAGAGATTTGGAGAAGAGGGAATGCAAACAAGTAGTAGCCCATACTCATTGATCTGGTCTTTAAAAAGAATAATTTACAGAGAGGGAATGCGTCGTAAACACGCAGCGCATTGTGAGCTTGCTGATGGCTATATTTGGGCAGTGACTGAAATCCAGGCCCTGTTAGTATTATTCCTACTATAGATGATAGTGTAGATCTCATGGTCTCCATGGACTCTGAGCGACGGGTTCAGTTGTAATTGCATAGTGGACCGTGTAGACCCCCCCCCTACACACACACACACACACACATGCACACACACACGCTTATGGATAGCTAGCCTCCTGAAGAACCACACCGTAAAAAATCCTAAGAATTTTTGGCTTTGGCTAGACGATAGTCTAACTCCCATTGTCTGGAAAGGACTGGTAGTTGTAATTTAGATTCCATTGTCTGGAGGGACATGCCATGTAGTACTGGGAACTGAAAAAGGGTATGCAACATCATTGCCGGCGTGAAACGTTTCGTTTTTAACTTTGAACCCTGAGCCTCTTATGTTAAAGACATTAATTTTCATTTACTTTTTACTTTATTTAACTTTTTTCTTTTCAGTTTTATGACCTCAATTACATTAAAAAAAAAAGCCTTTTAAGCTGCAATGACAACAGGCAAAACATTGAAATCTGCTGGCAAATCCCATTGACATATATGGGATGTGAAGGCTGTGACATCACAAACAGAAGGAAAACAGAGCACTTGTTTGAGCCAGACCACAGAAAATCTACTGAATGTTAACAAATGTACTGCTTCTGACGGAAGGTTCCGCCAGTTGGAATCCAACCGGCAACTGCTTCTGGCGTAATGTTCTGTCTGATAAGCTTTATTATTGATATCAAAACGGATTGCAGATTTATTTATTTTCCTGGCTTGGCCTTTCCTTATTTAGCGATCCTAGACCAGATTGCGCAACGGCGCTGCTGTTCACCTCCCTTTATACAGGCTGACTAAAAAGCTGAATAACTCGAAATCTACGGAGCTCTCCATGGTTTGGATAAAGCGTGCGGTGTTCAGAGGTCTTTGCTGATTATCCGGTGGTCTAGATGGGAACATTGGCGCTTTCTAGAGCAAGGATGTCTTCATTTTAGCTCGCTAGCTATAATTCAGTCAATGTCTGAGTGTGTGTCTGTGTGTCTGTCTGTGTGTCAGAAACACTGTCGTAGCTGCTCACTGCCTGCACCAATCACTCCCACTTTTCACACAGGCATTGACCATAATAATATGGAGGTCTTAACGAATCCCTTTTTTCGATCACATTAATGATTAATAATGAATTTATTAGTGAATAAAAAAAGCTAAAAACGCACCCAGGGAGCAGTACCCCCCCGTGGCCACAAGGGGGGTACTGCGCCCGTCTCACAACGGGTAAGGGCTAGTTAAGAAAAATTACACAAACTAAAAAAAAATTCATGTCACAATCCCATTAAGCTGAATAATCAACTGTTATAGAGTAGTAATTGACCGTTAATCCAACCATTGTCCTCCCTCCCTCAACAGGTCTCCGGAGATGTCAGAGCCCAGCGTGGAGTTCGACGCCTCCCTATTGGAGGAGACTGAAAACCTGCCAGCCAATGAGATCCTGTGGAACAACCTGACAGCTGACAGCCTGCAGGCCGTGTGAGTAAACGTCTGTTGTCTGCCCTTCGAGTAATAAATGCTCATTTTCACCGCATAGTTTCCACACAAAAAAGGTCAATCCTCTAAGTCTAACGCTTTAAGACCCGAGGCCAATTCTACAAATGCCTTCTAAATCAGTAGTTCTCATACTTTCACGATTTGTTTTGTAAACTGTTCATAGCAGATGTACAAGCTTGCAGCCCGACACAAAGTGACGCACTGTGAGCTTGTGATGATTCTGGATAACACAGACTTCATACTCGACACTGCACTTCCTTAGGGTGTCGGCAATTTACATTTTTGTGAAGGCCATTGGTTGAGTGGTTCTCAAAATATGTTAATTACAGAATGCACACACACACACACAACCGATTTCACACCCAACACTGCACTTTCATTTGGCTGACCATTTTTCGACACACACACACACACACACACACACACACACACACACACACACACACACACACACACACACACACACACACGCGAGCGTGCACACACACACACACACACACACACACACCTTCAAAATAAAGGTTTGACTGAAAAACGCTGGTGATCTTGGAGGGAATTACTAATTAATACCTGCCAGTGACTTTAATATATATCCTAACAATAATGAATATGAAATCAAATAAAACAGAGGATTAATTTAATGGTTATCTTGGCTATATTTCAGGTTGAAGTCGACAGCCGAAGAATTAATGCTGATTCAGCAGACACTGAAGAGCAAGGAGGAGCTGGTCAGCGACCTGGAGGCCAAACTGGAGGAGTCGTCTAAAACCTGCCTTAAGAAATCAGAGTGGGTATATGTGCATGGATCTTAGAGTATATATATTTATAGAGAAGGCACCCAGAGGAAATCTTGAGGCGAAATGGACAGTGGCCGAATGAAGGTATTGCAGCCTGGCCCCAAACACATGAACGCGCTGTCCGTTGACTATCATTGTACACGTTCACGACGGACGACGCTCGTGCGCGTTCATGTGTTTGGGGCCACTCACCATTGCAATCCGTCCCAGAATGCACTCTGTTCCTACCCGGAAGGAGGAGTGAATCCGCCTCATGCGCTTTTGAGCAACTCAATGCAAGTGGATGGGAGGAGAACTTGGGTGTCTTCTCTATAGATATATATACTCTATGGCATGGATGCGTTTACAAAACAAACATTGAACTAAAGTCAAACATTAAACATTAAAAACTGTTTAAGTGCCAAAACCGCAATCCCGTCTTCTAGACGTCTTTGCAATGGGTGCCAATCCCGACAAGACGTAATTTCAACAAAAAAAAACGCCCTCTCTTTTTTTATAATGGGAGAATTGGCACTCAGAGCCTAAACTGGTGACCACCAGGTGGCACTGTGTAAAAAATAGGATTTCTTCATCATCATTACATTTTCAGTCCTTTTTTTTAATGAGTAAAATGTAATTTTGAGTATGTTAATACAATATACCTTTATACAATTGGGGTGGTTGTATTTTGTCTCCCTGCTCTTCTATTGAGACATTTAGATCATGTCAAAGGTCATGTCTTACCTAGACACAGGATCTGACACCGATTTTGACCTGATGGTCAAGATTAAATTTATTTTCAGAGCAAGCAGGCAGGCTCTATTGGCTCAGCCGTAAAAATATCAGCACTTGCGCAGGAAACTGGGGTAGAAGAGGAAAGTTACATAGTGCTTGCTTTAATATAAAAAAAAGTCACTCTTGTGAAGAATTTATTATTATAATAATAATAATCACGTTGTGATTGGCTCTCCCAGTGTGGTCCTGTTGCTCAGCCAGAAGCAGTCATTGGAGGAGCTCCGGCAGACCGTCCAATCGCTGCGCTGCTCTGAAGCCAAACTCTCCAGCCAGAAGACCCTACTGGAGAACAAAATGGCCGACTCTGTCGTCGTCGTCAACTACGAAGACGACGCTCGCTCCGTTAACTCCATGGTAGTAGCAGTAGTAGCACTAGACTAGTTTGAGTTGTAGAGGTAGAAATAGTTCTTGTATTTTGAAATCGATAAAACAAATTGAAGTATATTTCTAGAAGCAGTAGGTACTGCCTGTAGAAATCATAGCAGGTGTAGAATACATTGTGGGTCAAATATTTCTTGTGTGTTTTGCTTTTCAGGATAAAAGTCATAAAGTATCTAGCAAGTTTGATACATTGCGTCACTCCATCGCTGGAATTATCAGATCTCCTAAATCCATGTTGGGTTCGTCTTCGGTAAGCCTCAATGATCCATTTTTCCCCATCTCCGTCTATTGCTCTCCGACATCAAAATAATGTTGAATAATTGTTTCTCCAACCACCCTCTTCCTCCCTATTTCCCTTGCCCTCCCTACCCTCTCTCTCTCCTTCCCTCTTTCACTTTAAATTAAAGTTCTCAGTCGCCACGACTGATTTCAGTCATTTGGATTCCATAGAAGTCAGTGTGTCTTCTGTGAAAGCATGCTGTGCACCGAAAATAGCAGATCTACAAGCTCATAAGCTTGTAGATGGGCTGGCTATTTTCGGTCATTAGCCTAATTATTTTAGGATGAAAGAGTATTTGAAGTGATCAAACTAGCAATAGAATGAATACAAGTTTAGAAGGATCTTCTAGAAATGGTGCTCATGAATGGTCTCAGAAATGTCATAAATGCAACCTTAATGCCTCATCTGTGATTTCTTCAGCTGGTCGGCCTAAAACATCATTACATTTTCAGTCTTGAGATTTTATTTTGCTTTATTCTGCTCTCTCAGCAGTTCTTTGACGTCATTGCGACCAGTGAGCGTCCGCTGTCGGACCAGGAGTGGTACCACGGGGCCATCCCTCGCACAGAGGCTCAGGAGCTCCTCCGGCAGCAGGGAGACTTCCTGGTACGAGAGAGTCACGGAAAACCAGGGGAGTACGTGCTGTCGGTGTTCTCTGACGGTCAGAGGCGCCACTTCATCATCCAGTACGCCGATGTGAGTACTTGTACCGCTACGGTAGTAGTACTATAGTAGTATTAGCTGTGATGGGTCGCTTGGCTTGCCCGGTCAAGTGCCTGCTCTCCACGGTGGTTGTGGGTTCGAATATCTATACTAGTGAGTGGCAACGTTGACGTCAGTGGATCAAGTGTTGGTATACAGTAACACTGTACACTAGTTTTTTGCCAACATAGTGAATGGAACACTGGATGGATGGAGCAAAACTCAGCTGTAATGGTATTACTAGCACTACTAGCAAGCAATTATACTAAAGTACAGTCTCTATTTCTACCTCTCTCTCTCTTTGTGTGTGAGACAGAATCAGTATCGGTTTGAAGGTACTGGATTTCCAACAATCCCGCAGTTGATAGAGCATCACTACACTTCCAAACATGTCATCACCAAGAAGTCTGGCGTGGTTCTACTCAACCCTGTTGTCAAGGTAACGTATTGATTTCATAGAGATATAACTTGTCATTGTTAATTGATACATTTAATAACGGTTCACATTTTGATTGTACAGGACAAGAAGTGGATCTTAAACCATGAGGATGTGATTCTAGGAGAACTGTTGGGGAAGGTTAGTAGTTCTAGTATTACTGGTTATTTTAACTCCTTGGACACCAGGGGCGGTAGATGCTTTATGTAGCAGGTTTTTGCCAATTTGCAACATGAGCGAAGAGGAGGCAGCCATGTTGTTTTGGCTGAAAGTGAAATTACTCAAGCCCCTGGTCTCTGCGGAGGCCCAACGAGGCATACTAGGCCTACTAATAAAATGTAAATTTTGAATAGATTGATTCAAAGCCCCATCAACTTGGAGATGGGTGAACCGGAAGTGCAAAGATTTTAACATTTTTCCGGGGTTTTAGGACTCAATCCTGCAGTACTCTGTGCCCAACTACCATCAACAGGACGCCAAAAAACTACAGACAATTACCGGCCACAGACGCTCAATGATAGATTTTTAGCCGATGAGTGTCATCAATGATAGATCTTTAGCCGATGAGTGTCATTAGATTCTTAAGTCTTGTTGTCATATATTTGGTGATTAAACTCTGTCTGTCTGTCTGTCAGGGTAACTTTGGAGAGGTTTTTAAAGGGACATTACGGGATAAAACCCCAGTCGCTGTCAAAACCTGCAAAGAGGATTTACCGCAAGAGCTGAAAATCAAGTTTCTGTCGGAAGCCAGGCATGTAAAACTACATTTTTATTCTTATTGCCATTAAATCAGTTAAAATATAATGCTAATAAAACGATGTCTGATTTTGTTGTAGGATTCTGAAGCAATACGACCATGCAAATATTGTAAAGCTGATAGGAGTTTGTACCCAGAGACAGCCCATATATATTGTGATGGAACTAGTACCAGGTACTGTATGTTGGTTAATTTATTCATTCATTAATCTCATTATTAAAATTTTATTGAGTATATTGAATATATCCATCTCAATGTGGCTTCCTTCTACTTCATTATCTTATTTTATGATCAATTCTAACTATTATCTTCTACTTTACCATCTTCATTCTTTTAGGAGGTGATTTCTTGTCATTTCTGAGGAAGAGAAAAGAGGACTTGAAAACCAAACAGCTGGTGAAGTTTGCATTGGACGCTGCTAATGGGATGGCATACCTGGAAAGTAACAACTGTATACACAGGTGAGTACTGGTGCTACTACTACTACTACTACTACTCATGGATTAAAGTTCTCAGTCGCCACAACTGATTTCAGTCATTTGGATTCAATAGAAGCCAGCATGTCTTCTATGGAAGCATGTTGCACAGTGAAAATAGCCTATCTACGAGTTATTTCTCTGCCTATTCCTATTTTAGGTTGTGATTTTAAGATTAGAGCTTTTGAAGCTTTTGAAGCTCATAGCGCGCCACCGAGTGGCGCGCTACGAGCTTGTAGGTCTGCTATTTTTGAAAAATCAAAGAACGACTGACATTTTTAGAATCTGATCTCAGGTCAGAATGGGTTAATCAGACCAGTGTGTGTCCAGTGGAAACCTCGTATGAATCTGATCTCAGGTCAGAATGGGTTAATTTAGATGGCACGTTCCAATCCAATCCAATCCAACTTTATTCATGTTATGGAGCACATTTAAAACCAACAGAGTTAACCAAAGTGCTTTACAGAAAATGTCAGAGACCCAAATAAGAGTACAAGAAGCACATAAGTCAGAAATAAAAACACAAACATAACATATGGACTCAAGCAACATAAATAAAACTCACTCTGGATTAAAAGTTTAGGACAAAAACAATGTTTTAAAACCAGAGTGAGTGGGCCTCAATGTTATTTAGACCGATGTCAGGTCATTGTTCTTGTTCATCCTATAATAATAATAATAATAATAATAATACATCAGGCAAAAGGCAAAAAATATAGGTTGTCTAGTTTCAATATACAGCCTAGATTGTAAATTGTAAGCATCTTCCACAAAATCTTGATAATCTCAGATATTTCAAAGCAAGCAATCAAACTGTGATTTCTTCACCTGGTTTGCAGTATATATACAGTATGTACGTAGAACAGCAGGAAGAACATTAGTAGAAAATCATGACTGTACATCAATATCATGTTACGGTAATTGTTTTGGAATCAGCGCTAGTGTGGGGGGCTCCTTTCACACTGTTTCACAAATCGCACATTAGGTCATAAGCATTTTCAGCTGTGAGATTTTATTGTATTGTATTTTTGATTACTACAACTACTACAGTTGGTGGTGTGAATGGGAACTGAACACTCTACTGCTCCATCAGTCTGTAATAGTATGGTTCAGTGCTAGTTTTACTAGATGTCATTCGTGCCATTAATGGGATTACTTATGCGTGTTTACTTTCTACAGAGACCTGGCAGCCAGGAACTGTCTGGTGAGTGATAACAACATGTTAAAGATCAGCGATTTTGGGATGAGTCGTCAGGAAGATGATGGCATCTATTCCTCTTCGGGATTGAAGCAGATTCCCATCAAGTGGACGGCGCCGGAGGCCTTGAATTATGGTAAGAAAATAAATGAATAAATAAGGGAATATATGTATTCCCTCAACCTTACGTTCCCATTTCAACTATATTTAATTTGAACTTTCCCTTACTTGGGTGAATGAAGCCCAGTCAAATGTAGCCTGTTGGACACTACTGACACTGCTGATTGTATTGACTGACCGTCTGACCATATAGCTGACCATTCACTCTAACATAGCCTTTCACTGCCTTTATGTTTATGCTGTCTCACATGACAGAGGTTGTGTATGTGAGCACAGATTGCATATCGTTTTTTCCTTTTCTTTTGAGAAACATGTTGTCACCAACCAGCCCTGGCGACGTTTGAAATGTTATGACATGAGTCAAACCGTTACTTAAGTTGGTAATTACATGTTTATTTGGCCTTAAAAGCCCTTGACGGCTTTCTTTGTCTTCTCCTTTCTTTTCTGACAACCCTATTTATGTACAGGTCTTGGCATAGCTTGGACGTTCACTCCAGCATCAGTAGAGTTCAATAACACAGTGGTTCCCAAAGTGGGGTCCGGGGACCCCCAGGGGTCCTTGAGGGAGTTCCAGGGGATCCTCAGCTAAATGATAGTTAGGAACCAAATGGATCCTTGTGGCTCTGTAACTCAGAGTGTACAAAACGGGTCCATTTGGTTACATTTGTACACTCAGAGTTAAATTATCTTTGATTTTACAATATACATTGGGGTGCCAGAGATAGAAATGCCATGAATTACGGGACCGTAGCCTAATTCCAGTCAAACCGGGGGCCCTTGAAATGAAAATGGTTGAAAATCACTGCTAGAGCCGTAAAAATCTTCTCTTATGGGGGATCTTGGCATATATTTTCAAATGGGGGGCTAATGAGTATCATTTTGGGGTTCCTTGACATGAAAAGGTTTGAGAACCACTGCATTAACAGATCATACACATGCACCTGTGATACTCAAAACCAGGAGTGTCAAAACGTTTTTCACACAACTGGGACATAATTCTTGAAACGGTTCGCAGGGACTTACCCCCAATCCAACCCTTTGATGCTGAGTGTCAAGCAGGGAGGCATTGGGTCCCATTTTTAGAGTCTTTGGTATGACCCGGACGGGGATTGAACCCCGACCTCCCAGTCTCAGGGCGGACACTCTAACCACAAGGGCACTGAGCTGGCACTGATCCAGGAGCACCTTTTAACTCTTTTAACATTATGGACTTATACAGTACGTTTCCGGTGAGCACCATTTTTTATTTGTTGTTTTTCAGGGAGATACAGTTCAGAAAGTGACGTTTGGAGTTACGGAATCCTTCTGTGGGAGACCTTCAGCCTGGGGGTGTGTCCTTACCCGGGAATGACAAATCAGCAAGCCCGTGAGCAGGTGGAAAAAGGTAGCAACAATAATATATACTCTGATTTATATAGTGCTGTTTTTGTACTCAAAGGTACTTTAGATTCTTTGTTGTGCTAATAGCGCAGTTAGGAACACATCGTTGCCATTTGCTAGTTACTTGTTTGACCCCTCCCACTGTCACATGGCCCCTGTCCTGTTCTCAGGTTACAGGATGTCCTGTCCTCAGCGTTGTCCGGACGACGTCTTCAAGCTGATGACCCGCTGTTGGGATTACAAGCCTGAGAACAGATCCAACTTCTCTGAAATTCAGAAAGACCTGGCTGCTGTTAAGAAGAAATGAACGGACAGCTGGTTTACTGCCTTTGATATTATGACTGACTGACCGACCGACGACTTATTGTTTGACTAGTTAACAAATCAACTGATTTCCTGACCAGCTAACTGGCTAGCTAAATGTTGGCCCGACCTTTTGCTAAATGTGCCATTAGCGTTGTTGCCAAGGACTACATTCCCAGCCCAAAGAACTACAAGTAGGCCATTTTGGAAGAGGAGTGATAATGGACACTATGACACATATATATATATATATATATATATATATATATATATATATATATATGCTGAGTCATCGAACAACACTACATTTCCCATCAGCGCTTCATAGTCTGGTAGTCACAGTATTACGTGACCTTCCAACTCACTTGAACATGTTCATTTGGTGAGAGCCAAGTGAGGCTCCTCTGTTCACCATTGCCGGGTAGAATAGATAAATGCGAGCTCTGCCCCTGGAAAAAAATAAGTATTTTAGTAATGAAGGGTGTGTATTTATTAACGTTGTAGCGTTCAAATTCCTTTGTAAAGTTGCTTTTAAACACTATTTGGGGGGCGACTTTCCTGTGACGAGGTGCTACTTTGTATTATTGCATGTCTGTCCTACATACCTCCTGTACCAGTACTATCAACAAAAACACCACCTGTACTTCTACTGCAGTAGTACTTTCAACAGTAAATGTACTAGTACAGTACTCAGTAGCACTATCTACAGTAGTACTTTGAACAACACCTGTACTAGTCCTGTAATGGCACTATCAACAGCGACTGTATTAGTGTAATATGAACATTTACTGTAATATTAGGGACTGTGTCCACACAAATTGTTATTTTTTGAGCTGCCAGCCTCCCTTCTGACATGCATTTCTATGGTAGAGACTCGCTGATGCGCTCCTCTTCCCAGCGCCCTGGCATCACACTACAGCGCTCTCTGCATCTGGTGTTTTTGGGGGCGCAGCGCCCTGGGCGCTTCAAACGGACAATAGTTCAACTTTTGGCGAGGAGCACAGCTCTTTTGATCCTCCTGGCTGTGTCTGACACGCCGGTTGTTTACGACCCGACATTGAACCGTTATCACAACTATGAGAAGTCAATTTTTTACCGTTTCAGCTAAGCTATTTGTGCCGATGACGCAGATGACATTCAAGCACAGCAACGGTTCATCCGTGTCAATAAACACTGCATGCGAGCGCTGTGGACATGATCTCCAAAAGCACCTCAAACGCTTTGTGGGACTGAACACGGCCCCTTATACTGTAGTTGGCACTTTCAACAACTGTTGTTGTAGTTCTACAGCATAAACATTAGTACTTGCAATAGTAACTACTAGTGCTGCAATAGTAACTACTAGTGCTGCAATAGTACAATTAACTGTAAAGGTAGCTGTGCTAGTACTTCAGTAGTACTAGTAACAGTAACTGCTTGTACTGCTGTAGTACTATTAACAATGAAGGTCCTTACACTGGGAGCATGTATTATGTTCGATTAATTTGCATTACTTCAAACTGCTGTTTGTGTCATGAGTACATAAACACACAACGCAAATATTACATGGCAATAGAGCGAAGTGATTCATTTTCCAAGCAAGGGGCGAATAAAAGCAACCAGCATAGACAAATTAATAGTTTGAATGTGAAATATTCAGTCACATTTTCGTATTGTTTATTCGTCTCGCTCCAGGTGTTTAAGGACCTTAACTGTACGATTAACAGTAAAGGTAGCTGACTAGCTGTACTAGCACTGCAGAATTACTATCAACAGTACCTCCATACACTACTACTGCAATAGTACCATCAACAAGTTTGGTAACAATCATGGTGGAATTATTTTTGATATGAACTCTGAAGCCTAGTTGTGGAATGGATCTCTGACCTTTACAACATACAGGAAGTACTGGTATCACATTTTGTAAATACTTGTACATGTTTTCAATGTTTCATGGTTTTTATGTTTTGTTTTTTAATGTTTTTTTCCAAAACACTAATCGCTGTCAAAATGTCAATGTCTTTGTATCAAACACATTTACTCATAAATGCATTTATATATGTGACTGGCTCTCTTTTCTCCATTATAAACCAAAGTGTATTCTTGCCAATATCAACCATCTTGCTCGTTCACCTCAAAGTGCTCTAATGAAAACAACTTATATCCCCAACCAATATACCTGCATGTATATGAATTATGAAATGCATTTGAAACCAACTAATTTATTTAGTTGATTTCATTGCACACAGATAAATAGGTTATTCTATTGTTTTTAATGGCATGTCTTACTGTAACATGTGGTCAATCAAGTGCTGCCAGAGACCACAACATGCTCAGTTCTGTTCTAATGAAAGGTGTCATTTCAATGTGGTTGTGGTTATCAAGTCTGTAGTCTGTAACTGGTAGATGATCCTCTGATTAAACGAGGCCCATCCAATAAACTGTGCTGGTAAAATACAAGAGAAATCAGATAATTAAGAAGATGTTACTAGACACTGCCAGGAGATTTTATTTTTAGATTATTGTGGAATTAAGTCAGACAATTATTGGTTCTGAATGCATGCATAATGTAGTGAATGGGATGGGTCTCACTTTGGGTGACACTGTTGTACTATACAATACTAGTGGACCGTACATAATACAATATTAGTTCTGCACTATGAACAAAGCTGTTATAATCCAGTAGATGGCGGCAATGCAACGTAAATGGATGCCAGCTGTTTTTTGTGATCAAACTAAACAGAAGGGGAAGGAGACGTCATCAGTCAGGCGACAAACACTAACAAACGGCCAAAGCTTGTTGAAAACATTCTGGAAATATCAACAATCAACGGGTAATTTATTACCTCCATTCATGAACACATTCATATATATTTTAGTGTACACTTTTCCACATTCGGGTGATTTTTACGTTAATGTCACATATTTATTTCTTTATTATAATGTTTGTCGTTGGCCCGAGTGGCTAAGCTAGCGAGTTTAATAGCCAACGAAGAGGAAGTATTCAGAGAGGTGGGGGGTAGGGGGAGACATAATAATTAAATTTAAATAATGTTTGAAAACAATACTATGAAGTTATTGAAATCAATACGTGAAGAATACAGGGAGTATAGGGTCCTCCTGGCTAACGTTAGCCACATGCTAAAGCCTCAGCTAAGCTGAATTAGGTGTGTTAGCATGCTAACAATCTCCTGGATTAACGTTAAGGTTTTAAAGGGATTCCCCTCACCCCTCATAGTACTTGAAGTAGTATTACCAGAGGATTGGTTATACAAATACTATTTCTACTACTATTTCTGTTACTATTACTACTGCTTATAATAGTAATACTAACTACTAACTAGTACTATTAGTGTACTTTCTCGTACATGTTGTTGGTCCTACTCATAGCTCTGGTGGAGGTAGGCAGCTCAGTCTTGGATGTGGAGGTTAAAGGTTTCCCCTCCCTTGGTTTGGTGTTGAAATGTCCTTGAGCACTGGACTTCCAATGAGCCACTTCTGTTGGTGCCGGGATGAATACATTGCACTTTGTAAAGCACCTTGGATAAAGGCACTGATACCATTCAGTTGTAATGACTTAAATAGAAATAGACTAGTTAGGATGTCTAAATGCATTGGAAGAATTCCAGTGCAAGTGTATTTGGTAAATACCACAACAACTAAAGGGGAATTAATTATAAGGGGTGGCTGGGCTGCTTGGGAATCGGAATTCGACCCCTGGATTAATGTCAAAGTGTCCTTGAGCTAGACACTTGACCCCTAACTGGCTGGTGCCTTGCATGGTTGCCTCCGTCGGTGTGTGAATTTGTGAATGTGTAATGCACATAGTAAAGTAGTCTGGAGTTGTTCCGATATCAGTATCGTAAAAGCATGCCAATACTGCCTAAAATGCTGTTATGCCATGCTAGTCTATGCCAAACCCATACCACATCATTTATCACATGATGATGATGATTAATTACAGTCTTCAATTATTTTGTATTTTGAAATAATGCGTCATTTGATGTTGCACTTTTAATTTCAAGGGTTGGTTCCATTTGTACACTCAGAATTTTGGAACCCTCTCAAGGAACACCACTGTCCTAGATTTATTTTCCTTGTTTTTATTCACGCATGTATCGGATCGATACTCATTAAGTATATCGACCGATACACAAGTCGAATACATGGTATAGGTACATCTCTATTGCAAAGCGCTTTGGATATAGGGCACTATATATCATTGAATATCTTCTGTTCATTTGTAGTTCTATGGGTCAGGGGGCGTGGCCCCGCCCTGCCATCGGATACTCAACGGCAACCGGTCGCCGCTACGGGAGACGACACGCCCGCGTTGGTTTCAGACCCGCCAACAAGGTAGTGTCAATGTCGTCATTGCTGGGTGATACATTTTCACACTTTTGGACAAATTAGCCAAAAATATAGAAATACTGTACTTCTTTCCTTCCATTCTAGGTATCGGTAAGTCTCTGTGGCAGCCCAGCACCGATGGACACCTGTGATTTGATGGAGGCACAAACAAGTAAAAAATATATACATTTTAAGTTTCTTTAATTTGAACCCTTTAATAAACAGTTATCTCCTAGATTAGTTTCAATCAGTATAGTAGTTGTAGTACCTCCACAGGTGACTGGTAATAATGACCAATACTAAAACATGGTTTTGCCATCATTACAGTTATGGCATTCTGGGACTCGTTCGATCTGTACATTTGTAGATCACATTGCAGGCCAGTTATTCGTTTTCACCAATATCCGACATCCGTCTGTCCATTAATTTATTTGAAAGTTAGAGAAGGCGGGGCCAAGAAACACATATCCACTCATCGCATGGGGAGCGAGCGAGCGAACGTCCAAACAGAGATGAGGCGGATGGATCCTTCCCTGAACTGTGTCCTACGACAGCACGATGGGCAAAGGTCACAGAGGAGCAGCGAGGTCAGTCAGTCAGTGCTGATGCCTGTTGACAGCAGAATCCAGTAGCCACGTGCTAGTGTTGAGTGTTGACTGTGTGTTGACAATTGAATAGACTCCAATAGAAATGTCATGGTTTATTCCTAACCCAGTGATTCCCTAACCTTTTAGCTCGAGACGCAAAAAGAGACATTTGTCTCCCTGGTAAATAGTAGCTGGGGGCGCACTTGTAAAGATTTGGCTTTTGGTGACTAGTTTTTGAATTTTAGCATGGTGTTAGGTATGGGTATAATGATTTCAAAAAGCTGGGCAAACGTATTGGGAGCGCCCCCTAGTGGTCTGTTTACACAGACTCAAATATTAGACACTTAAAACCTTATGCCCATACCTAACACCATGCCAAAATTAAAAAAGTAGTTACGAAGTGCATAATTGTTATGATCTTTTACATATTAAATCCCAGTTTATAGGCATTTTAGCTCATTTTAGCCACAGTGGACGCCATCTTGAAAACTATGCCTTTCTGGTTGTTCGTTTTTCCTAAAATTTTAGTATGTTATTTAGCACCCCCAATAGTAACAGAATCCATTGAAACATCTATTTTATCAATTATTTTGGTTTATAACCATACATAGCTATACTTATCTAATATTTGAGTCTGTGCAAACAGCCCACTAGAGGGCGCACCCAACACGTTTGCACAGCTTTTTGAAAACCTTATACCTCGCCAAAATTAAAAAACTAGTCACTAATCGTGGTGATTTCTTACGAGTTCGACCCCAGCTATAGTGAAACATGTGAAAATAGCTTTTCTACAAGCTTTTAGATTGGCTATTGTCACTACTTTTTTTTTTAAATGTATTTTTTACTTTTATATCTTTTGTTACTGATGAAATCCTTTTGATTGATTAGATTTATTGATTATTAAAGTCCTGAAAATTTATATTTACTTGCAACCCATAAAAATTGATCTGCAAGCCGAACATGGGTCCCGACCCAGTCTTTGGGAAACGGTGTCCTAATCCACCTCATTTAATCCCCTCCCGCAGGAATCCTGTGATTCCTGTGGGAGCACCTCCTGCTCCACGGCTGAAGACTGTGTCGGGCGAGGGGACGACTTCTTTGGCTCCTCGCCTCCGGGACCTCACCCACCACTAGGCGGGTTCGTCCGCATCGACTCATACGAGCCCAGCGAGGGGGAGGACTGGTCGGACCCTGAGCTGGAACGCTTGGCCCTCCGGATCGGCGGTACTCGGACTGTTGACGTTCCGCATTCCGGTGCCAGGGACCCTGAGGAAGGGACCCGTTTGTGTCCTTGTACAGACGAGTCCGAGGATGGTGCCAGCTGTAGCCTTAGTGCAAGCGGTAGCAACGTTGGCGGCAGTGGCTGCAGCCACTGCGTTGTCACTCCGAACACTGTCCCGAACAGCGAGCCTGCGGTGGTGAGACCCAAGACCAGGAAGCACTCCCGGACCCAGTCGAGCTCTACCAGACTGGATCGAAGGCATGGCGAGGAGGAGGAGGAGGCGGAGGAGGAGAGTGGGAGGAGTCGAGAGGAGGCATCTGCCCCATCGTATACAAACAGGTGACCGAACCGGACAGAACTTCCACCTGAACTGGACTTTATTGTCATGTTTGCAGGGTTAAAGAAGTGGATGAAATCAGTTTTTGTACAAGCAGTTGTAGTTCTCAGGAAACAAGAGCCGAGAAAAGGACGATAGTAACGGGGCAAAAATCGAATGTTCCTGGATTGAGTAGAGTGAAAAATCCCATAGACTTGGCTGCCATATGACGTAATCTTTAAAAGCCATGTATTGGAGGGGTTAGCTCCCCTCAGAAATATATTTACATGTATATACTGTACATATAGCATATCAGCGCTGTCGGGAGGAAAATATTATATTTTCCATTTCCTGAAAAATGTACATTTTGGAGTTGTGGTTTCTCCCTGACAGCAGAGATATAGTAACAAGTACTGTATGTACATGAGCTTAAAAATAGCAACAGACGCCGATGTGTACATATACAGTGTTGTGTGACGAAGAGTAGCAAAACATGTTCTCAGCAGTCGGAGCTTCAAGATGCCTCAACGGGAGGACCGGTATTTATATTTATTGTTTATGATACAGCTGCTGTCATTGTCAGTATTCGAAAGGTAATGAAATGTTAGCTTCACATGATAACCTGCACAGAGCCGAGAATTTTCTGAACGCCAGCTAGAGGCAGAATTATGTCTTTGTTTACAAGAAAATCAGACCCGTCTGAAGTGAGTGGTACTGTACTGTACTGTACTGTACTGTACTGTACTGTACTGTACTGTACTGTACTGTACTGTACTGTACAAGCCCTCCCTTGCCTGTGTGCGTCTGTGCCTGTGTGTTAGGCTGTGCAACAGTGACACTTGGTGGTGAACAAACGCTATAACGCTATTTCCGTGCTCGGACACAGGGACCCAGGGACACAGCCACACACATAGCTGTCTATAGGAGTGGTTGCACCACTAACAAAAAACACCACCAATATACAGAAAAAAACAAAACGTTAGTGGTGACAGAGTTAGCAATCATGCCTGGGGAGAGATTTTGTATGCTGCCCTGTTCATTGTTCACAGCCAACTTGTTCAGTGAGCTACCCACTTTCACCCGCCTATGTTGGCTGAGCAGGTGCTGTTGATTCATGTCCTGAAACACATTAACCCATGTCTATCAGTGGTTCTCAAACCTTTTCATCTCAAAGACCCCAAAATTATATGTATTTGGCCGCCGACCGCCATCTCAAAATATTTTGTTCCAGGGACCCTCACTAGCAAAGATTTGAGTTTAAAATGTTAGCCTTTCAATTTAAAGATTAGCACGGATTATCTAAAATAAAATAAAAAATAGCTAATCTAAGCTTGTAGCTTGTATATCTGCTATTTTTGAATAGACAAAGTATAAAAAAATGCTTTTTAGCTTTAACAATTAATGACACAGGCGCTTTCCTGGTTAAACAAAACGTCAATCTAGGCCAGACAACTCCTTAATGTCATGATACTTTGAACGCCCCAACTAATATCCGCTGCTTGAATGATGATCATTCCTGTAGCACCTCGTTACTCTGACTGTCTGTTTGTAAAATTACCAGCGGAGCTGCACATTTCCCACATTAAACTGCCTCATCACCAGTCGGAGACTGATGATGGAATGAAGGCCCCGCCCCCTACAAGGTCCAGTTGCTGGAACCGTATGGATCCAAAGCACCCAGAGCTGGAACCGTATGGATCCAGAGCACCCAGAGCTGGAACCGTATGGATCCAGAGCACCCAGAGCTTGCCCCTGCTCAGTTCCTTGTCATATCTGCCTGTCTTCCTCATGGACAATATTGTAAGGCCCAAATCCTGGACACTGCTGTCCAAATCTCCAAAAAGATTAACACCTCCCTCTCCCTGGGTTGCATTCTCCTCAATGGGGGTCTGGAAGGAGCATTTGCATGTTTTTTAAGAGAGTGTTAAACGAATCCCAGAAGGATCTGGGAGTTTTTCGTGGTCCCAATTCAAGGCCGTCACTGCTTAAACGTTTGAGTTTTTTCTTTTAAGTGCCGACATCAGCGACGGGGAGGGTTCGACATCGGAGAGACGCAGCAGCAGCTGGGAGACACTGTCGGGACTCGATCAAGGCGAGGAACAGGAGGAGCTAGTCTGGGACCCAGATCCAGAGGAAGGGTACGTTTCTGTTCCCACGTCACGATGAGACGCGTTTTGAGCTTGTAGATCTGCCATTTCAACTATTCATATATACTATAAAGTTATTGAATTATGCAAGTTATTGGTCATATCTACCCAGGGCACCTTTTTATTTAGAAGCCTGAAAGCCAAACATATTCAGAAATGTTCCAACGACAGAAACGCAATTAAATCGTCAATCGCAATGAATACGATGATCGTGACAGCCCTTACAATCGATTGGCTGCGATCTTCTGCCCTCTAGTTCCAGGTCACCAGCCGCAGTGGTCCCTGCTCCTCCGCCGCTGGAAGACGGCGAGTTACCCTGGCTCACGTTCAGCCACCGGGACGCAGACAGCAGCAGCAGTGAGGAGTCGGAGGATGGCGGTGGCCATTTTGTCCAGCCGGGGCTGTTCTTCCTAGGGGACGACATGGACGACGAGGATGACGAGTCCAGTGACAGTGACGAGGACCTGGAACTGGAGTGGAGGTTAGATTGTCTGATCAGGCATTCTGGAAAGTTGTTGTTGCAAATTGTTGTATGTTTTTCATTATTGTTGTGTATTTAGGTTATTGGACGATCTGTCGGAAGGCGTTTCCATGCCGATATCGTACGTCGGACCTCAACTCCTGACATACATGGCTCTGGAGGAGAGGTTGGCACAGGCCATGGAGGTAAATACTGAATAAATCCTTATAAATACTACTACAGCCCTAGAAGAATATACTAGTTAAATGTCACAGTTTACCCTATACTATATTACAGATTTACTCGGTACCACAGAAGGCAGTATTTTGATATTGTATGTGAGGTTTACGTTCTTTTTTTCCTTTTTCTTGCAGGCACTTGCTAACCTAGAATCTTTGGCTGTTGAGTTTGACCAAGCGTCTCCACCAGCCAATCAGCATCTAATAAACTGTCTGCCACATATTACTGTGGAAGATACTGGTAGGTGATGATACTGCTGTCATTTAAATTTATTTATTTTAATTATTTTTTATCCAACTGAAAGCTACTTTACTGTTACCCCAGGTTTGAACGCTAGCCCCTACTATGCCCAGCTCTGTGTTTGTGTGTACCCCATAGCGATGATTTGATTGGCTGAGCACCCATAGTGATGATTTGATTGGCTGAGCAGTGAGCACACCATAGTGATGATTTGATTGGCTGAGCACCCCATAGCGATGATTTGATTGGCTGAGCAATGTACGTATTAGGAAATTTGAGGACACCACATGTGATTCGCCGGATTGGACTTGACACCCGTGTGAAGTGAGGGCCACTCTTATCATCATACATCATCATGATGTAAAATAGACACTATGCCTAATGCCTATTTGCTCAGACACTATGACGTAAAATTCTCCATTCATTCTCAATGGGAATGTAATGTTTGTGTAGGACGGAAATCTACACTAATAGCTGAATATAGGAGGGGCTAGCGCCCCTCAAACAGTGAGGACAGAAAAGTGAGGATGCCAATTATTGTGGTTGGCCGGAACGTGATGTGATGTGATGTGTGATCACTTCACATGGGTGTAATTGTTTTTCTCCTATTGCACTATAATAGAGCCTGGCCTGGCGATAAATTTAATCCTGACCTACCAGAAACAGGAAGGTTGTCAAAGGTCATGTCTCACCTACATCTAAATGTCTCGATCGAAGAGTAGGGACACCTAATACAACCATTGTACAAACCAAGCCAATTGTATACATTATATTGTATTAACATACTCCACCTGGTAGAGTATGTTTATGGTAGAGTCTACCATACAGATTGGACAAAATGTCATGTTGTTCATTAACAAAAGGTTACTTAGTGCAGCTTGAATGTCATGTATGTGTCTATTGGCTATTTCTGTAGCACTTTGAAACCAGTGTTGTTTTTGGCAGTCTTTTGAATAGTTTACATTTAGTTTTAGTCACATTTTAGTCACCTGGAATGTTTTTGTGTTTGTTTAGTTTTTGTCGTATTTTGGCGGGCCTTGATGCCGTCGTAATGGCTGATTTTACACTTGCTGTAAATAGCTGATATACAAGCTCACAAATGCTATTTTCAGCATGCAACCAAGTGTAAAATTACTTATACTGGATCTCTTGTCCACTAGTCCCTCCCTAACATTTTAGTTTTGTTTTGTTGACGAAATTGTCTATATTTTTCGTCATAGTTTTAGTCGACGAAAACAACACTGTTTGAAACGTAACTACGATTACTACTACTGTTTATAGTATTATTATTGATTGTACTACTGCTGGTATTGACACTATTGTGTCTCCCCTGTGTCCAGTGGAGGACTCATGTCCAATCTGCTGTAGTGAATACATCCAAGGGGAGGTGTCCACTCATTTGCCTTGTAACCATGGTTTCCATAGACAGTGTGTCGCTTTGTGGCTCCAAAAGGTAAAACATAATACTTTAATAGTTTAAATTTGGTATTAATATAATGTAATTTAATGTATTACATTTCCACCTAGTGGAGTGGAGGGATTGTCACATATTATACAATTTATAATAGCTGAATATGATGTAATATTACTGTAATTAATGATTTGCTTAAGTAATACTTTCGGTAATTTCTGTAATTAACTACAGAATAAAATGTTCAATTTATTCTAATATTTCTCATATTTTTTATACTTTTTACATTATATATTGTTAAAATAAATTATACTATATTTCTCATATTTCATATTTGTATATTTAACCCATTCTGAACGGGAACCCATTTTGGTGTTAGCATCATGTCATGCTTTAGCTATTGAAAAATAGCAGATCTACAAGCTCATATCGCGCCACCGAGTGGCGCGATACGAGCTTGTAGGTCTGCTATTTTTTGAAAAATCGAAGAACGACTGACATTTTTAGAATCTGATCTCAGGTCAGAATGGGTTCGTCAGACCAGTGTGTGTCCAGTGGAAACCTCGTATGAATCTGATCTCAGGTCAGAATGGGTTAGATAATACTAATACATTTGAATAATCATGCATATTTGTTGTTTCAGTCTGGAACGTGCCCGGTGTGTCGCCACGTCTTGACTCCGCCCACTCCCCTCTCAGACACGCCCCATCTTGCGGAAGCCACACACCTTGCAGCGGAGGTCACGCCCCCTCTGCTTTTCCTCCCAGATCCAGAGATTTAGCTTGATAATTATGATTGAAATAAATGATCAACAGGCTTAAAGCTGTATGGCTCCTTCTCCTTTCTACTCCTCCTTCTACTTCTCTACTCCTGATTCCACTCTCCTCCTCCTCATCTCCTCATCCTGTTTCTATTCTGGTTCTATCACTTCCTCCTTCCATGATCTTTCTAGGATCACAGGAATATGATGCGTGTCCACTGATCCGGGATCTGATCCTTATTCTCCTTACTCCCGGGAACTTGATTGTAATGTCACTTTTAACGATTCCGGTTCCTTAATCCTCTTCCAATTCTTTAACATGCCAGCTCTGACAGTGTGATCAAAACTGGTTCCAAATGTGATGGAACCGATACCTTTTCCACAATGTTGGATAAGATTCCTCCGGTTCTGGATCCCAACCCCTAACCCTTATTCTCCTTAACAATACTTTTGGTTGGTTGTAACGTTGCTAATCTAGGATCTGATCATTGTACTCTTTGCTGTTGGTTGACTGTAATGTCATCTGATGTAGGATCTGAACATTATTCTGCTGCTGGAGACAAGAGAGAAATGACTGGAATGTAAAAAAAAAAAAGAAAAAGAAGAAAAAAATAGTTATTCTTTAACTTTGTTTGCACTTGCTTGTGGACAGCATCAAATGCACGGCTTATAATGCAAATGCACACGATGCATATGTGAACTCATTAAAAAGCTGTTTCAAGGACATAACTCATTGCCTACAATTGTGGTTACTTATTTACATAATATAAGTATTAAGTAGTAATTTATGAAGTTTGAAGTTTCAAGCCCTAGAGCCCACAATCATTGTCCTGGACGAGCAGGATTTATTTTTCCTACTGTGTGGAGAATCCCAGTCTTTACTGTGCACAGGCTGTAATGTAACCAGCCTCCTGTCTAGCCCCTTTCAGGACCTCAGTTACCTTTTCTGTATTTTGAAAGAAATACCTTAAAGGTAGCCGAGGGTCCCGAAAGGGGCTACCTCCTGTCTGACCTTGGTCTGGGGTGATTGGTCTTTCTCAGTTGCAGCAACCCTCCTTTTGGAACTCATTCCCACCTCTTGCCCTGCCTAATTAAAATCTCCCTTTTTCCTTTTAGATTTAGCTTGATGTTTGTGTGTTTTTTTGCTACTACCGCAGCTCACTCTGCTTCCTGCATGGTTTACGGGTCTGGGATGTCCACCGAAACATGCCATGGTTGTTGAGAATAATGTGATGATATTAAAAGTAAGACACGAACAAACAAAACAATATGCCTAAAATAAATAAATTCACCCTGAACAAACTACTTAACACTTCCCTGACCAAGCCAGTTGATGACACCGCCCCGCCTTTTGCTACTTGGGTCCATTCACTCTCCCAGGTGGTCAGTTTATTTATTTTTTTACTTTAAAAAACAAAAACATCTTTTGAATACTTTTAACAGTTCGCATGGATAAGCACAGGGAAGTACGGTACAATAAACGGTCTGCTAAATAGGATTAATCCAAGAAAGCCTATTGGCTTGTTCCCATTGGGGTCCTTTTAATCTGCACTCAGATTCATCCAATTCACCATTAATTCTAGCCCTCCAAGCAGAACCCAAATGCTACTGAAGTTTCTGACATTTGTTCGACCCAGTGCATTGGGTCCTGTTCCACGTCGTCCATGCCACCTGATTAAAACATTTACTGGCTCATGTTTACATGTTTAAACGCCTCCCCGCGCTCTTTGACGATATTCTTCAGTATGAGGCTTTCTGAATATGTAAAGTATAAGTACACATACATACCTTTGCGAATATCTCCTGTGGCGCGGAAGCCGTTAAGTATTTTTAATATATGTTTGCCCGATTTGGAAGCTTGGATTCTTCTTTTCCTTCCTTGTTTATTGACACCTCATTGTACCGCCTATCTGGCTAGCTAGTGGCGCTATAGCTATGACACAGCAGATCAGAGGCAGGGACGTAGCCTCACAAGCCAACCGCACACCGGGAGGCGGTACAATAAACGGTAAACAAACAAGAAGAAATAAAGCGACCAAATCGGTCAAACAAAGATTAAAAATACTTAACGGCTTCCGCGCCACAGGAGATATTCGCAGCTGGATGTATAGCTACTTAAAGTTACCGAATTCAGAATAACTCAAGGAAAATAATGGCGTCACATGCCGCGGGTCCTATTTTAGAGAGAATCTCCACTTCCGCAAATAGGAATTTCCATACGAAAATACAGTAGTGAGCAGGGACCCAACGTAAAACTCAACAAAATATCATAAAAGTTTTACGTAGGGTCCCGAAAGGGGCTACATTAATTCACCATTAACCATTCATGTAATGGTTGCTGCTGTTGCTCACAGAAATCAGTTCACATGTCATAACAGATCATAATCAGTGTGGCTTTGAGTTTGAATCACTGTGATCTGATGATCATGTCCACTATTACCTAATGTGTATGTATGTGGTTCACAGTGTCTGTTTATGTTTGCATTTTGGACCTTGTCGTTGCCACTGAAACAGTTGAACTACAAATCCCATGAGGCCCGGCGAAACGCGGAAGTACAATGGTGCACTTCCGGTATTAGCCTTGACAGTTGTGTCTGTTTTGCAAAAGGCGAAGGAGACGACTCCACACTCCACAGTGATCATTAATGAACAGTCAGGACCTGAGTCTCTCTTGTTGTTCTCACCCCCGTTGAGATAGAACCCCGGTTGCGATAATCCCGTGCGCAACTCGAACCTATATATCCCGGGAAAGCGATCCGAGGTCCGGCGAGGCGATGACTTCGCGACGACCGGACAGCTTCGAGGGGGGCGCGTTCGTGGGATCATACCGCGGCGAGCCGTCCTACCCGGGCGGCTATGGGAGGTCATACGGGGCCGGCCAGCAGGACGTCCAGTGGGTCACCACCCCGCCCGACATCCCCGGCAGCCGGAACCTGCACTTCGGGGAAAAGACCCCTTCAGGAGACGATGCCGGGCGGCTTATGGATGATCCGCCCGACAAGCCTCCGCCAGGTAGCTCTCATCCTGTGAGAGATTCGAACGCACTTGTAGTAGTAGGCTACTTACTGTTTACTTCTAGTAGTACTGGCAGTGGCTGGCTGGCTGCCATACTGCTGCTGCTTCTGCTAGTAGTACTGCTTGATTGAATAGTACTACAGTGATGCTAAAATGACAACACAAAAAGCCCTGAGGGTCTGGTTTCCATTGTGGTCCTTTATTCAATGCATCAACTGCTACTAGGTAGCACTACGGCTGCTGTCATAGGCGATAATATAGCCTCTGCAAGCAGGGGTGGGACAGTCTATGATTTTGACAACAAAAAGGTAGGCTACATTATTTATGGTAATAATGCCAGTTATTATGATGCCAATAAGAAATGTCTACTGTATGCCAACTCGAGGCCAAGTAATAAAATAACATGCATGAGGCATCAAACAAAACAACATCCTTATGTCTATACACATGATCATATATCTACCGGTATAACTATATGATTTGTTTATTTTAGACCCATGGAGCACCAGACCATAATCTGTCCTCTATAGCCAAACAACATTAATATCAAACTGCACCTGTGAAAGTAGCAACATGTCATTTAATAACACAGCATTGTAACTAAATTTAGCACGTGCAATCATTTAAATTAGCTCTACCTCATACAACGAATTCTTGAATCTGGTCACCCTTTGCTCATCCATATTGATTGTTCAATTCAATTCAATTTAATTATAGTGTCAAATCACAACGAGTTGTCTCAAGACACTTTACAACCAACAAAGATCCACCCAGAGCAAGCAATATTGCGAATTTGCGACAATGCAACGAAAAACTCCCCTTTAGGAGAGCAGAATTTATTGTTGAATTTATGCGATCAATCAATGTTATCGATTAGATTGTGTGTGCCTTCTGAATCTCTAGTAGAATCCCCAAGTTTGACACAGTTTGCATCTAGGGGTGGGCGATATGGAAAAATACAATATCACAATTATTTTTCAAGCAGTATCACGATTTACAATATATTATCATGATTCTTTTTCATGTTTTTATGGTTACTTTTCAACCTTGTTGTATAATGTAGATACCGTCTACAAGGTAACAAAAAGCAGTAGCAGTCAGACCATTTAGATCAAAATACTTTTTTGGCGAACGAAACCGTCGTATTAAAGTATGAGTATGTGCATATGATACCTCGACTACTTATTGCTTGCAGACATTGGCTTCTGGGCTGGCAATAATAATAGTGCTGTAGTTCTAGTACTTATAATTCTTGACTTTTCATTTGCAAAGATAGGCTCCAGGTGGTCGCAACTGGGGGTTGGTAGTACTTGGTAAAGGCACCAATGATTTGTTCGGACTCTGAGTGACCTCACGTCCTAGACCTAGATGGTATGGTAGCGTGCCACTGGTCCGACAGCTCATTACTCCGACCCCAAACCATAAACGCCATGGGGTGAGTCTTAACCGGCCATGTCGTAGTCGGATAAGGGAATGAAGGACAGACTAATGCGCAATCCCCCCACCTAGATAGCCGCGACAGGTTGAAATAATAATAATGTCTAATATCATGTACCTGCTTATTAATGTGGACCTATCGAAGTGTCAACACCATAGAGGTCACCACCCACACACGCTACACCTCATGTCTAAACGTATGTGTATTTAATTATGTAGATATCTTAGATTTTTGCCTTTCCTTGACGTGACTTTCTTTAAGGTTTAATTCTCTCTCCTTGCTCTCTTTTCTTCTTTCTCAAAACAACAAAAAAAGATGGATATTGCACAAACATTTCACCCACTTCAATCTTTACACCTGTAAACCTGTGATCAACCTATTCATGATTCAGATTTCAGACACACATAGACCTGCGCGTACACACACACACAAACACACCTTTTTTGGGTCTTAATAATTGATTCATTTTTCATCCACAGAACAAATGAACAGATTTGCCGGTTTTGGAATCGGACTTGCGAGGTGAGTACTAGTAGTAGTAGTTTTTGTATGTAGTCGTATTGTATTAGTGTAATAATAATAGTTAGTAGTAGTAGTGTAGTAGCACCAGTAACAGTATTTCTGTATCTCTCTTCACATTATAAACTGATATACCTATCTCTCCAGTCTTTTCACAGAAAATGTGCTCGCTCACCCCTGCGTAGTCTTTCGAAGGCAGTGCCAGGTACGTCAGAATCCAGCCTGTTCTTTCCTTTTCACCGCCTAGCATGTACTGTAATTCATCAAGAGTTTAAAAGAACCAGTCATAAATTGTCAATGTGAAACCTAAAAAAAATATATATCTACAAATTATCTTTTATTTATCCATGGCATGTAATCCGTTAATCCATGTCACGTAAATGCAATGAGAATTTAAGGTAGTCTGATGATATATATATTTAAACTGGTCGTTTGAAAGAATAAACAAGCTAAAATCTCCCCTTTTGGTTTTATACGTTATTGTTCTCGTGTTCTGTTATATTACTCCCCCCTTTTTTTTCTTTTTTTCTTTTTACCAAAAACGTTCTGGTTTTGTGTGTAATCTCATAGAACAGCATTTGTCGCTTTATTTTGTATTCTTTAGATAAGATGATGACTTTTTGTTTTTCTTTTGTCTTACTAACTGTGTGTGTAATCTGTTGTAGGTGAATTACCAGGCTCGCTGTTACCACCTCTCCCCGCTGACGGCAGTCAGCATCATGTACAACATAACCAAAAGTCAGGTGCGCGCTCACAGACAATCTTTCTAGGATCACTGTGTGTGTGTGTGTGATATATACACTGTTTATATCAGGGTTGCATGTAATAGTAAAACCTTCCTTAAACAAAAATTTACCTGATGAAGCGTGATGGCGAAATGCGCTGTGCAAGAAAGCCTATACTAATTGAAGTATAAGTCAGTCTATCCTATTATGTTGGTAAACTACAGAGAAAGTAATTTGTGGTAAATGTACTGATGCCGTACTTTTTGATATTTTCAGGGTCCCAAGGCGCTCTGGAAAGGAATGGGAAGTACTTTTGTTGTTCAGGGAGTCACTCTGGGAACAGAGGGAATCATCAGTGAGTGTACTCCGTTACCACGGTAACTACAAAATATAACAATGTAATTAAAGGGTTAGTTCAGATTTTGGACTTAAATCTGCAGGAAATATACTTGCCATTAATATAGTCGTTGCAAAGGTATTTATTGATTGTCTGAGTCCCGTGGTGGGAGTTCTGGTCTGGTTTAGCCCATTCCGACCGGGCACCCATTTTGGTGTCAGCATCATGTTATGCTTTAGCCATTGAAAAATAGCAGATCTACAAGCTCATATCGCGCCACCGAGTGGCGCGATACGAGCTTGTAGGTCTGCTATTTTTGAAAAATCGAAGAGCGACTGACATTTTTAGAATCTGATCTCAGGTCAGAATGGGTTAATCAGACCAGTGTGTGTCCGGCGGAAACCTCGTATGAATCTGATCTCAGGTCAGAATGGGTTAGTTAACTGGGTTAATTTATTGGCCCCCAGACCCCCACCAAATGACCAGAACTACTTAATATTCGCCAAAACCAGACCAGAACCCCCACCACGGGGGGACTCAGGCAATCAATTAATACCTTTGCAACACCTGTATTTCCTACAGCCTAACCCTTTAAGGGCCACCATTATTATTATATTATTATTGATTCAATATTATATCTGCTGTCAGGGAGAAAATGGAGTTCGGTGGTTTCCTCCCGACAGCGACGATATATAGATTAATATTACATTTAAAATGTTGATAAGCTGGCCATACTGGGCGAGTTAATGATAACCAAGTATTCAATTTAAAACGCATGCAGGAATGTTTACCGTCTTCCCCCACCCTCTTTGGCCCCTGTATAGAACAATCATACATCCAATCATATTATGTCTCCTGGTTCCTGGTTCTCAAATGTATCAATGTTCTGTACAATGAGTTGTTGTTGAGTGTGTTTTGACATTAAGTCACCATTCCAATAATTATGGCACAAATAAATACGACTGTAATGTGATTTCGGTGTCTTTAAAACTGAAAAAGATCTGATCCTGGACATTTTCCTGACATGATGTCTGTCGTTCTGGTTCCCATAATAAAAGACAAAGCTGGGAAAGTAGGGAGTATAGATAACTACAGACCCATAGCTCTTGCTAGTATTGTGTCCAAAGTACTAGAAAAACTACTCCTTGATAGACTAAGTATTTACATTTCCACCACGGACAATCAGTTTGGCTTCAAGCCCAAACATAGTACAGACTTATGTATTTACGCTCTGAAAGAAGCAGTGGAGACCTATAAAAGGCAGGGCTCTACTATGCTGGTTGGTTTTATTGATGCGTCGAGAGCCTTTGACTGAATCCATCACTACAAGCTTTTTAATAAACTCAAGCTTAGGGGTGTGCCAAAATGTTTATTACGCATTCTTGTCTACTGGTATGCTAACCAGAAAATGCAGGTAAAATGGGGGAGCACATTATCCACCCCTTTTAGGGTGGGTAATGGCGTCAGGCAGGGGGGGATTTTATCCACAGCCCTCTTCAATTTATATATGGACGGCCTATCAATGCAGCTGGGGGGGTGCAGAACAGGTTGTATGATGGGTGATAGCCTAATTAATCATTTTATGTACGCGGATGACCTTGCCATATTTTCCCCAAGTAGCAGTGGTTTCCAACAGCTACTCAATATATGTACAAATTACGGTATTGACTTTGATATTCAGTATAATGCCAAGAAGAGCATGATACTCATATGTAGAACTAAAGAAGATCTGGAACTTAAGTTTCCTGCCTTTCATCTGTCTGGTCAAATTATGGGTGTGTCCAAAATTACAAAATATCTTGGGCATATCATAACAGATACCTTAGAGGATGACGAGGACATGTTTAGACAGAGGAGAATGCTTTATGTACAAGGTCAGTTGGTCAGTTGACAGACCCAGGCCGTAGTTCTGTAAGGTACACTTCTACCATCAGAGGACACTGGTATAAGAGCCTCGCCTAGAGTAGTAACCTCTTGGGCTGGGTAAATGTACTGTATTTTCTTTTTTTTTCTTTTTTTTGTATTCTCCTATTTGTGATGTACTGTCTTACCCTGTGGGCCACGAGCCTGTAATAAAGTTTATATATGATGTCTGAACATTATAATACTGCCACAAGGTATATAGTACTGGGTTACTAACTACTACTGCTAATGATGATGATAATTGTCTGCGTTTTAGAGAACTGTCACATCGATGGAACCTCAGACAAGTTGCTGGACATTTGCTTCTTAAGGGGTAAATATTCAATGTTGGATATGAAATATGAAATGTATATGAAACATTGTCTATTCTATTGAATATCAAATGTATGAATCAATAAGAAATATTTTCAATTTGTTATACTATGTTAATGTCACTTCTCTGCCTCTCTCCCACTCTTTCATTGTATGTCTCTTTGCCTCTCTCCACTTTCTCTCTGTCTCTCTCTCTGTCTTTCTTCAGTCTGACCTATGTTGTTGCTATGCCGTTCTACTCTGCCAGTCTAATAGAGACAGTCCAGGTATTTATTATATTCTACTCTAATATGAATTTGTATAAGGTGTCTTGCTAGCCAGCAAGCACACTCATGTTTGGTCTCACTGGTATCCACCAGAGAGGGACCGGTTCCGTTAATTTCCCTCAGCCTAATTTAGAACCGCTTCCGAGTGTTTCCACTGAAAATGAATTGGTTCCGAGCCCAAGTTGGAATCAATTGCTTCTTGTATCTTAAGAACCAAACTTGATACAATCTTTTATCTCACCTGTATAAGTAAAAAATCAGACCAGTCTGAAGCGAGTGGTGCAACAGCACCCCCTATTGGTACTCTAAACATCGGGACATAGGGACATAGTCACAGAGGTTGGGACATAGGGACAAAGCTGTTCCTTGGAGTGGTTGCACCACTCAAAAATAAAAGAACCGCCTTGTAGATGGATGAGACGCCTCTGAATTTGGTACAGAACTGCCCCCTGGTGTTGTAACATCTGGAGACATGTACAGTAGATGATTTGCCTACCTAGTAGTTATGCTGCTGTTAAAGGAGAATTCCATGCTAGAATGCTTTCTTATCTTTCTTAACTTTCTTTGTAGTTGTTACGTCCCCACCAAAGAGGTCCAGGTGTTTTTTTGTGCAAAAACTCCTTATTGGCTATTTTCCCTACCATAAGCCCTCAATGAATTGCATTGCATTGAATGGGAATTGAATGGGGCTATGGGGTGTTATGCTAGTTCGCTTATTTCCATCGAAAGAAGTAGTAAAGTGTGCCGCTTGGGATATTATTTACATTATGAAGAGAGGATATATACAAAGAAATTGTAATTTTGAGCGATGGAAATAAGCGAATTAGCACAACACCCCATAGCCCCATTCAATTCCCATTCAATTAAATGCAATTCATTTAGGGCTTATGGTAGGGGAAATAGCCAATAAGGAGCTTTTGCACAAAATAACACCTGGACCTCTTTGGTGGGGACGTAACAACTACAAAGAAAGGTAAGAAAGCCTTTTAGTATGGAATTCTCCTTTAATGGTTTGATGTGCGGTGGAACTCCCTCTCTTGTGATCTGGGAGGTTAAATTGGCATTTAATTTGTAAATCTTGTAACTACATGTTTGAAGGATGTTTATAATTAGTTTGTTACTATATATTATTATTATATATATTATACTATATATTATAGATAGTTTATATTTTCCGATGTGTGTGGAGACGGTTCCTTGAAATCCCTGAAATCTGTTGATATTCTAACTCATTTTAGAAAATTTTGAAATATGATTATGTAATTTGAGATGAGAGGGATAGGTGCTAGCCCATACGATATTGCGGTATGTAAGGATATAATAAGAAATATATAATTTAAAGTAAGCTTACTGGTTCTGTTGAGAAATAGGCATTTCTCGTTTGTCTAAAGGTTAGAGTGACAAACGAGAAATGCCTATTTCTAAAGATGTTTGTTTAGACTCTAAAGAAACATCTTTACAAAACAAATGAAAAGAATTGTTACATAAAACTCTCTGAAGATATAAAGAATTCCACTGATCTTACCATATTCCACTGTATTTTACTCTATCTATTCCACTGTATTCCACTACATTCCAGCTGCATTCTATCATGTTCCACTGTATCCTATACCATATTTTTCTGTATTCCACTGCATTCTATCCTATTTTATCCATTATTCACTGTAGGCCGCTCATGTCTGCTCTCTCTCCCCCTCCAGAGCGAGATCATCCGCGACAACCCCGGCGTGCTGGACTGCGTGCGCGAGGGCGTCGGACGCGTCGTGGGACTAGGCGTGCCGCACAGCAAAAGGCTCCTGCCCCTCTTGTCCCTGGCGGGGCCGACAGTCCTCCATGGTCTCCTGCGGTACCTGCTGTCCTCCGCCGTCCAGAAGCTCATCCTCTGGCTCATCCAGAGCCGCAGGAAGCCGCCGCTGGACCAGCGCCCGCCGCAGACGGTCCTGGACGCCTACTTCCCCGAGCTGATGGCGTCGTTCGCTGCCGGGCTGGTGGCCGACGCCGTCCTCTACCCGCTGGAGACGGTGCTGCACCGGCTGAGCGTCCAGGGCACGCGCACCATCATTGACAACACTGACCTGGGCGTCGAGGTCCTGCCCATCAACTCGCAATACGAGGGGATGAGAGACTGCGCTGCGGCCATCGGCCGCGAAGAGGGCACCCTGGGGTTCTACAAGGGTTTCGGGGCGTTGGTGGTGCAGTACACCATGCACGCGGCTGTGCTGCAGGTCACCAAGGTGGTGTACACTGCCCTATTACAGGACAATGCATAGGAGCAGCCCAGTGAGCTGGACGGCTAACGGACTGCGTCCATCTACCGTCTGGCTGTAAAGATATTGTGCGGGCCAGGTGGTTCTATTCACACGTCTGCATTTGTTTTCTTGCGCCAAACTCCCCCACACTCCTGCACTTTTCCCCCCCCGAATCACTTCGTCAACCTGCTTGGGTTAAAGTCATACTGTGTAGCATAAATGTTTCTGTCTAATTTAGCGACACCCGTTGTAGCTGCGCATTTGTATTTTACGGAAGGAGCATTGAAAAAGGAATGCTGCAATGTTCTAGCTCCCACGGATATTTTGTAAAGCAACGAGATGGTATTTATCAACTGTAAAATACAGGAATATATACATTGCCGGTACATTACCGGTGCCTACGTCATTGTATCAAGGCCGTCTCTCACGATTAAAAATAAGGTCTGTTAGTGCTTGGAGAAGCTGTCAAACACATGTATGTGGAATGGTTATTGTGAAATATATAAACATACAGTACAGATTATATCAAAAATAACTTTAGTTTAATTGCCAAAGTTACACAGTATGACTTTAAAGTTTGAACACAGAAGTCACGACCGGGATGGGGAGGATCGATTTCATGCAGATGTCATTCGCTCTGTAAACATCCGTTTCACGCGCCTTTTAGATAAGATTCAAAGATACGATATCGGAAATTGGAAAATCTTAACCACAAGATGCCACCATACCTGGTAGAAATGAAGCAAACACTAGAAAAGCAATTAAAAAAACTAAGTAAAGCCGTAAAACATCACCAAATGATACCCGAAAACCTCGACTGTGTCGATGGATAACAGTACACTGGTAAAATCCTTTGAACTCTTAAGGTTCAGTAATGCCTTCTGTCAGAGAGATACAGTGTCATGTGCAAAGCTGCCGATCACCGCTTGAATCTTGTGTTCTGTGAAATCTTGTATAAGAAAAAGGAGTGAGAGAAGTTGTTTTGTAAAACTCAAATTCAAGTTTATTTATTACATTTCAAAATGTGTCGTTTGTTTTGGGTGGTGGGATTGCGTTTTTCTTGCAGTAAAAATGTGGTTTGGATTCACGCAGAGCTACAGGGTTCGTTAGGAGACGGTGCCGTCCCCCCCCGTCCATTCTGTGAACATATGAACATGGAATGGGAAAGTACGGAGAAGAAACGGCACTGACTAGCCCATTCTGACCTGAGATCAGATTCATGCGAGGTTTCCGCCGGACACACACTGGTCTGATGAACCCATTCTGACCTGAGATCAGATTCTAAAAATGTCAGTCGCTCTTCGATTTTTCAAAAATAGCAGACCTACAAGCTCGTATCGCGCCACTCGGTGGCGCGATATGAGCTTGTAGATCTGCTATTTTTCAATAGATAAAGCATAACATGATGCCAACACCAAAATGGGTGCCCGCCCAGAATGGGCTAGTTTCGCCTCAGATGTCGTGTTGGATGTTTGTTGAGATTGACTGGTGTATGAGGACATGATTGGTTGAAATGAAATGATCCAATAAAATCCTTGGCTGATGATTTCTGTTTCTGGAGTATCTGATTTCTCTCCCTGAGAGGGCTGAGTGCTGAGGAGCTCTAGTCTAGACCCTCCTATGTCCAGCTTTGAGGGTTTGTATAAACACTAACATTGTGTTAACACAAACATTGAATGCCATTGACTTTGAATGGCCAGTTTTGAGTGTTTGTGGAAACAAACTTTGTGAAAACACAAACATTGAAGATGAAAGTGAGGACGCAGATTGTGATTGGTCGGAATGAAATGATGTATGATGATAAGAGCGCCCCTCACTTCACACGGGTGTGATTTTTTGTTAGTACTAGTTTTAGTAATAGTATAGGTAGGAGTAGTTCTAGCAATAGTACTATTGATTCATATAATTACTGTTGAGACTGTACAAATTAATTAATATATTCACAGTTGTGTTGCTAGACTAGATACTAATATGTATAGTTAAACATTGAATATGAATACATTCATATAAGCACTGCTCTACATACATATTGTACATATGTACGTAGCAGTGAGTTGGGGAGATTTCCCGGGAGTATTATGTATTGTGCCTCATTTTTCATTATTTATCTGAGGGAGTGTGATATTATTGCAACCATGGTACAGTTTTCAGTATAGGAAAGTGAAGTTTTTTTCTCCATTTTATTTTGTTTCATTTGGAACAATGAAACAAATAGTAACTTATGAAGACAGTGGCCTTAAAGACATTATCAGTGGTCATTTGAGGAGGCTTATTCAAATCCAGTAAAGCTTACAAAACACGATAAGCTCATTCACATGTACACAGACTCTGTCCACAGGCTCATTATATGAAACAAATATTCTGGATGAGTTGTCAGGGAGAATTCCCAGAGCTTACAGTAAAAGCAAAAAGCTTTTCACCACTCTGTGACAGTGGTATTTCCACAGTGGCATATAAAGAATTGTGTAAGGGACAAAGTGGTGGACAAAGCACCTGTTCTTCCCTGACAAACCGCCTTACAAACCTATTCAAAGATGCTGACTGATGTACGCTTGAGTTCCCATAAAGGAATGACCATATAGGCTGTAATGAAAACTCTCACTTCCCATCATATTAGCCGAACTGGGAGAGTGTTCGTTGGATATACAGTCTCCATATATGGGGATATCCGACTAGGACGCTGGGGCTATATGTTATGATTATGTCCTATATGACAATCCCTATATTTGGGCCCGAGCCGACCTTCGGACCTAGTGCTGATATCAGATAGATGTGGTAGAACTATATATGGATAGATCTAACTGGCTTAGTCATCGTGACAAGCCTGGTCGGCTTCAGAGCTTTGAGCTATTTTATATATATTCTTCTTGTCACTTGGTAGCCTATTATTATAAAAGGTCTGTGAATACATTTGTATGAGGCGGCAGGGTCTTTGACTGTACTTGCGATGAGGACGTCTAATAAAGAAGAAATTGATTCCTGTATGCTGCGTTTCTTCAAGATATGTCTTTGAAACCTACCTATACTGTAACATTGAAAACTTCCATTACAACTGCCTCTGCATGAGTGTCCAGTTGTCCATCACTATAGACAAGAAGAGACAGACATGGACCAAAGTGTAGCCTACTAAATGACCTCCTGGTGAGTGGTGCTGGTGCCATAAGATGACGATTCAGGGTTGTTTTATCCACACTTTTCCTGGGCTGTGTGTGCTCCAGTTCCTGTCGAGTTGATCCAATGAAAGCCAATGAAACTGGTCAGATGACCAATGATATCCAATGAAATCAACAGGAACTGGAGCACACACAGCCCAGGAAAAGTGTGGATATTGTGAAACTTTCGTTTCACAATATTAACAGGAAACTCTACTGAAAAAATCTCAAGAAAGACTGGATTGCCTTGTTGAGTCATCATTATTAGGTGTGTGTCTGTGCTCATATAAGTTACGAATCAGTATCATGCAGTTACCATGAGTTTAATATAGGCCTAGACATATGGATACAGTAATAGAACGGAATAAGGGTGACCATATGGGATAGGAATATTTCAGTTAAATAATGATTAAGGTCATTATATGGTGACCCATAATTTGCTGTGCGTTTATCGCACATCAAATTATTATAATATCAAGCCCTCAAGTCATTATTTATTAATTTCAAGCTACCCACACACACATCATTTATTCAACTATTTTCTTACATTTTGACTTATGAAATGTCGCTTAATCATATTTTAATACAAATAAATAGGCTATATGATGGTGATGGACCACTTGTGGTCTGTGGACCATTGGTTGAGAAACCATGGTCCATGTGTTATAAATAACATTATGGGAACAGATTACAAGTGGGCCCAGTGTCGATTAGTCAGCGTTGACGGTTGAGATCAATTTCACAATCAGTGAAACCTGGCTGCTCTAGATGAGTAACGAGGAGAGAATGAGAATGGGATGGGTGAATGAATGATTTCTGACACAACCCTCATCATGTGACGTCGTGGAAGCAGCCTCACCCACCCTGCATTCAAGCTTCCGTTTCATGGGCCTTTCTTTCAAAATAAAGGGGTAGAAAGTGACCATGATGCTTTAAAATTAGAATAAATATATCATTAATTCATGAAGTAATCTGTTCAAATGGATATATTCATTCACTTTCACCCAAATGTCATTATTTACTTTGTATAGTAACTGTTTATTAGGTACTTAATGCAACTCGGTCTCTATAAACAGAAAAAAACACAACGTGTTCTGACCATAGAGATTTTCTTATTTTGGAAAGACTCCCCGTGCGGCTCACATTCAGCGCAGGCACACCTGAGATTCCACGCGCGGCCAAAAGCCGCTGTCTGCCGGCGTCTCTTATTGGTTTTTAGACAGCTGGTGGATGGAAATGAAGCTCCACCCACGCGGCAGAATACCGCTGGGGCAAGCTATTCCGGGAATCTGGCCGACGCGGCAATCTGCCACGTGGGTGGAGCTTCATTTCCATCCACCAGCTGTCTAAAAACCCGGAAAAGACGCCGGCAGACCGCGGCTTTTGGCCGCGTATGGAATCATAGGTGTGCTTCTACCCAGTGACGGACTCGGTGTTTCGCCGAAATCGGTGACCCATCATATTCTGTGCCAGCGTTGCCATGTCCACTTATTATAAGGGATTAGTGTATTTTTCTACATGTTGCTTGTTATTGCTTGCGTTTTTGGGGGGGCTTATTTGTTTCTAAAACAAAAATCTTCAAAATATTATGACAAAATCTTCAAAATATTATGACAAGATCTTCTGAAAATAGCATCTACACAAGCTATTTTCAAATTAAAGCGCTCACGATGTGGCTTCTTCTGGCAGAATCTGGCAACACTGAATCGCTTGCCACTAACCCGCCCATGCGGTAACCTGATTCTTCGAGAGGACAGACGCTGTGGACACCGATGTCGGTGAAACAGCAACACCGTCCGTCCACCCCCCGACCATAAGCAAACCATATGACCGCCGGTCTGCTGACGGCTGCCAAGCCCAGAGAGCTGAGCCCTCAGCCCCGCAGCACCCCGGCCGATCCTCTGGAACCATGGCTCTCCTGGAGCTCGCTATGCAGGGACTGTCCGTCGTCGGAGTCGTGTTATTCTGCGTCCTCTGGATGATGCACCTCATGTCAATCATCTACGTGTAAGTATATATCGCATCGTCCCGTCATTCAACCTATAAAAATTGGGGAAATAATAAAATAAACAGCCCATGTCGATATATTTATTTTATCTTTTTCTTATTTCTTGACGTTCCAGAGACGTGTTTTTAAATCCAAGCGTCCGATTTAGTTGCTGTGTATTATTATATATTTTTTGTTTTGTATTAAAACAAATCTGTACTATTATTATTGTTGTTGGTGTAAATTAGGATGAGAAGTAGAATATCCGGGATAGGCTATCAGGCTATGCTAACGGGAAGCAGGCTATTTAAACTGCCGGGTGATCATTTTTAAAATTATGAATGTTCGTTTAAGGTTGTTAAAGGAATTAGCGAGAATTGCTTAGAATTACGTGATATTTTGTTTTCTACTTATGTTGTTTTCTGACTGGACTTTGATTTCACCTGTCAGTGAAGGAAGAGCTATAGCCGCTAACCGTTAAACACCTAGCCCTAGGGGCGTGTGTACCGGTAGTTACAGTGGGCTACTTATTATTATTATTATTATTATTATGAGTATAGTGTGAGTGTGAGTGTGTGTGTGTGTGTGTGTGTGTGTGTGTGTGTGTGTGTGTGTGTGTGTGTGTGTGTGACTGTGTGTGTGTGTGTGTGTGTGTGTGTGTGTGTGTGAGAGATGCTGTCTGGTGCATTTGTGCTTGTGCAATTAGCTATCTTGTGTGTGTGATGCTGTCTTGTGCATTTGTGCTTGTGCAATTAGCTATCGTGTCGTGTGTGTGTGAAATCTAAACTGTGTAGCCTGTGTGTTTGTTGTTCCTCATTGACAAGTGTGTGTGTGTGTGTGTGTGTGTGTGTGTGTGTGTGTGTGTGTGTGTGTGTGTGTGAAGCCTGCTTTCTGAAAATCACAGGGAAGTATCTACCGTATTCTAGTCTCTACTCTCTAGTCTAGTTCATTACAGTGTTATTATTGTCTTTTTGCATTTGTTTACATTTTTATTTACTTTCTGTCATTTTTGTTTAATTCATTTTCGTTTCAGTTATAGTTTCCAGTGTGGGGGTTGCTAGTCTCAGTTTAGTTTTTGTATTTAGTTTAGTTTTTATTAAAATTAGTTCCTAATTCCCAAGACAATAATTTGATGACCAGCAATGTTCCCTATGGAGACACAACAGAGTCTCCTTGTGTCTCCATAGGGGACCACTGCTCGTCATCAAAATTGAAAAAGGTTTTGGGGGTCAACTATCCCTTTAAAGGACCACTTCGCCCATATCTTCATGTAATCGGTACTCACTATTAATGCTCATTTTAAGATGGTACCATTTTCATAGGCGGCGTTCATGCGAGTGCCTTCTCGCTGGCGCACCCTTGAGAAATTACAAGCACCCAGGACATGTGTCCGCTGCGCGGGGCAATTTTACATTACATTAATTTGATAGCCCACCCGCTGAAGTTAAAGTAGCATGGCCATTGGCTTTTACTTAGCAGGTCACACAACAACGGACCATTTATATGCTATTGACACTGCAGCTTTGTAAAGCTTTGTAGGTGTGAAGTGGTGTGTTTATGCACAGTGCACAATACATCCATGCAAGGCATGCATGTCATGGATTGCCAATCCATGATGGATGGATAGATAGCAGCACCAACTCATGGGAGTGGAGACAGAAAGGGCATGAGCGAGTGAGAAAAAAACCCTTCTGGTACTTGAATTTAATAGCATTTCAGTGTCAAAGCCTTTCTCAGCATGAAGAAAGTGGTCAGTGATGTTGTGTGTACTAGGAGGGACTGATAGATAGACAAACATGACAAGGAATTCAGCTGCTGTCTGTCAAAAAATATATTGAAAGAAATTATCATTATAATAATCGTCCAATAAATTCACCATACGCCGCAGAGCAAGGATAGGTAGGCAGAACTGGCCCATTTCGTCAGAGGTATAGAGGGTATGCAGTGCACATGCATAAAGTGAGTGGCAATAAGTGAGTTTAATGTCATTTAATGCAATCAAATAGGACGTTTCTGTTTAGATGTATGGGCTTTCATGGACAGAAAGCAGTTTTTTGCCACTCAGTAGGCATTCCCGGCTTCCCGCATATCTTCCGGGTATAATGATGATGTCATGCGCATACCCTATACTATATCTGGCATGGCGAATACATTGTAAATAATGTACGCATTATCAGTGCATTGCTCAGTGAAGCTGCCCTGGATAAATATATTAATACGCACATTGCACAAAACAATTGGACCTGTCATATTGGATGAATATATCTTTCAACTCTATTTTGGCCAAGTATGGCCAATGTTAACACAACATTTATGTTGCAAATGTCAGTCCCACTGGATATGGATGGACAAGCAATGGCTTTGAATTGATGAAACTGAGTAGGATCATGAACTTATAGTTTTCTTCCCATTCTTCTTTGAATGTTCTGTCGTCACTGTCAACTTTACTCTTTAGACTTTTGGAGGAATAAACTTAAAAAGCATAACATGTGTATGTTTCACGTGCCTTCAACTACACGGTTTCTCTCCGTTCTAAGTAGAGACCATGAAAGAGCTCTTGTTCGAAAATGAGCATGGCTGTCTGTCTCCGGATAACATTTTCTTTTTTTAACTTTCTGATGAACTAAACAAGGCCTAGAACAAGGAAGGCACTGGAGCAAACTCTGACTTTTTGTATTTACAGGGTGCAGGCAAATAACGTGACTTTCAGTAATTATACCACATCTATTTATTAACGTTTATAGCAATAGCAGTTATTATTGTATGTATGTACACTGTACAAATATATTGCATGTTCCAGTTCTAATTAGCCATTGATTGTGTATATAATCATATCATATAATAATATCTGGCCAGAGCCAGAGGGATAACTTGCCGACCCCTGTGTGTCTGGCAGGGGTTTGTCATTCGTTTGTACATTAGGACTGTTCCTCTTGTAGTTGTTGGTGATAGTTTGAATGCACCGAGCATCCTCATACTGAAAGTTTTCTTGTATATCTGGAGAATAGGAAGTTTTAGTCCTTTTAACTCTGAGGCTAATTCAAGATCTCTCAGATCATTGTTTAAATAAGCGGCTAACTGGTCAACCAGCCATTGTTATCCCTAGTTCCTAGTCTCTATTTTCTTCATTTTAAGCAATGGCTGGTAAACTGGGTTAAACTGCACAGCGATGTACTCAGTATCATAGATGGGGCAGCTTTGTGTATGCACCTTTCATATTGGTGTATTCTGTATACAGAGACAAAACGTGGCTGCAATAATAAAGAAACCTGACTCTGTCTCTTGCTCAGTCGCCTGCACATGCACAGGAGAGCCACGGAGAAGCCGGCATTGAAGTACTCTGGGGTTTCGCTGCTGAAGCCTTTGAAAGGAATCGACCCCAACCTCACGAGCAACCTGGAGACGTTTTTCACCCTCGATTACGATCAGGTGAGGATACTCCCCTCCTGTCCAGGAGAACACATGGGCACCGGTTCTGGAGATATGCAAAGGACATTATCTTCTTTCTCATATCTCGAGAACCGTCAAACCAATCGGCTTCACATTCACACACAAAAGGTTTGGAGTCTATCATTTGGATGAGCAGAACTGGTCTGCTCTGAACTGGGTACAGAATCTGAATGAATAGCCTACTACTAACGACTCGAGATGCAAATATGCAACAGTAGACAGACTAGTTCTGGCCGTGTATAGCCTCGAATGCAATTGGTAATTTGGTTGTATAGGAGTCGAGTGGCTACTAAGTGTGTCTTTTGTCATCCAACATACCACACAACACTACAACAGTATGAATAGGCTATGACTAGCGAGATGCAAATATGCAACATTAGACTAGTTCTGGGGTGTAGCCTCGAATGCAATTGGTAATTTGGTATTGTATTGGAGTCGAGTGGCTACTAAGTGTGTATTTTGTCCAAAACAGTCATCCAACATTTACCACACAACAGTACTAATAAAACCACATATTTTTATACAAATGGAAGTGTACACTACACTACTTGCTTTTCCCTTTTTACCTCCTTTAAGATGATGATTTCCTGTACTGAACCGTGAACGTGATCGAATCATTGAATCGGATCATTGTCGTGAGCGTGAATCGAATCGTTCACTCACTGCCCATCACTAGCAGACTCACAGGCACAGCACATCATTTCTATCAGCCTGAGCCCCTGCTGTTTTCACACCTACTAGCCTACAGCCAGCATACAAACAAAGAACGATGATTGTTGTGTATTGGCTTGTCAGGCACCTTGAGAGAGCAACTGCAAGTCGTTGCAGTGAGAGGCAAGTGCTGCGTAAATAAATAAATAGACCAGTCATCTTGACCAGTAGACCAGCCAAATTACCCCCCCCCCCCCCCCTCCGGCACCTATGCATGTCGCACACACAGTAGAAATGGTAGGTATGTTTGTTTCTCTATGTGTGTATGTATATCTGCTTGTATAATGTATACTTTTCGCTGTATATTGTTTGTGTGCAGTATGAAGTCCTACTGTGCGTTCAGGACTCAGACGACCCGGCAATCGAAGTGTGCAAGAAGCTCCTGGGGAAGTACCCCAACGTTGACGCAAAACTCTTCATAGGTACTGTCTGTCTCTGTCTCTGTCTCTGTCTCTGTCTCTGTCTCTGTCTCTGTCTCTGTCTCTGTCTCTGTCTCTGTCTCTGTCTCTGTCTCTGTCTCTGTCTCTGTCTCTGTCTCTGTCTCTGTCTCTCTCTCTTTCTCTCTCTCTCTCTCTCTCTCTCTCTCTCTCTATCTCTATCTCTATCTCTCTCTCTATCTCTCTCTCTCTCTCTCTCTCTCTCTTATAATCGTTGCTGTTGGGAGGAAACCACCTAACTCAATTTTTTTTTTTTTAGTTTTATAAATCAGTGCTATTGAACACCCTTTACGACTGTGTGTTGTTTCGAAAAGATTGAACCAAATGAAAAGTATTAAAAAGTGCTTCGGACAAACTGTCTGCTAAAACAGCCAGCTCCACCACTCTCATGGACGTAATTGACTATATAAAGTCACAGCACCAACTCAAAATGTTAAATTTTCTTCATTTCCTGAAAAAGGTTTATTGTTGAGGGGCCGTAGCCCTTCCTACGTCCAGCTTTGAGGGTTTGTGTAAACACAAACATTGTTTTGCTACCGTTTCCTATGACTAGTTTTGAGTAAACATTGATGACAAAAGTGAGGATGCAAAATGTGATTCGCCAGAATAAGTATGATGATAAGAGCGCCCATCACTTCACACGAGTGTGATTTTTCATTTCCTGAAAAATGAACATTTTAGAGTTTCTTCCCCAGTTTCTTCTTTAGGGGTTCTTCCCGACAGCAGAGATACAGTATGTTCCATCTGAAACTTTGCTTTCTTCTCCAGGAGGCAAGAAGGTGGGGATCAACCCCAAGATCAACAACCTGATGCCGGGTTATGAAGCTGCAAAATATAACCTCATCTGGATCTGTGATAGTGGGATTAGAGGTACTATGGTTACTACTGTTTATACTACTTCAATACTACCACTACTACACTGTTTACTACTGACAAGTGTATAGTCCTGCTGCATGGAGGGCGTGGGAGTGGTATGAATGGTGCATAGATGGACCAGGGGTCTTCCTATTATTGCTATAGGCATATAGCATACAAGGGGGCAGCCGTGGCCTACAGATTTCAGGAGCGTGCTTGTTGCCGAAAGCGAAAGGTTCCTGGTTTGATCCCAGGACTGGTGCCGATTGCGGAAGTGAATGACCAACACAATGACCAGACCTGTTGAGACCCCCAACTGCTGCAGTTGGGCGTCAACAGACTGTGGTTGTACTGGGCAGCTCCCAGGTGTGAATGTGTGTGTGATTGTGTGAGCATTGCTGAATAAGAGCATTCGTGCTCAGCGAACCTGCTCTAGATAAATATAGTAATGCGTACAAAACAATTGAGCGTGTCAAATTTCAACTACTGTGGTCAAGTATGTCCGATTGTACATTTCCATCTGACAGATAAAGATAGTTTTTTGTTAGTACCGGTATTTATTTTATTTGAACCATATCTTCCACAATGTCTTGAACAATGCATAACATTTCACTTGGCAACTATTCCAACTGCCAAGAGCCTAGACGTTGTCCTGGTCAGCTGTACTTCAAGGTACACATTTCCGCAATCACTCGATCTTGTATGTTTACACTTTTCAAAAGATCAGACCGTTCCTCACTCGGGAGTCTTCCCAGCAACCTATCCAGGCCTGGATAGGTTGCTGGGAAGACTCCCAAGTGAGGAACGGTCTCCACTGGCCTCCAGGCATGTTCACTGAAGCCGGGTCCTCAACCTCCCAAAGTTTAAGTCTCCCCCTTTACTGTTCCCTTCATTGGCTTCTGTTTGCTGCCAATCTACGGTTTATCTACGGTTACCATGTAGATAAACAATGGTGTTTATCTACAAGGTAACCAAAGGCATGACATAATAATAGTCCGGCAGCCGACAGGCTTCTTTTGTTTAAAGTGGGAGATTTGGTATACTATATAGTCATTTATTTTATTGGCCTAAAATATTGTCTATATACTTACATTCATGAATCCACTTGCTGACCGGCTGTCTGTATTGAGCAATTGTTTGTATAGGGGTTTCTCGTGACCCTACCATTCACATCCTATGTAAGGCAAAAATTTCAAACTTTCCTTATGCTTTAAGTAGCATGTGACATGTCAAACTCGGGGTTTTCATGATTCTGAATCCATTCCAAGCATTAGTTTTGCACAAAAAACACTCCTTGGGCTAACAACCATAGCCACTTGCCCAAATGTGCTGACCTCATCACATTTGTCATGACGGCTATGGCCATTTTGCTGTAGTCTGAAGACTCACCTCTTCAGACTCCACCTCACCCCTCCTTGTACCCCTTTGTGCCACTTTTATTCGATAGACGCTACAATGTTAAGAAATGTCATTTTAGATATCATGTTGTTGGAGATGGTATGTTCATTGTTTTCATGGTATCCTTGTTTATTTGAGGCACTACATTGTTCTCTCTGCACTTTGCTTGTGTGACTAGGGTAAATACCCTATTTGTTGAGAGTTAATGCTTTGCGTACTTCGATCTCAGACCTGGATAAGGGTGTCTCCTAGGGCGCGTTCGGAAATGCGCACCGGGATTGTGGTCAGTTTGTTGAGTGTGGTGGGCGGTGACGTCACAGAGTGCGTTCAGTGTGCCTTATTTACGAACGACCAGTTACATCACACCATTCACACTGAGCAACCCTACCCTGAGGGTTCAACCAGGACAACCAGGACAGTGTGTGCACTCGGCACACCCGGTGCGCAGCGCACTGGATTTTCGAACGACAACGCACTGAGTGCACTGAATAAACGAACGACAAGAGAGCACACCAGTGCGTTCAGGGCGCATTTCCGAACGCGCCCCTAAATGCCTAAATTGATTCTAATTTGGTGTCTGACAAGCCCACATACTGTACACAAACAGGCAGTGAGCGCCTATTTCTACTGCTACTACTAAAACTACTAGTTAGGGCTGGGATAATAATGGCATTACCACCAATAATGTGGTTATTATGTGATGCAAACTAAGGGGTTTAGCTCATTACGTCATAATAATTATGAAGGAGAAGTTTGAACCTATTCTAAGCAGCAGTGTGACAATTGTAAATGTGTAAAGAGTTCATCTTAATTTAGAGTTCTTCCAGTCCTGGTTGAATAATGTTTGAAAATGTATTATACTGTATTATGTAACACACTAAAATTGTTTGTGTGCTGTCTGAATAAGAGACAATGTGAACTTACATAGTATGTTAATATGAAAAAAAATATTACTACTAGAAATAATACTGTTGCTATTTATATACATTTAATATGATCTACTACTGCTTGTGGCACTGAAACGTCCATTTTGACAGGTACTGTAATATGTAAACCAATATACTTACCTTCCAAGTATATTTTGTTATTTACATTTTGACACCTTGTCCCTCTAGTGAAGCCCGACACCCTGACAGACATGGCCAATCAGATGACGGACAAGGTCGGACTGGTGCACGGGCTTCCGTATGTCGCTGACCGACCAGGATTTGCCGCCACACTCGAACAGGTATGGAGCAGCTTCTATTTTAGGCACCTATCTGTTACCTGTTGACCATCACAGTGGCCTTGTGGGAGGTTGGGGTTCAATTCCCGGCCGGGTCATACCAAAGACTCTAAAAATGGGACCCAATGCCTCCCTGCTTGACACTCAGCATCAAGGGTTGGATTGGGGGTAAGTCCCTGCGACATACTAGCGTCATGTCCAGGGGGTGTACTTGTACATCAAGCTGCCTCACGCTACAGAAACAGGAGATAGGCTCCTGCCCTATGGGCCTCGTGGCTCGGCAAGGCTACTTACTTATCTACCTGTTGAGAACCTCAAGGCTCTATGTTAGGCACCTATCAAATGTGATGAAGCTCAAAGTACTATTTTAGGCAGCGACCACATGTGGAATACATCAAAGGTATATTATCGTGACTTATTCCATGTGAAGAACCTCACGGTTCTATTTTGAGAACCTCAAGATTCTATTTGAGACACAAATTGTGTCTAGTGTAGTGTAGATTTTCGTCTTACACAAACATTACATTCCCATTGACAATGAATGGAGAGTTCATGTCAGTTGAGCAAATTGGCTATTTTTGTCCTACACAAAGATTACATTCCCATTGACAATGAATGGAGAATTTGTGTGAGCAAATGATGATGTACAATGATAAGGGCGCCCCTCACTTCACACGGGTGTGATTTTTCACAGGTCTAATTTGTTTTTCTTTATTTCTGGTTCTTTTTTCACAGGTATACTTTGGGACATCTCACCCACGTTCGTACATCTCGGCCAATGTAACGGGCATCAAATGTGTAACAGGCATGTCATGTCTGATGAGGAAGGAGATCTTGGATCAGGCAGGTGGACTGGTGGCCTTCGCCCAGTACATTGCAGAGGACTACTTCATGGCCAAAGCCATTGCAGACAGGTATATTATTTTTACAGCACAGACGCACAGTATTATATGTTGAGATGAGACCTACAACACCCACGGTCATGAAATATTTTGAACATAGAAAAAATATTTTCCAGTCCCGGAAAAGGTTTGGAATTTACAAGGGTCCTGGAATTGATCAAAGTTCCAGGAAAATATATTTGGATGTGCATTGTTTTTGGCTATTGATTTAGTTTGTGTGTGTGCGTGGTGATGAGGATTTCCTTCTCATTTGGACTCTTATAAGGAGTAGACCTACGGCTATAACAAATGTAAGCAGTGGATCAATGGTTGGATGAAGGGGGGATGTATTAAGAAAGTCTGAGTGAAAGTCACTCCGTTTTGAGAGAGAGAAGGCAAAATAACTTTCTTTTGCAAACCATGGAGAAAACATTCAAATCTTATCTTTTTTTTTTGCTCTTTTACTTTACTTTTTTACTTTATATTTTTTCACTCTCAAATCTTTTTCTTTTTGTTTGGTTAATAAAGACTCCTTCAAAAGTACTGTCAACCCATGACTCTTCTAAATATATATATATTAAAACTTGTTTTGGGGTGATAAAACAGAAGCAATGATCATTGTTCCCAAGCTTTCGCGTTCTGTTTACCCTTCAGTCTGGGTTTAGAGCCAAGACTGAACGAATATAGAAGACTGGTAACAGCTGAGGCAGTCACTAATGGGGATCTAAAATAAACAATACGTTACATAGTTCCACTTAAATAGTGCCGCTTTGAGTACTGCTGCGCACACATATACAAAACCACAGGCAAGCACAGAAAGAAAATGTCCTGTCACGTCCTGTTGTGACGGCCAACAAACGGCCTGTTACCAACAGGAACACAGTGGAGGTGAGATCACAATGTGATCTGCCATCTGATCTGATGATGTGCCATGGCTGGTGAACTGGCTGTACCTGCTGCCACACCTGGCAGTTACACAAAAGTAACATCGTAATGGTTTTTAAGTGAAAATGCAGCTGCATTTTGTTTAGATGCCTGTCAGAATCTCAACTACCACACAAACTCAAACATTTGCGTACACAAGACAGTTGAAGAGAGTTGAAGTGAGATTTGATCATATGCTCATGTGACATTGATGACAAATTGATCAGTAAATAAAACGCCCAGTTTTCTGTCGCATGTTCACTTTGTCACATCCCCTTTAGCCTTCATGAATGAGGACATTGAATGTCCATGCTAAGTTCAAAAGATGTTGCTGTAATTTCTTCAGAATTCCCACAATTATTTTACTACATCTACAAACGCATAGGGCACTTGTAGTCTCCACTTGACTTGAGTCAGTACCATGACTCTGCACAAACCACTTAGTTGTGCTTGAGAACCATGACTCCTTCTGATCTTCTTTTCTGTAAAACCATTAATCCTAACACTTTTATCACCAAGTACCGAGGGAAAAGAGGAATTGGTGAACATTTAAAGGTTTATTACAGTATGTCTAATACTGGGTTCAAATCCCAGGTGGAGATACAATGTTTTGCAATGGAATTGTGTGTTCACATTGGAATAACGCAATATATTTATGGTAGAGCTGGGACTCGATTAAAAAATTTAATCTAATTAATCAGAGGCTTTGTAGTTAATTAATCTAGATTAATCGCATATCATTATTTCACCCAAGAACTGTGAGAGCCATTTTTTCAAATGGATTTTGGTATACTTGTCAGTGAATCAATGAATAGTGAATACATAGGTTTAAGCAATAAAACATTGTTTTTGTAGTAATAGGGGTAATAATTATTTATTGAATAATTGCACACAACTGTGCTGTAATCCACGCTACCATCGGATAGCCTTTTAAATCCTATTTCCAATCCACGGGGACAAGCAAACTAGCAAAGTGATCTCAGCGGCTTCCCCCAGTCTGGTGAACTGTCTGCGGTGTCTGTCTGGTGGTGTTATTGTCTGAAGAGGACACGGACACTTGGTGCGCAGGTCCATCTGAAAACTGTCCAGTGACAACGTTCCGCGGTGAAAAAAATAGTGCGTAATTTTTTTTAATGCATTAATTTTTCTGTAGTTAATTAATCGCAATTAATTACAATTAGTCCCGGCCCTAATTTATGGTTTATTTCATATAAATGTAATTGTGTATTGCAAAATGTGACATTTCAATAAAGTAGCTGTTTCTGACTGTTGCCAGCATGGCAGGTTGGTTCGGAGTCAAAAGTCTTGGTCTTGTAGTGGCTTCCAAAAGCACTCTCTCTGACCACAGGAGGTCTAAAAAAACGGCACTTGCTTTTCCCTGAAGATTCCTTCAGAAACGACTGCTCTAATTTGATCTACTCTGTTCTAATATGTTCTGTCCTAATGTCTTAATTAGCTATTTGTTTTTCTCTCATCCAAACAGGGGCTGGAAGTTTGCCATGGCAACGCAGGTGGCAATGCAAAACTCTGGCTCTTACTCCATCGCCCAGTTCCAATCCCGCATGATCAGGTACTAATAACCTCGGATCCCAGATCAATTGACATAATCCCTGATAATCCTTTATTTCATAATCACTGATCCCAGATAAATATTCAATTTGTTACAAAATAATTATTTTGTCATAATCCCTGTTTGTAGTAATCCTTTATTCATAATCCCTGATTTGAGATCAATTATGTTTTTCCTCCCTGCTTTTGTCTCAATCCCTGATCTAAAATGAATAATCCATGTATTTATTGTGTTCTTTATGCTATTGCTAGGTGGGCAAAATTACGTATTAACATGCTTCCTGCCACTGTGGTGGAGCCCATATCGGAGTGTTTTGTGGCCAGTTTGATTATTGGCTGGGCAGCGCATCACATCTTCAGGTAAGATGTCCCAAACACGATCCCTTAGTAGTAGGGCCAAATACTTTGGCCACGAGCACATGCCGAAGTGCTATGATGAACCGTGTTGTGCAATTAAGCCACTCAAAGAAGCATTAACCAATTAAAACCCGGGAAAGCATCTGTGCCATTTTCGATATGAGCTAAGAAGACCCGGACTGCTGGCCTAGCGTTCCGGGCACCTAGACTCCATTATAGCCAGACAGCGTGAGATGTGGGGTCGGTGGCCAAATACATATAATTCTGGGGGGCATGAACATGATATAAGCACCACTGATATACGTCACGTGCACACAACTTGGTGGTGCTAGAGCACCTGCCCTTTTGCCCTCTGTACAGCAAAGTGCCCTCTTCCCAAAAGGAAAAAAAAATACTGTAATAAACTAATCTTAAATTTTGTTTTTTTAGGTGGGATATAATGGTCTTCTTCATGTGCCACTGTTTGGCCTGGTTCATAGCAGACTATATACAACTCACTGGAATACAGGTACAGTTCTAATAACTACATATTACTACACAGTAGGGCTGTCATTTCTGTTCAATTTACTCACTTTGCACTTTCATTCATTTTGTACATTAAATTAAGTAAACAATCGTGAAAATGGTCAGTCATGTAACATAATAACGTCACCAGCTTCCTGCAATAGTTAATTACATAATAAGTTAATATACAACAGTGGTTCTCAACCAGTGGTCCGGGGGCCACCAGTGGTCCTTGAGGAGGTTCCAGGTGGTCCCCAGCTAAATGATGGAGTGTAAATGAAACCATTAAAACCATAAAATGGTTCCATTTTACACCCTCAAGAGTTGAAACATCTGCATTACTTAAGTTAATTTACAGGAACCAAATGGATCCTTAGGGGTTCATTTGGTATACATGGTAATAGACTGGTATTACACAGTAATACACAATATACCCAGTAATAAATATAAATACTCTCTCTCCCCTGTGTTCAGGGAGGCGGGGTGTCCTTCTCCAAGCTGGACTATGCCGTGGCGTGGTTCATCCGCGAGTCGCTCGCCGTGCAGATCTTCCTGTCGGCCCTCTGGGACCCCACCATCAGCTGGAGGACGGGTCGCTACCGGCTCCGCTGCGGCGGCACCGCTGAGGAGATCCTGGACGTCTGAGAGAGACAGAGAGACGGAGAGATGGACAAAGGGGGGCTTTGTCAAGGGGGGCTTTGTCCAACGCACTTGTTCACCCACGGCATGCCTCTAGGAGGGGGAGACAGGTGTTATGTCCCCCCCCCCCCTATCTAGTTCTAGTATCTCTACTAGTACTTCTACTAGTACTACTGCGTCACTCACGAATACACTTCCGATTTACCGTTTCCGTCGTGAGAAGTACTTTGTAGTACTCCCAACAGTATTGCCAGTGTGCACGAGTACACAAGTGTTTTTAGTAGTACTACAAGTACTGACTTATCAGTAGTATTACAAGTACACAGTATTTTAGTAGTATTTAGTGAGCTCCCCTCGCTTTCTTTCTGTCTCCCTCTAGTTCACGCCGATGATACTGCAACTTTTTCAAGACTTGATGAACATTCCCTCTATCTCTCTCTCTCTCACTCACTCTCCATCCAGAGAAGCATTCTATCGTTCGATTCGCTGATGTACATTTCGAGAAATCAAAACGGCCCCCGGTCCACGGATTTCACACACTCCACTCGAAATCGAAAATGCAAAAGATGAAGAGAATCTCCAGACATTTCCAATCTCTCAAGTGAAAATCGGACGGGACGTCTTCCCTCCCCCCGCGTGACATTTCAGACGCTATTCAGGTGTGTTTGTGTGTGTGCGTGCATGTGTGTGTGTACGTGTGTGACTGTGTGTGTATGATCCCGAGGGCAAGTTACTCTGAAAATGTATCTTGAGCAGCCAAAAAGTACTCGGTATTCGACCCGAAGTACCTTAATGAAATGTTTTTATTTGCCAAGCGTCGTGTGTACATAATGCTACAATAATGAGTATTCTGCTGGACGTGGGGATTATTTTATTCCTTATAAGAAAAATAAGATATTTCCCTCCCCTGGTGAATAGATTCACTTTTTTGCCTTTTTTATGTAAATATTTAAAGTATGAACTGTGAAATGTATCATTTTGTCAGCCTTCATTGGTTTTATCTGTAAATATGCGTGGAGACTCTGTTGTCACTGAGTTTTGTAAAAAAGAATTGTACCATTTTTGTTTGTTTGTCGTTTCTGCTATAAACCTTGTCTCTGTGGCGTTGAGTCCTTCTTGTTCTTATTGTCTCTTAGTGTCTCTTCATGGGTTTGAACAAAGTTACATGATTGTCTATTCATGGATGTGAACTAAATTAAATTAAAATAAGGTAAATCAAGTAATCAAATCAAATGGTGGTAAAATAAGGTAATCAAGTAGGCCTATGGAATTACAATATAAAATAATACTAATTCAAATTTGTTATTACGGATATTTTGTGTATGGGTAGTAGACTAGTAGTGGCACAAGCAGGGACAGGTTAACTAATTTGAACTGCACTTCTAATAATGTTACATTACTGGTATTTATACAACAAGAAGTTAATGAAAACATGTCTGGTGGAATAAATTAATGCTTAGTTTGATATGTAGAAAAACTAACCGCCAAGTCCGCCATCATCATATTTTCATCAATATTTAGACCACTGCCACTGGTTCTCAAAGTGGGGTCCGGGGACCCCCAGGGGTCCTGGAGGGTGTTCCAGGGGATCGGCTACTGTACTGTGTCTAGCAAAATGAGGAAGAGTTTAAAGGAGTAGTTCACCCCAAAAAGTTACTTATTTTCTATCAATAATACAGTAGGCTAGATAGGCTATATTGTATTTATTTCTTCTGTGATATGGATCTCCCTGGATCTGAAATAAAGTATTGATTGATTGAATACACTCCCCATAAATGATAAATCCTTGAGATTTTTTGTTTTTGTCACATTCCTAAACCAATAATTTAATCTTTGGAGAGTCATTGAGACATTCCGCCGCCGCCGGTCATCAATTTATTGTCCCAGGAATGTGACAAACAAAAAATAGTTTTAAATATTAACAAAGTATTTTTTGGGTGGGTGAACTACTAAGGCAGCAGTATATCAAGAAGTAGGCCTAAGTTAATAATTTATTTTAGGTTTTTGAAATAAACTGAAAAATCTAATATGGGGCACAAACTATTTAAAATGGGGTCCGTGGCCATCATCATATACATTTTGGGTCATGAATATGTTTGAGAGTGCATGAAGGGAATCCATAGAGGGATTCAGCCGCCTGCCGGAACGTTTCCGGTGTAACACATGGTGTGTGTAACACATCCTTCCGTCCCCCCTCTTCGCTTGTACACATCCCCACATGCGAGTCTGGCAGTCTGCGCGAGAGTCCCATGTAAATATTAGTGGGTCACATCGAATATATCTGTATGTTTATATATATTCATAATTTGACACAAATAAAGACACGACATGTCGGACGGGGTGAGGACGAGGAAGGGAAGCGAGCTGTTCTCCGGGTTCCGCGCGCTGGGACTTTATTCCAACCATCTACCACATGTGCTGCGTTACCATGGGAAACACCGCGAGTTTTACCTCGTTACGGCCGTGGGCTCCTGCTTCCACACGTACAATGTGAGTGCTTAACTAAGTGCTACTTATTTGGTTAGGGTATGAGATATGAATATGGTTTATTATGACCCTGCCTGAGCTGAGCTCAGCCTCAGGCAGTTTTAGCCCCGATAGCCTCAGACAGTCCCTAATGTAAACTAGCCCCTCTCGGAACCCTCCATAAAGCTTTTCTGGTCTGGGTCTAAAACATGTCAGAAACTTCAGTACCATTGGGTTCTGCTTGGAGGGCTAAATGTAAACCAGCCTTGGGTCAAGAGTGTCATGTATGTATTACATCGATTTTTATATTTGCATAGCTTTCATCTCTCAAGACACATTCTGCTGGCAGAATCTGTCAGCACCACTGCCGAGTAGTAGTACACACACACACACACACACACACACACACACACACACACACACACACACACACACACACACACACACACACACACACACACACACTAGGTTCACAGTATTAGCTGAATGTACACAGGCTTTAATGTTCTGTCAGCACTCAGTTGTCAGAGTCAAGATCAGATGTCATCTCTCTAGCCCTAGAATGGCTAGCCCTAGATATTCCATCCATTGCATGTATATGCCATAACGCACAGCCATATAAGTTCATCACTCAATGCAGTTTTGTGAAGGAGCTCCTCTCTGACATACTATACTATGCTGAAATGTTTAGTTTTCTCTGGCATGCACGTCATGACAGCTGACATACAGCAACGTGTGCAGGCAAGCGAGAAAATAAGTAATAAGTGATAAAAAAGCATTTTTGTTTCAATCATACTAGGGTTGGGAGCCTTTAGGATTTTAAAGATTCCCAATCCCTCTTATCGGTCCGATTCCGTGGGTTGCAAATGGACCCATAGAAGTCTGTAACTCTGAGAATGTACAAATGCATCCAGTTCCATGTGTACACTCGGTTAAGTTTGAAAACCACTATAGTATTGTAATTGTTATTGTATAGCAGAAGTGAAGTCCACATACCAGCTCTGACCGGTTCTGGAAACGGTTCCAATTCCAAATGTGAACCGATTCCGGTTCCTCAATCTTTCTTCCGGTTGCTCCGGTTCCGGATTCCAATCCTAAATCAGACTATATCCTGCCTCAAGCAACAGCAAACTGAGCAGCCTTCACCTGTCAAAATAATGGTTTGCTGTGTTTGTAGTTGAGTGAGTGTATATGGCCATGTCCTGACCTGACCCGAGTACTGAAAAGAAATGACCTGACCTGTGTGTGTGACGTGTGTGTGTGTTCATTTTGATGTTCATTGTTCATCATCATTCTCATATGAATATCAGTCTCTGTCTCTCACACACTGTCTTTCAACATTGATCGCCGTCTTCTGATGCTACTTTTACTTACACAAAACCAAGTGCAATTTACTGTAAATGGTGCATTTATATAGTGGCTTTATCCAAGGCGCTTTACATAGTGTGCATTACATTCACCCATTCACACACCGATGCCGGAGGAAACCATGCAAGGCACCAAGCTGCACATCGGGAGCAATTTGGGGTTCAGGGTCTTGCTCAGGGACACTTCGACACTCTGGGGGAGCCCGGGTTCGAACTGGCAACCTGAGCCACTGCCCTGAGCCACCGCCCTCCACTGTAATTACGGCAATGTTACAGTAATGTTTCTAAAATGTGTTGTATTTATTAATTTTTCCAGGTCAAGAAATTGGGCATCGTTGCTGTCAGTAAGTACTAGAGACATTTCAGGGAATTGTTTTCTTTCTTTCTTTCTTTCTTGACGTGAGAGCAAAATAGCAGCCGTGTGAATATAGTCAAATAAGTCAATAGAGCATCATGTAGAAACATTTTAGACGATAGCAAGAGTGCATGTACAGTATAGATGAATCCACGCAATCATGCGCAATCATAGTTGTGGTGTCACAGTGTGGCGCTTGACAGCGCAGCATTGATTGCATACAGCTGGCCACCAGGGCACGGCTCTGCAGATTTGTCTAGGGGCATCTTTAACCGCCTGATCATTATCGTCATCCCTGGATCATTCTGAAATGGTTTCAGTTTCACAATTTATAAAACGGATTGATACTTTACTCTCCTTCAGCATTGTGGATACTCTAACCTCTCTCAAAGTGACGGTGGACACATATGGTGATGTCGTGCTTTCTAGGTAACAGCTTGTCGGAGGACATTTCCTGTCTGGCGGCAGACAGGATGCTGGTGTTCGCCGCCACTGGCCGCAAGATGGCTGCCTATGCACGCAACAAGGAGGTAAGCGGTCGTAAACCAAAGGTTCACTGGATAGTAATGTATATACAAGTAAGACGAGCAAACGCGGGAAGCGAACGCAGCTCGTAAATGGCAATAACAACAATTAGAATAAATTACATACTTTTTTAAGGTTTTCTTTTTAAAGTTCTCTTTTTTGTGTTTTTTTAAGATTTTATTTTGAAGTTAAGTTTTTTGAAGTTAAGAGTTTTTAAAGTTTTTTTTTAAAGTTAAGTTTTTTTGTGTTTTTTAAGATTTTATTTTTAAGTTAAGTTTTTTGAAGTTAAGTGTTTTTAAAGGTTAAATTTTTTCTTTTTCATTTTAAGTTAAGTTTTTTTTAAGTTAAGTTGTGTGTGTGTGTGTGTGTGTGAGTGCGTGCGTGTGTGTTTTGTGTGATACAGCTGCGCCCTCTGGTGGCGGGCGGGTGGTGTAACAGCGGGACAGACACACACACACACAGACAGACAGACAGACATGATCTGCAGGGTCTCATAGTTAGTGCTCATTGCATTCGCAATAAAATCATGTTGTTTTTTTCTCCAGCATAAATAGCTCATCTATTATTATTATTATTATTTAGAGTTATTAATATGTGCCAATTAATTGGCACATTTCTGTGTTGCCACTGTTATTGTACCCTACTGGTTCACCTGACAGTGCACTATTGCCATTACAGCGATTATGGTAATGAGTGGAATTTATGTCCAATAGGTCGTCCACACATACGAGGGCCACGAGGCTGACATCCAATTAATTCTCCCATTCGGCGATCATGTGATCTCTGCTGACCGAGAGGGTGTGGTCATAGTTTGGGATTTAAAGGAGGAAGGTAAGAAAAGTGCTCTAACTAATACTACTATTACGACTAGTACTGTTGCTACTACTGTTATTACTATTCCTGCTATTACTAGTACTGCTGCTGCTAGTGCTGTTGCTCCTACTGTTGTTACCATTACTAGTTATACCATTACTAGAGAGGGAAGTCTAGAGCTCTCTGGTGGAGCTGTTGCCCCCGCGACCCGACTACGGGTTGAAGATGGATGGATGGATGGACTATTACTAGCACTGATACAATCTGTAAAAGAGTTGATGCAGGTGTAGAGATCGTTTTAAGAAAGTAACTTCAGTGACTTAATTACTGAATTAGTGTCTGCCCTCCTAATACGTGAGATGCCCGTGTTTATGTATAATAATACAAAAAAACTATGCTCACGTTTTAGGAGGGCAGTATCAGTCACCAGAAAAAAACAGACGTGTTTTCAATGAATCTAACATGGTTAAAATGGAGGTTGAAGTTACAATGGGGTTGTATAGGAACTTAGGAAGGGGCGGGGGCAGCTGAAATGAATATCTAAATACTAAATCAAGCAACTTAAAAACTGTCTGGGGTGTTCACATAAGCCTGAATATAAGATGAAAACATTTTTTAAAGTGAAATATCCCTTTAACAGTAACTGAAATAACAAGTATGAACACAAATTTAAGTGGTGGAATAACTACACAGAAACGAGGTGTAGCGATCAGTCAGGTGGTGCACATTACATGCACATCAGGCCATGTTTGCTGGCCGAGAAAATGGCTTAGTGGAAAGCTTGCTGCTACTCTAACTGCTATTTGTACTATGTACTACTTTTACTGGCCCAAACCATTGCTATGAAGTAGCCTTTTGTGTGTGGTTGTGGTAACTCCTGAATTGTTTTCCAGAGGAGTATCTCCGCCTCCAGTTTGACCCCACCCAATTCTGCGTTTCTGCCATGATGCACCCGAGCACATACCTCAACAAGATCCTATTGGGCAGCACACAGGGCACCATGCAGCTGTGGAATATCAAATCCAAGTATGTTTAATGTTTTATGACTAGGCTGACTGATAGAATTGTAAAACGTGGCCGTTTGACTGATTGAACATTATAATGTTGTGAGGTGATTAACAACAAAGTTCCTGATTGGTTGATTGTTTTATTTAATTTTGTTTTTACTTCCAGCAAATTGTTGTACAACTTCACAGGCTGGTCTGCAGGGGTCACCGTTCTAGAACAGGTATCTACCTCAAGTACTATGACTCACTAGTCACCACAGCTTTTGGCTTGTTATTTTTTACAGAGTTGCAGGGAAATAAATAACACGTCACACACGGGTCGCTTGTTTTAAAAACGCAATAGCGTAACAGACATTTCTTTGATGTAAATACTATAATTCCCCCCTTGGTTTGGAGGTGGGTTGGCCTCACGAGAGTTGGCAACACTGTTACTAGCACTATTACTACTACTATTGCTGCTGCTGCTACTACAGCTATCTTGCCAACGTTTTAATTGTTAGCGAGCGATTCCGTACCAACAGCAATTCACCTGTAAATTGTGTCAAATGTCCTAGTCCCACATACATATTAACTGAAGATTACATTTTTACTAGTGCTGCTATGAATGTCATCCCGTTACATACAATATTTGGCTAAATACACATTTTCCCCCACAACATTTCAGTGACGAGCTGACCCAGAGTGACTAATACGTTTATACTACTAATATTACTACTGATGTTACTAGTACTTCATTTGGTGTTACTGTTCTCATACTGTGTTTTGTTTATGCTCCAGAGTCCTGCTGTTGACGTCGTTGCTGTTGGCCTGAGTTCAGGACGAATAATTCTCCACAACATCAAGTTTGACGAAACTGTGATGTCATTCCAACAAGACTGGGGACCAGTGACCTGTCTTTCTTTTAGGACAGGTACATCTGTCTGTTTTTTTATTTACCTACCACTCTCTCTCTCTCTCTCTCTCTCTCTCTTTCTATTATAAATCAGTGTCTCTCCAGAGATTAAAATAGGGTGCATTTTGCATCCCAAAATGCAGTTTATAGTTAAGGGACACAATAAAACAACGCCCTCTGCATCCACGGGATGCACTACTGTACTCAGTCAGCATGTACAGTAAGAATAATACAAATAATACAATAACAAAAATGCAAAATTTGGTGGCTTTAGTTATTTTAAAAGTAATATTTTCTTCATGAATATAACCACATTATAACCATATGAAATGAAATGGGAGTTAAATGCTGCAATTTGTAAAAATGGCAAAATAGTTGAAGTGAGACTCATAAAATGTCCCTGGGACTCATCTAAAATACCATCCCTTCATTCTGGGACTCATTACATTGAAACCTATTTACATCACTGGTCTTTCTCTGCAACAGTGTAAGTGATTCTATATACTGTGTATATATCCCACATTCAAAGTGGCTATCTCCATTAGAGGACAATAGGGCCACAGGGCTGATTCAAAAACATGCACGATGGTAAGGGAAAAATGTAATAAGTTTGACGAGTTATTAATCTATATTTTGTAATAATAATCAAAATCGACAAAGTAACTAATAACTAAAGTAGAGTAGACGTGAAAGTATTGGAAATACTCAAGTATAGTACAAATACCTCAAAATCGTACTTAAGTACAGTATTTAAGTAAACTAGGTTACTTTCCATCACTTGCATTCTAAGTGGTTGTCTTTCTGCCTTGTCAGATGGCCATCAGATTTTGGCTAGTGGTAGCCCTTTGGGCCATGTGGCCCTGTGGGACCTGGACACCAAGACGCTCCTGTCCCAGCTCAGACACGCACACCACGCGTCGGTCGCCGCGGCCACCTTCATCCACGACGAGCCGCTATTGGTCACCAACGGAGCCGACAACTGCATCAAGGTCGGATTGTTACTCAAGTCGTGATGATTTCCTTCTTTAGTATTTCTTATTACTTTCAGAATATGTTATGTGGGAGAACGGCAAAAGACGACAAACATAACTGCAGTCTAGTAACTGTAACTGTGTGAACACGGCAACCATATCGTTAATAATAGTTTAGTTGACCATATATTGCAGGTGTGGATATTTGACACCGCTGGGGGTGGAGCCCGGTTGCTACGCAGTCGCCAGGGGCACTCAGCGCCGCCAACCAAGATCCAGCATCACGGAGAGAATGGTCAAAACATCCTGAGTGCAGGTAACGCGTGTGTGTTTGGTGTTAAATCCTAAATTGCTTTAGTCCACTTTGAAGTTAACCTGGCATTCCAATTCCATTACGAAGTAATATCCCCGTTTAGGGACCTGGGGTGTCTCAGCATTTCTCAGAGGGCTCAGAGGGAAACCGTTTAATAGCCAATGGCTTAAGTTAAAATTAAAATGTATCTAAAATAAGACAATGTTATCTTCTCTTCAGGTCAAGATGGAACTCTGAATTCCTTTTCCACTGTCCACGAAAGATTCAACAAAAGCCTTGGACATGGTAAGACTCTTGCCTCTTGTATGCCATTTGAATAGCTGCATCCATTTTCATGTTTGACACAACAGTGTCACCTGTTGGCCACCAGCAGTACTAACTCAGTGGCTTCCAATCAGACTTGCTTATGTTATCTGATTTGTGTTGGGATCCTTTAGGATATTAACGATTCAGGTTCCTTAACGATAACCTCTTAACGGTCTTCCTATGTATAGCGGATTCCAAATGTCTGTAACTCTTGAGATTGTACAAGGGAACCAAATGGACCTGGTTCCATTTGTACATTCTCCGTCCTTGGAATTGTTTTGAAAAGGTTTGAGGACCACCGGTAATTGTATAGCAAACGTGAAGTCCACATACATACCAGCTCTGACAATGTGATAAAAACTGTTCCATACATACCAGCTCTGACAATGTGATAAAAACAGTTCCATACATACCAGCTCTGACAATGTGATAAAAACTGTTCCATACATACCAGCTCTGACAATGTGATAAAAACTGTTCCATACATACCAGCTCTGACAATGTGATTAAAAACAGTTCCAAATGTGATGCAACCGATTCCTCAATCTTGGATCTGGTTCTTCACTGATTGAACCTTTCAGAGTGAGGTCCTTTCAGATGTGATGTCATGTCTTATTGGTGAAATCACAACTGACGTTCGAAGCTTCGTTCTGAAAACTCAATGGAAAATCATTGAACGTCAAAACAAATTGTATTCTAATCTACTCAATTCTATTCTACTCTACTTATTGATTTCTACTGTGCTTTACTCCAGGTTCTATTAACAAGAAAAAGACAAAGAAGAAAGGTCTTTCATACGAAGAAGTTCGACTTCCTGCTATCAGCACATTTGCCTGCGGTACAGTAAAGTTGATTTTGACAGATTTTGGTCAACTAAATTTAGTTGACTAAAATGTATTTTGGCGGGCCTTGATGCCGTCGTAATGGCTGATTTTACACTTGCTGACACGATGTGAACTTGTGGTTCGGCTATTTTCAGCATGTGTAAAATTACTTGCATCTTTTACTTATACTGGATCTCTTGTCGACTAGTCAAACTACTAGTCATCATTTTAGTCTAGTTTTTATTTGTTGACGAAATTCTCAATGTATTGTTTTAGTCAACATCGCTTAGTTTCCATTTAGTTTTCATCAGTGAAAAACGGTAGTTGACGAACATTTTTCGTCATAGTATTAGTCACTGAAATCAACACTGCAGTAAACTTCTATAGCAGCAGATTCAACTCATTAGACTACATTGGATTAGATTTCAACAGATCAGAGCAGGATTTCCTGACCTGATGAAGACCTTCTAGGGTATTTTAGTTCAGCAGTTTTAAATTGTTGTTGGGATGTGCATGCTTCCCCTTGGACTCTATATTGATGATGCCAATCCAGCCCAATCCAACTTCCTTTGAATTCTAGTATAAAATGGATTTGTCTTTTACGTCTCGAAGACCGTGTCCAGGACAGGCGTCCGACGCGCCCCCTCAGGAGACTTAGCTCAGATCTGAACACATTTTATTCGGTGTTAGGAACCCGTTGCGACCGCATGCCCTTGCTAATGTCGACCGACCCAGGCAGGGTTCAAACCCACAACCTCCCGCATGAAAGGCATATGCTCTAAAGTTCTTAAAAAGTCAAACGTGTGAAAAAATGTAGTATGGAGTGGAGTTGCTTCCTGGCCGACTAGCAGCATCCACAAGACATTTGGCACTGATTCATCCCCCGGTTTGTGACATTAGCTGCAGACAAACGAACACACAGGTGAAAACATAATCTGCCCCTTTGGCTTTTAGCCTGGCAGAGATAATGAGATTAGACTTCTAGACATTAGTTAGACTAAATGTGATTGTGTGTGTCCCATGTCAACAGAGACGGCTCGGCAGGGCGAATGGGACGGCATCGTGTCATGTCACCGTGGTTACCTGGCAACCAGCACATGGAGCTACCACAGGTGCACCATGGGAAGCCACCGTCTGGAGCCAGAGCGTTTCCATAGGAACCGAGCACTCAATGTCCATGCCACGGTAACGATCTTCTAGCGATCTATCTCGAAATCTGTGTGTGTGTGTCTGTGTTGTACCTGCTGACTAGGGCTGTTACAATTATGACATTTTACCTGACCAAAATCTTGGGTTTAATCCTTTTTACCTCCTTTGCCAACCCGTTTGATTAATATGATTTAATCCAGAATTAAAAATCATATATATATATATATATATATATATATATATATATATATAATTATTATTTTTGTATTCTCATGGTAGAAACAGCCTACATCCGAATCCCCTGTGCACGCGGCCTCACGTGCGGTTATTAGTGCTTTTTCTGCTCAAAATGGGACAAAGTACCATGTTTGGGAGTGTATAAATAAAACATGAATCTGTGCTCGCGCTAAGAAAATGAATCCACCGCGTGTTGGTACACAGCCTAGAGTCTGAGGCTAGACTATAGCTATGGAGGACAATCACTTCCGGGTCGGGTGCATGAGGCTCTTCTTCTTTGCTTATTTCACACATTACACTGGCACTGGCCTCACGCCTATGGTAAGATTTGATTGTGTTTCTGTTGAATACACATTGAATATATGAATGTAGTGTATGAGCATTTTTCAACATAAGAAATTAGCTTCCTTTCTCAGCTTTCGGGACCTGTAGTTTCACAGAGACACATAGCATTCGGACATTAGTGGAATAGTTGTCTGGCTACGCGAGACTACAGCTCAATGTGCCGTATGACACATAACGGGGGACGAGTAAAATATCAAAGAGATATTAAAAACTGTAACATTCTCTGTTTCGTGGAGACTTGGCTGACACCCGATGATCAAGATCACGCGATTAGGCCATCGGACACTTTTAATGTGTATCGCCAGGACAGAACGGAGGAATCTGAGAGACAGACGGGAGGTGGTGTCTGTTGTATGATCAACAAGGACTGGTGTGACTCTAGAAGTGTTACAAAGCTGGCCAGCTCCTGCTCACCCGATCTGGAACAATTGACATTAAAATGTAGACCCTTTTTTCTCCCACGGGAATTCTCATCGGTGATATTTACAGCTGTTTATATTCCACCACACGCGAGAAAGGAGACTGCTCTATCGCTTCTCCACAACAGCCTAAGTGGGCTACAGACGAAGAACCCCGACTCCGTCTTGATCGTGGCCGGTGATTTTAATCACGTTAATTTAAAGTCAGTGTTGCCTAACTTTTATCAACACATTGACTTCGCCACACAAGGTAAAAATACCTTGGATCATTGTTATTCTCTCCTGAAGGGAGGGTATAAACCCCAAGTCCTTCCTGCTATTGGGGGGAGTGACCACGCTGCTATTATACTGAGACCAGCGTATGTCAACAAACGCCGGGGGAGTGCACCGGTGACGCGGGCGGTCTCTCGTTGGACAGACCAGTCAGAAGCTGCGCTGCAGGTTGCACTGCATGACGCCGTCTGGACTGAGTATAGCAGCTCAACCCCCATAAGTGACATTAATGTTTTCACTACGTCTGTACTAGACACTATTTGTAAGACAACAGAGGCTGTAATCCCCAAGTCCACCATTAGGATATTTCCAAACCAGAAACCCTGGATAAATAGGAATATCCGCGAGGCTCTGAATAGGAGAGCAGCCACTCATAAGTCAGGGCTGGTGACGGGCAATAAGGATGCCTATAGAGCAGCATGTTACGACGTGCGGAGAGCAGTGAGGGATGCCAAAAGGCAGTATGGAGAAAAGGTGGATCTACAGTTTCAACAGGGAGACTCTAGGAGTTTGTGGAAAGGGTTGAGGGAGATGACAGACTATAAGGCACCTCCCCCCTCCTTGGAAAATGCTGACATGTCTCTGGCAAATGAACTAAACATCTTTTATGCGCGCTTTGATACCCCTGGTAACAGGCAGGTCAGTGCAGATAGAGCAGAGACAGTCAGAGAGGCAGAGGATAGCCCTCTCACAGTATCTGAGCATTCGGTGAGGAGGATGTTCAGTAAAGTGAACATCAGAAAGGCTGCAGGACCAGATGGCATTGCAGGACGAGTACTGAAAACATGTGCCGACCAACTTGCACCAGTATTCACAGCAATATTCAATCACTCTCTGGCCCAGTCCATTATTCCCACATGCTTCAAGGAGTCCATTATTATACCGGTACCCAAGATCCCAAAACCCAGCTGTCTAAATGACTATCGCCCAGTAGCGCTAACATCAGTAGTGATGAAGTGCTTTGAAAAGCTGATTAAAGGCCACATTTCCTCCCTACTGCCAGGGTCATTTGACAACCTACAGTTTGCCTATCGTCCCAATAGATCCACTGATGATGCCATCGAGCATATCCTTGAGACTGTTCTTGTCCACCTGGACAACAAGAAGAAGAAGGATACCTACGTGCGGCTATTATTTATTGATTATAGCTCCGCTTTTAACACCATCATTCCATCCAGGCTCATCAGCAAACTAAGGGACCTAGGAGTCAGCCGCACACTGTGTCGATGGATCCATGACTTCCTGACAGGCAGACCACAGGCGGTGAAAGCCGGAAGACACATTTCATCAACCATGACCCTCAACACAGGTGCACCACAAGGCTGCGTACTGAGTCCACTACTGTACTCTCTGTACACACATGACTGTGTAGCCACCCAGGAATCAAATTCGATTGTGAAGTTTGCAGATGACACGGCTGTGATTGGCCTGATTTCAGAGGGGAATGAGTCCCCCTACCTGGAGGAGGTGGAGAGACTGACTCACTGGTGTCAGGATAACAGTCTCCTCCTGAACACCAGCAAAACAAAGGAGATGATAGTGGACTTCAGGTTAACCCATTCTGAACGGGCACCCATTTTGGTGTCAGCATCATGTTATGCTTTAGCTATTTAAAAATAGCAGATCTACAAGATCATATCGCGCCACCGAGTGGCGCGATACGAGCTTGTAGGTCTGCTATTTTTGAAAAATCGAAGAGCGACTGACATTTCTAGATTCTGATCTCAGGTCAGAATGGGTTCATCAGACCAGTGTGTGTCCGGCGGAAACCTCGTATGAATCTGATCTCAGGTCAGAATGGGTTAAAGGGCAACAAGAACTACGCCCCCCTTAACATCAGTGGGACCACGGTGGAAAGGGTAACCTGTTTTAAATATCTAGGTGTACACCTGACTGAAGACCTGTCATGGTCAACCCAGACGAACGCTGTGGTGAAGAAGTCACGGCAGAGGCTGTACCATCTCAGACGCCTGAGATCTTTTGGAGTGTCTCCTCTTGCACTACACAACTTCTACACCTGCACCATAGAGAGCGTCCTGTCAGGAAACATCACAGCGTGGTATGGGAACTGTACGGTGCGAGACCAGCAAGCCCTGCAGAGGGTCGTCAGGATGGCGGGGAGGATCACAGGAGGCAGCTTCCCAGCCCTCCAGGAGATCTATACCAAGCGCTGCAGAACAAAGACCAAGCGGATCATGGAGGACAGTACCCACCCGGCTCATGGTCTGTTTGAGCTGCTGAGGTCCGGGAGAAGATACAGGATACACAAGGCTGTCCTGGAAAGACTGAGGAAAAGTTTCTTCCCCCAGGCCATTAGGATTTTAAATGATGACATGGACCTTGGGAGACGGGCAGTTTGAGTGCACGTACGCACATACAACCCCCCCCCTCTCCCTTCACATGGACATGACATAATACCTCTATGGACATTATTTATTTGTAGTCTAACTACTTTTTATTATAGTCTGCTTTTATAGGGTTGGAAGTATTTTAAATGGTTTTTAGTTTTAGTTTAGTCCTCTTGTCCTGTTTTACTGTTCACTGTTCTGTGGGGCTGACCTACATACATTTCACTGCATTTTAAAGATACTACTTTTTTAATATGTATGTGACAAATAAAGATTGATTGATAAAGATTGATTGATAACGTCTTCTGTCTGTCTCGGGCAGGCTGTTGACATCACGTCCTGTGGGAACTTTGCGGTGGTCGGCTTGTCCTCGGGACACATTGATGTGTACAACCTGCAGTCTGGACTCCACCGAGGGCAGTATGGAGACGATACAGGTACTATTTACCACTTAAACCCTAATACTTATTTTTCGGTCTACATATTATATCTTCGCTGAAAATAGCAGATGTACAAACTCACAATGAATGCATCACGTTGCGATGCATTGTGAGGTTGATCTGCTATTTTCATGCAAAGGCGGATGCTGGGGGTTTAAGTGGTTATAACTAAGTTCATACTACTGCTCTCGCCAGTTTATTAAGCTCTATCTCTCCCTCTCTATATCTCACTCCCTCTCCACCTCTCCATCTCCATCTCTCTCTCTGTCTCTGTGTCTCTCTCCAGCCCACCAAGGGGCTGTGCGAGGTGTTTGTGTGGACGGCTTGAGTCAGGTCACGGTGAGCGCTGGTTCTGACCGGCTCCTGAAGATTTGGCACTTCAAAAGCAAGACGTTGGGCCACTGCACACAGCTGCCTGCCCCCCCGGCTTCCATAAAGCTACACAGAGACAGGTAGCAATTATTAGTGTGCGCGTGTGTGTGCGCGCACTTATATTTTTACAACTAGAATATAATTAAATAAATAATGCATCACATTAAAAGCTAAATTCATCGTCTTGTGAATCTGGAAACGTTTGACAACATAATCTACTGGTATTGATTTTTATAATGGATTGTTAATGAATGAATTTGAATGTTGTCTTAGCAACATGCTAGGTGTGGCGCTGGATGACTTCACCATAAACATCCTGGATTTAGAAACCAAGCGCATTGTCAGGAGATTCCCTGGACACAGAGGACAGATTAATGATATGGTGAGTACTACAACTACTTCTAATATTAATACTACTACTACTACTACTAATAATCATAATCATAATAGTCATAATAGTCCCCAAAAGTATATTTTTCTTCAGTCTGTTCAAAAACAATACCAAGACAATACATGAGGTCCCCTCTATACACCGAAAAGCATCCTATCGGTGATGCAGCAGTTTTTCACTAACCGTTGAAGAATCACCCGGTCGTGAATGTAACTCCATTTCACGATTGTCTGCCTTAAAAATTGCGCGATCGTTTCTCATAATGTCAAGAGATATTCCACCACCGCTATCCAAAACAAGGAAGACAAGCAGAGCGACCCGGGGTAAATTAAATTCCATTTGTCTACCCGTGTTTTCGGGTCAGGAAGCTCTTCAGGAACGAACACGTTTCTCCTGTTCTAGTGCAGTATGTATGGCTTTTGAAAGATATGAGTTTGTTATATTCTTATATGGTTTTGTTTTCTCTTCTCTTCTTTCCTTCCTTGCATCCATTCTAGACATTCAGTCCAGATGGTCGCTGGTTGATCTCGGCAGCAATGGACTGTACCATCAGAACGTGGGACCTGCCCTCAGGATGGTAACAAATGGAACCTTCCGTTCAATTAACTTCATCTGAACACTTCATCCCTTAGTTTTAAGTTGAAAATTAGATCTGATTAAAAGTGAATAAACAAGAATGACTCAGTCATAACTTCCGGATGCAGCAAGCTCTCGTTCTATGGTATAATCAGTTTGTGTGCCGCAGCCTCAGCACACAGCTGCACGCTGCAGCGTTCAGAGTATGGGTCTTATGCCATGGGTAAGTTTCCCATTGGCTTAGAGAGGCAGCCTAGAGACAAGTCAGCCAATCATGAAAAGGTGTCCACTACGGTCGCTACTAGAGGTAGTAGCAAATGTAGTCCAGCTACATTTCAAGCACCTGGCGCTTTTCTAAGTACCCAAAGACGTTTTACATGGGGGGGCATGAGAAACAAAACCACTAGTGGAGAAAAACCTCTTAAGAAAACTGTGGAATGATGAGAAGAGGGGTGGTGGAGTTAGCTGGTGAATGCCTGAATGAGGTGGGTTTTGACTGAGGGCGGTTTGGAGGGTTTGGAGGGTGCAGGCTTCTCAGAGTATTGGGGAGTGCATTCCACAGGATTGAGCTTAAAGGTATATTCAGTGATTTCACTCAAAAAACCTTAGGTTTCGTTTTTGGCTGGGACCCAAAGCCTTTCGTCCAATCAGGATAGAGAGTCAAAAACGAAACCTAAGGTTTTTTTTTACCCCCAGGGGTTAACTGGGGACAGGGAGGAACTCCTTATATGGTCAGCACACTCTCAACACACTAGTAGAGAGGATTATCACGGCCCAGGCCGTAGCGTAACGGTCTGGGCACCGGACTGGTAATCCAGTCGCAGTGTGCCGCGGGTTCGACTCCCGGACCCGACACGGCCTTTACTGCATGTCATCCCCCCATCTCTCTCCCGTTTCCTGTCAGCCTACTGTCTGTCCCTTCAAAAATCAATAAAAGGCGTAAGCCGCAAAAAAATATCTTAAAAGAAAAAAAAAAAAAAAAGAGAGGATTATCACAACAAAACAAAGAAATAAGTGATATTTGAATTAAGTGAAATCACTGAATATACCTTTAAGTTTAGGTTCAGTCAGAGCTTGATTTAAGTTTAGTAGAGAGTGTTTGTTGTTGCTATTGTTATGAGCGTCATCATTCATTTATTTATGACATTTTATTTAGATTAATTGATATGAACGTGGTCAACATTGGTCCCTTCTGTGTTTGCCATAGCCTCGTCGACTGTTTCTTGGTGTCATCAGCGCCGGTGTGCGTGTCCATGTCTCCCACGGGTGACTACCTTGCCTCTGCACACGTGGACAACCTGGGGGTGTACCTCTGGTGAGAGCTCACATGGCTAGCGGTCAGCACAATGAATTGCTATTGGGTCATAGGTTTTTGCTTTGATCTACTTTATTTTAATGGAATAGAAAATGTATATATAATATATAATACTGATACTATTTCTGATGATAAAAAATTTAAAAATGTTGCAGGTCCAATAAGAGTCTCTGCACCATGGTATCACTGCGCCCTCTACCAGCAGACTATGAACCTACAACTGTAATGCTACCTGGAACCTGTCCTAGTCAAGGTAACTGTAATGCTACCTGGAACCTGTCCTAGTCAACGTAACTGTAATGCTACCTGGAACCTGTCCTAGTCAAGGTAACTGTAATGCTACCTGGAACCTGTCCTAGTCAAGGTAACTGTAATGCTACCTGGAACCTGTCCTAGTCAAGGTAACTGTAATGCTACCTGGAACCTGTCCTAGTCAAGGTAACTGTAACGCTACCTGGAACCTGTCCTAGTCAAGGTAACTGTAATGCTACCTGGAACCTGTCCTAGTCAAGGTAACTGTAATGCTATCTGGAACCTGTCCTAGTCAAGGTAACTGTAATGCTACCTGGAACCTGTCCTAGTCAAGGTAACTGTAATGCTATCTGGAACCTGTCCTAGACAAGGTAACTGTAATGCTACCTGGAACCTGTCCTAGTCAAGGTAACTGTGATGCTATCTGGAACCTGTCCTAGTCAAGGTAACTGTAATGCTACCTGGAACCTGTCCTAGTCAAGGTAACTGTCGTTCTGAAAGCAGCAGCATAACAGGTCATGGTAGAATGCAAAACAACGTGTGCGTGTGTGAGTGCGTGTGCCCGGAATGCACTGTTTTGTGTGTATGAGCACGGAATGTGCTCAGCTGATTGGCTGAGCACGGAATGTGATGTATGATGACAAGAGCGGCCCTCACTGCACACAAGTATGATTTTTACTGATCTGTATTGCATTGGATCCCTGAAACAATGAAACGTCTGTCTGTCTGTGCTTTTTGTGTCTGCTGCTAATTGGTTGGCTCCACCCCAGCGATGGGAGAGAAAATAGCCTCCACATGTCACTTTGATTGGTTGCCCATCTATCCCATCACTGGCAAGGTCTAATTCCCATCTAAGAATAATCTATCTAACAAAATTAGTCACTTGGAATATCCAAGTGAATAACAGCTGTCCAGCCAGGCAGCCAGTTGTAAAAATCTAACACTCGGTACTAGACTCCTCCAGGTAGGATATAAACCCGTTGTAATGACGTCTTTGTTGGAAGCAGCAGTCTTGGTCGGATATAAAACAAGTAGTGCTACTACAGGTCCTACGACGTAATGCCGACATTTTTAAACAATGAAGGTCAAATAAAACCCAATTCGTTCAACCCACCCAGGTGAGGACCTAGAAGAGGCCAGCGAGGAGCCGTCTGAGCTACAGGACTACGAATCGCCTCAACAGCTAGATGCTAAGCTGGTCACTTTATCACTGCTACCCGAGTCCAGGTGGAAGAACCTGCTGAGCTTAGATGTTATCAAGGTAATATTATAATATATAGCAGTGGTTCTCTCATTGATTTGTATTTTGTATTTGTATTTGTTACCGTATGTCACATCTCAAACTCGAAGAACTTAAATATACACTCAGAAATATACCAGAGTTTGGCAACCGTTTCTGACCTACTTTGCGGTAGTATTTTCTACGTAGTCATTGGACACCCCCCCCCCCCCCCTTCATTTTAATAGTAGTATAGTTTACTTCATTAATATACAATTTGAGTAATGGTGTTGTTGTTTTGTTCTGTATCTGCTCTGTGATTGTTGTCATGTAGGCTATCTGTTGTCTGTCCTGGCCTATGTGCAAACTTCAATTGTGTTGAAGTGTTTTGTTACATCCCATTATACAAGAGTAGTACAGCATTTGTGGTTTTGGGCTCCTTGACATTGCAGCAACAAGGCCTTTGTTAGTAGTAATAGTTACAGTGTGTGAATGGGATCTCTCGCTCTCACTAATGACTTCCTCTCTCTTTTCAGAGGCGGAACAAACCCAAAGAACCTCCGAAGGTTCCACAGTCCGCTCCCTTCTTCCTGCCAACCATCGCTGGATTGCTACCACAATTTACCGTTCCTACTAGTACTGACACGCAGGTACAGTACTATTACTACTACTACTGATACTAATATTACTGCTACCATTTAAGTACTACTGCTATTCATAATAATATTAATAATATATATGTATATATTTTTATTATATTTCCAGTCCAAGATTTTGAACCTGGGCGTTCTGGCTCAGAAGTCTCCTTTCTACTTGGCGCTGGAAGATGCTCACCGGACAGATATTTGTAAGAACTCTTTGTAGTTCTGTCATTATAGACATTATGGTAATATTTGTTTTAACCTGGCAGTACTTATATTATAGTCATTATTAACCCATTGAGACCTGAGAACAGATTCTACAAATGTCAGTTTTCTGAAAAACATGTTTCTTTGTTAGTGGTGCTCAAACTATTTAATGTCGAGGACACTGATAGTAATGTATTTGGCTGCCTACCCCCATCTGAAAATATGTTGTTCTAGGGACCAACCAGAAGCAAAGATATGAGTTAAAAACGCTGTGAAAGAATATATATTCAAGATTTGCACACATTTTCACGATGTTTCAAAAATAGCAGATCTACAAGCTCGTGTAGATCTGCTATTTTTCAACAGCTGAAGTTTAAATGAATGGTTAAAGACAAAGCCGTTAAAAGCTATTACTAGTGCTAGTACTGTATAAGGTGACACAGATGCATCTCCTCAGGTCTAATTTGTCTAAATGGGTTAATGTAATTTTAATCCACTATTTGCTATTCAGACAGCGAGCCAATCACGTTGCTGAAGCAGATGGGGCCCTCGGCGATAGAGACAGAGCTCCGTGGTCTGTCCCCGGACATGGGCGCAGACGCCTGTGTCCTATTGGCCTTCATGAAGATGATTGACAGCATGCTGCAGGGGAGGCGGGACTTTGACCTGGCCCAAGCATATCTGGCTCTGTTCCTCAAGGTGTGCATTCAACAGTGTTAATTTTGTTGACTAAGACTAAAAGACTAAAAAGGACTAAGACTAAATTGTGTGTATTCAAAAGACTAAGACTAAATATTTTCTGGCAAAATTTACTTTGCATTAAGACCGTGGGCTATATCTTGTGTCACCCCTTAACCCTCTTTTTACTATTTTAAAAAACCTTTTAAAATAGTTCAAATAGCCGATCTACAAGCTCACAATGTCTCGATGTAGATCGGCTAGTTGAACTATTTTAAAATGTTTTTCAAAATAGAAAAAAATTACAAATTAGTAAGGGATAAGGGTGGCGCAAGATGTAGCCCTAAGACCTAACCACAGGGTGTTGTCCCAGCGGTGTGATATGTCCTTTTGCACGTTGCCGCACGTCATCCCATGTTGTCCCAAGTGATTCAACGCATGGAATTCAATGGCCCAAACCACACCAAAGGGTCACCATGCAAATAGTTTCATTTGTACACCCTCAGAGTGTATTTCAGCTAGGGACCTCCTGAAAATCCCTCAAGGACCCCTGGGAACCACTGGTATCTTTCAATGATATACCAGTGCCTCTATCTCCAGTGCCTCTATCTCTCCGTTCCAAACCAATGTTTCTCTCTCGCTCTTTCTCAGCTCCACCTAAGGCAGATCGCCGTGGACTCGGTCGCCACGGCGACTCTCAGCCGCCTGTCCACCCGATTGGAGGAGACGTGGGGGGAGCTGCAGACGGCGTTCAACAAGAGCCTGTGTGTGTTGGCATACAGCAAGACGGCTTTACTGTAAACAGTAATACAATACTACATGAATATGCACACACAACACTCATGATATGGATGTAATAGAACAGTGGTTTTCAACCCTTTTCATATCAAGGCCCATTCTTTTTTCTGCATTTGAGCCACGGACCACCATTTGATGAGATTTTTAGCCTTGCAGACCCAAAAGAAGAATATGTCCACATTTCCATGCTGTATTAATGGTGGATACAGCAATCTGAGAATCCCATCGGCAAATAACGGAAAAACAGCGACCTTGAGTCAACAGTCTGTCTTGAGAGACTATCATAGGAGAGACAATAGGCAAATGTTGATCAAATTAACAATTCTTCTTCTACATTCTCTAATTGTGTAGACTTCTTGTAAATTAAATAATGCAGATGTTTAACAATCATTTAACTCTTGAGAGCGTAACGTGAAACCAAATGCACTCGTACGGGTTCATTTGGTGTCATGTTACACTCTCAAGAGTCATCTATAAGGGTTACCAACTCCCCATCATTTAGCTGGGGACCACCTCGAATCCCTTCAGGCGAACGACTGGTTGAAAACCACTGTACTAGAAGCACAAGCATATACACGAATACACATTTATGTGTGTATAAACTGTACACCTATAGAATACACTCTCATACTGTACCTGGTATTTGAAAGAAGGCTGCAGTTTGTCAGCTGTGAGATGTCCAATAAAGTTTTTCATGTTGAACAGATTGATTTGATAACTGATTTTATAGGAGTTGGAATAAGACAATAGAATAAAGAAGCGAACAAATTGACTTGATGGCATTTTCATGTAGCACTCATGGTGTAGAATAACATTAACCCATTAAAACCAAGAATGCATTTGTCATTTTAGCGTTGCCTATTCACAAATAGCAGATCTACAAGCTCACAGAGCGTCACTTCGTGCCGTGCTGTGAACTTGTACATCTGCTATTTGTTTGTTTAACATTTTTGAAAGATCTTGAAAGTGTGACAACTGATTTTAGAAGGCATTTGTAGAATGATGCATGAATTACGAAAACAGTCTCTGCATGGTCAACACCTGTCGACGCATAACGAGGCTTCATTGCTCTGAGACGTAACGAAGTGATGGTGTGAAAGTGGCTGAAATTATTTTGGCTTTCAACATTGCAGCTACAGGAAGAGATTAGAATAGGGAAGATAGAATAGAGAAGAAAGGACCACAACTTAGAACAAGTCAAAGCAGGAAGGCAGTCAAATGTACAAATTGTACAACAGGTATACATAAGGTGCATGATCAGTTAAAACTAATTCAATGCATAGGTGGCACTATGGAAGGGACGAATGCTTCTTGTGCAGGTGGACAACATATCCAGCATATTAAAATAGCATCAGACATCAGGTTCAGTAGTATACAATTATTGTTTCATCTGCATGGCCTAGAACAGGATTTGTATGTACTGTGTATGTATAATGTAGGGATATTATCCGTTCCCTAAGAAGTAAACCAGTTACAGCTCATGGCACCACATGTACAATGTCATGAAACATCCACCTCCGGCCATAAACCAGCAAAGCGAGATGTAATGCCAATGTGAAATGAACTCAATTGTGAAATTTGGTTTGATTCCTATCCTCATCAAACTTGGCACAAACACTGTTCAGAGCTCTCCCATGACTATAGTCATACCAGGGGCTCTAACCCATTCTGACCTGAGATCAGATTCATACGAGGTTTCCGCCGGACAAACACTGGGTCTGATGAACCCATTCTGACCTGAGATCAGATTCTAAAAAAATTCAGTCGTTCTTCGATTTTTCAAAAATAGCAGACCTACAAGCTCGTATCGCGCCACTCGGTGGCGCGATATGAGCTTGTAGATCTGCTATTTTTAAATAGCTAAAGCATAACATGATACTGACACCAAAATGGGTGCCCGTTCAGAATGGGCTAAGGGGCCACAGGCACGCCGATGCACCAATCCATACCAAATGTGGGGGTTTGGCATGAGAATAGCCACACCAAAAAAAGTTAATTGCATCCATATGGGGCTCTACAGTTGTGTTACAGCAATGTTTAACACTTCAAATCCTGTAGTGAAGGCATACAGTATAGTGGCCTTCAAATATAGTTCTACAAATGCCAGGTATCGACTGTGTGTGGACACCTTATACACCACATTCGGACACTAGGTGGTGCTATTGTTCTATATTATGATTATTATATTTAGAATATTTATGGCCCATATATAATGCTATACTAAAATTGCTGCTACTGGTACATGCAGAATGAATAGGTACATATAAAGGTGCATTCAGTAGAACCTCTCATCTTTCTGTCGGTGTATGGAAGTCAATTCTTTGTCAATTCTGTTGTACATGGGCGGACTGGGAACAATAAGCAATAAGGGAATTTAAATGACAGCAGCCCCCACATCTGTCCAAAGTGATGTCAAATGTATAACATGTAGCCAAAGCAAGTCAACCAATCGGTCAGTCAGTGTATGAAATGTTGTAACTTGTATGTGTAGAGGACTAGTACTATCATGCTGACCCCTTTAGTTTTTATTACTTCCATAATGAAAGTACTGTTTTCTTAAGAAATTTTTCCACAATTATTCTGACAGATTTGGGTGGGCAGCCCGGGAAGGTTCAGAAACCTGCAATGGCATTATCGGTAGGCAGGTTTGGTCATGGCTTTTATTCCAGCATGCTAACTTTCCAGCAACAGAAAGGCTGTAATTTCTATTAAATTGGAATCCCTATGGGTAGGCAGGTTGGTTTCTGTATTGTCCATGAGAGACAGAGTGAGAAGACAGATAATGGTACCATCCATTCAAACATTAAAGATGAATGCTGTGATTTTTGTATATTTTGTTTTCCAGTTTTTCATGTGTTTATGAGGTGACAGTACTTCATTAGACCCCTTGCTGTTGTTGTTATGTGCATTGTGCAATGATGACTTCCCTTTGTATTTAGGGTTTCTTCCATGGAGGCTGAAACCTTGACAGTCAAACGTGCCAATGAAAAACAACAGTGATATAGTGACATCACAATATCATCCCTCCCCTAACCCCTCCCCCTTTGTCAACAGCTGTGGGTGCTGCTCCAGTTCAGGTGGAGCACCACCCATCACCTTCACCACCCACCATCCCTAATTATCATGAGTGTTTACTAATGTTATGTAGCCTTATAATCCTGTGTTAACGGGTCCTTGGTGAATGGTGATATGCACCAACTGGCCCATAATAGGGTTTATATCGGTTGTAATAGTGGTTCTGGAGAACCAGATCTCCAGTTGAATTAGTGGTTCTGGACAACAGTCTGTCTCTATCCGACAGTTCCGACTGAATCGATGCCGGGAGTGCCACAGTTTGAAGTCAAGTTCCTGAGGTGAACTCCAGACACCTAGCCTACACAGTACAGTACACACACATGCATGATACACACATGCATTGCAAGCACACAGATTTGCGTAGGCCTAATTTAGGCCTAGTTAGATTATTACCCTCAGTATGCAATATGCATGTTTTATTATACATGTCTTATTATAATAATATTATTAGTGTATTGTTATTAATTAGTAATAGCTTAGTAGTAGTAATACAAGTAGGCCTGCCTATTCGTTTGTTTGTTTGTTTGTTTATGTTCACACTAAGGGTGGGGTGTGTCCACTGATGGGTGTGGTCTCGAGGCAGCGCCGCCATTTTGTCGTCGTGACGTCACGAAGAGAAACCGGAAGCTGGAGGACCACAACATTTTCTCTCCTCCGCCCGCGAGCCTCCTGTCTGTCTGTCTCTCTGTCTTCTCTCTCTGTCTCTCCTTTTCCTCCTCTCTTCTCCTCTCTTTTCCTCTTCTCTCCCTCCTCCTCCTCTCCTCCCTCATTCGGAAATGGACGGGTGAGTGTTTTGTATTTTGTTTCAATTTGTTCTTTTCCAACCATTCTTGTGTGTTTTTTTTCTTCTCTTCCTTCCCGTCGAAAAACGAGGGGCGCGTGCGCTTCGTCAAATGAGAAGGGAGGAAAAAAAACAACACTAGGATAAAATAGATTAATACCAAAAAAGTATTTTCATTATAAACGGCCTCCTCGTTTAACTTCCATATTTGAGTTTTGTTTAAATTTCCGCGTTTATTGTTTTGTTATTGTTTGTTTTGTATTATTATTTTTTATTTCCGCGTTCGGAGGAAACAAAAAAAAGTTGTCACGAGGAAGAGCGGGGAGGGGACGCTCGAGCAGGAAATAAACCAATATAAATAAATCAAATAAATGCCGAAAAATCGACGCGTCCTTTCTTTCCATTTTAGTCGAACATTCTGGGCGAAAACAACCTTTAAAAACGGCGACGTCGCGAGCGGTTCGTTCGTGGTTGTTATAGAAACAGACGGAACGAGAGTGCGCGCGGCCATTTTCCAAAACACCAGCCGCGCGCGAGAGAGAGAGGGGCGTTCATTCCGACAAAAACGCTGCATTTTTATCATGTATATTTGATGTGTTTACTGTGGGGGCCCATTCGATATTTAAATAAACAAACACGAACAGCAATATAGTATTCTCACGATACATTCTGGTTTTGCTGTTGAGGAAGTTGCGCTGTTTACACTGTTGTTGATGGGAGAGGGGGCGTGACCATTGTTATGGATGAGGTGATGGTTGAATTACTGCGAATATTGGTACATTTTCCAGTATTTGTGTGAATTTAAGGGCCATGTTGCATGCACTTAGTAGTAACAGTAGGCCTAGTAATTACTCAGTAGTAGTTTCGTAATAGTAGTAGTCACAATAATAACAGTAATTGTATCAAGTAGCAGTCGCAATGAAAGTGTAATAGCACTGTAGTACTGTAGTGTAAAAACTAGTTACAATAGTAATATGAGTATAGTATTACAAGCACTAACTGTCACCACCACTACCAATAGGTCTAGTAGTTTTTTGGCTCTCAACATGATCATGTTGTATTTTTGTGTTAGCGGCAGTAGTAGTTACAGGATCAGTAGCCTATAAGTTACGACTCGGTTACGACTATTACAATAGTCGTAACAAATCTAGTAGTAATTATAATAGTAGTAGTTATAACAGTAGTAGTAGCCTAATAGTAACAGTAGGCCTACTGTTACTAGTATTAGGCTTTCTGAAAAGCCTATAGGGGAAATTGTCAAGGACCCCTGAAATGATATGTATTTGGCCACTCATCCTGATCTCAAAATATTTTGTTCCAGGGACCTTCAGAAGCAAAGATTTCACAATTTTTTTCCCGATAACAAAATTGCAGATCTACAAGTTCAGAGCACGAGCTATGAGCTTGTATATCGGCTATCTTTGAATAGCCACAATCTAAAATATTGCTTTTTAGCTCAAATCTATTGTAGGAGAAAACTATAGCTCAAATCTATAAAATGACACAGATGCTTTCCCGGTCTTAATGGGTTAAAAACACACACGGAACGACAAAGACTAATGGCATTTAATTCAGTGGTAGACACCTGGTTGTATGCACAGTAGACATAGCAAACATAGTAGAATCAATGTAAACACATAGATACTTAGGGTAGCCATGATTGATAGTATCAAATCGATAATGAAGCATAATCAAAAGAAAGTTGATAAACTGTGAATACTGAATATCAGGATGATATTTAAATAATACTGTTACATGATTAACGGATAATGTGAATACTGAATATCAGGATGATATATACATAATAATACTGTTACATGATTAACTGATAATGTGAATACTGAATATCAGGATGATATATACATAATAATACTGTTACATGATTAACTGATAATGTGAAACTGAATATCAGGATGATATATAAATAATAATACTGTTGCATTAATGTAGTATCATTGTAATATAACAACTATAATAATTTAGGCTAAATAGTTGGGTAATGGTGTGCAAGCTTTTTGCAGAACCTTACAGAGTTCCTACTACGGCTGCTGAGATTATGTAACAACCACTGCGGATACTGTAACAACTATTATTACTTATTCTTACTGATACTGTCAATCTACTACTATTGCTGATACTAAATATTACTATTATTGATTCAACTACTATTACTAATACTGTAACTATACTATTATTACTAATACTGTTAATATTACTGATACTGTAACAACAACTATCACTGATACTGTAACAATTAATGCTAGTGCTATTACATACTATTTTACTACTACTACTAATATTACTGATACTTGAACAACTACCTAGGCTACTAATACTGTAACTATTACTAATACTGTTACTATTACTGATACTGTAGTGCACTACTTTTTCTGATACTGTAACTACTATTTCTACTACTACCACCATCACCAGTATTACTACTTATACTATTGCCGATCCTGTAACAGCTACTGCTGATATTTTAACTATTATTAAGCTACCACAAATAGTTGATACTACTACTACAATACTGAACCCACCATACAGTCTGTAGTACATTTGTGTATTTGTATGTGAGCTGTGTCGGCCATGTTGGGTCTGGTGGTGTCTGGTTTCTCAATGAAAACATGGGTTTGAAGTTGAATTGAGATCCAATTTCAAGGCGCTCCACGGTTTTAGCGACCATTCAATCGGTAGGAGCATGTAGTACGACGTCTACGCACAGTGGCATAGTAATACTGTAGTACTTCTAGCAGCCTTGCTTGAGGGCAACTGGACCCCTACTACTCCCAGGGGGAGAATGAACTGACAACCATGTCCATCCACGAGGTTTATAATCTGTCCTGAAGTGTCTTATTACAAGGGGTAGGAACCCATTTGAATTATATATTAGACGTATTCTCTCTCTCCCTCCCTCTCTCCCTCTCTTTCCTTTCCTATCCTCTCATCTGCCTGTCTCTCTTTTTCTCTCCTTTCCTATCCCCTCTCTCTCTCGATGACGACGGTTTGTTTAAAATATCAATTTGTTTGCGGGGGAGTCATTTGCAGGTAGGATGGAGAGAGAGTGAGGGCACGTGGTTGTACGGGGCACACGCGCACAGGGAACTTATTTATTTGTGGTGTGGTTGGAGGGTGGAACTGCCTTCTCTAATATTTATATCATGATTGATTGGACATACTATTTTCTGCTACTGCTGGCTGCCACTGATTATTATTATTTACTAATATAGTAGTATTACTACAAGTACCACGTGTACTATTAGAGCTAAATATCTTGCTGATCCAATTTCTGCCAATACACATTCAGTCCTAGGTTTGTATTCAACACAGTTGACCATCTCTTAATCTGGTGGTACATTTGAATGTGAACTCTTCAGGTGAAGAACATCTTAACCATTAAGCTCCATTTTATACTATACAATGGTGTCGTACAAATATATAGTGAAAAAATAATAATAGCCGATTCACAATCACAATGCATCACATCACAATGCGCCCTGTTGATAATATACAATCCATCCATGTATTCCATTTTTAATAGCTCTATTATCTAGTCCCTGATTAGTTGAAGATTGCCGTACTCTTGACCCAACCATTTTGAACAATTACTGTAGGCCAATTCTAAATTGCCATTTAAAAAATATAATGTAAAAAAATCTGGAATGCACTGTCTGGTTACAACTTCTGGCAGCTGTGACAAGACAATAATTGAAAAATGTCAGTAAGGATTTTGCCGGCGCCACAGTATCAACACTGCACTAGAGTCACAAATGTGCCGGTGCAGTACTTAGTTCAGACTAGTCATTGGTCCGACAAACGACAACCTACCTCAAACACTAACCTAACCATAACCGCAAGCACAGGAGCAGCGCATGTTCGAGCGGTTCCCGCATGTCGGACTAATGCTCCGTCGGAATTACGTGCGGATCCCCAAATGATCTTGTAATGGATTGAAGCTGACACTGGTGACAGTACCGGTTTTGTTCAACTTGAGTGCAGCACTTGAGTGCAATCGTTTACATCAGAGGTCTCTATCTTGCTTTGCACCAAGGATACACTCTCCAGAAAAACGCGATCGCAGAATTCATTGCATAATCAGCCAAATGGTATTTCTAAAAGGACGCATATTTTATGCAGAAGTGGTCCTTAGGACCACTTTTCAATATATTATGATTATTTTTCGCGGATCAGTGCTGGGGATGTGGGCTTTGGACAGTCACTGGTTGAACTGATTCCATATGTATTCATTATGAACCCACTGACACTATATATATATAGAATTTTACAATCTTTATAAAGGCATTACAGGGATATTTTATGTTGTTGTCCAGGCCAACAGGACACAGGTTAATCCATAAGACCTGAGGCCTTCTAAATACTAACAGTTTTCTGAAAAAGCTGTTATTGTTATTTTTCAGTGGTTCTCACCCCATAAGGCCGCCGACCCCCATCTCAAAATATTTTGTTCCAGGGACCTCCAGAATTAATTGTGATGAAAAGTTATGCAAAAGGACACAGGTCTTTTCCCTGTTTTAATCGCTTATCTGAAAATGTCCTTTGTGTCTTCTCTATTGATTTATCAGGCAATGCATGTGAGGGTTAGTTTTCTGTTGGATTAATGCTACACGTAACCATTAGTAATTCACTTCCCCCATTCACCTGAACGGTGTACAAGCACAGTGTACAAGGTGAACTGCACTACTGCCCATGCTATTGTTTTTGAATGGTTCTGCCATGATGCAAATGCATTCCATTCAATATGATAATTGCAGTTTCAGTATGCTAAGGTCTGATCTGAAATGTTCTGCTCAGTGCTGCTCGCTCAGTACTGTTTTTGAATGCTTAGCCATTTCTCTGATGCCGGCAATTAAAGATGGAGTGCCACAATTTTTGTATTTTTCCAGTTTTTCATGTGTCTATGAGGTGACAGTACTTCATTAGACACCCTGGAGTCGTTTTTATGTGCAATGATGTATTCCCTTTGTATTTAGGGTTTCTTCCTGGAGGCTGAGCCCTTGACAGTCAAACGTGCCAATGAAAAAAACTAATATAGTGACATCACATTATCAGCCCCTCCCCTATACCCCTGCCCCTTTATCATACAACTACAGCTGTGGGTGCGGCTTAAGTTCAGGTGGATCACCAACCATCACCACCCACCAGGCAAACCAGGCATACTTAATTAACTGGTGGGGTGCCCACATAAAAACGACATTTTAACAAATTATACTGTACACTTTTTTGAAAAACTTCTTCCTCCTTATATATAACAATAAGACCTGATGATCCTGTTTTAGGGTGGAAAAAAGGCAAAAAAATAGGCATTGGAAAATAAGCATTGACGATATTCAGACATCTTGGCAGCAAGGTGCTAACTGCTAACTAGGGGTAACTTCCCCATTGACAGCCCATTCATCCAAACAGAAAAGTACTGATTGTATTAAACAATGTCAAACTCACCAACATTGCAGCTGTGCAAAAATCTTGAATTATCTTTCTATCTGCAAAGTGTTTGTTTCATAAACATCCATGTAGAGTTGTTATGAGCTACCTAAGTATTGGAGTTTGGAAGCACTCAATAATAATGACAAGTAAGAATTATTTGCTTGTGCGTGCACACGCACAAACCAATATCCGCCAGCGGTTGCTCCATGCACGCCCTCCCTCTAGACCTAGCTACATGTCCTGTAATGGGTTAAACATTGAAAACTATGTTAACAAACTCGTTCCCGGTTATTAAAAGGTGCACAGCACACTGGTCCTTGTGACGTGCCAGCCAATGGGATAAACACTAATAAAACTAATGTATATCCGCGCACACGTAGCTCATAACCAGAGTGGCGTCATTGAGGGGGGCAGAAACCAGCCCTCGAGCACGGGAGAGTGACAAGATGGAGTTTTAAATAAATTGTTTTCAATGAGAGCGTCCAATGGCACAGATATCAGCAATTTTAGGCATGTGTGCAACTGTTTAACCCAGTTAGACCTGACTTCTAAATCCTGAGAATTTTCTGAAATACCTATGTTTCTGTATCAGTGGTGCTCAATATTTCATGTCAAGAAACCCCAAAATTATATGTAATTTGCCGCCGACCCCCATCTGAAAATATGTTGTTCCATGGGGACACCCCCAGAAACAAAGATTTGAGTTAAAAACGTTCGTTCTGAAAGAATATACATTCAAAGATTTGTGCCACATTTTCACGATTTCACAAAAATAGCAGATCTACAAGCTTGTAGCGTGGCACTCGGTGCCGCGATATGAGCTTGTAGATCTGCTATTTTTCAATAGCTAAAGTATAACATAATGCTTAAAACACCAAAAGGGGTTCCCGACCTGAATTGATTAAAGAATTGTACAGTGACAACTAAAGTCTCTGTAATGTTTATGTAAAAACGATCTAAAATAAAGGGATCTAAGATCATTTAAGCTGGGCCGTTGCCTGAGTCCAGTGCATTCTGTCAACTTCCGGGTCCAGGACTTTATATAACTATTCTGCTCCCCATCGCCGACCCTGATAGCCGCACAGAGCCGCCATTGGACTGGCCCCATGAAGTGAACGGAGATGTCGTAACTCTACTTCAATGCTCCGCTCATAAACAAACCCGTTCAGACATGTTTTTTTATCAACTCAGGACTGTCAGGAGATAAACGCAATATTTTCGTACAAAATCGTGAAAAATATGATCGTGTATAAGGTGATATTTTACGCTCTGAGTTCTCATCCAATAAAATTGTTTTTTTTACTAGTATGACCTCATGAAAAATAACAGAATGAGAAAATATTTTGATGCATTTTCCTCTCTCTCTCTCCAGGAATCTTAGCTGCCTGTCTGTCTGCTTCTCTCTACCATGAACACCACTAACCCATTGACAGGTAAGCTGTGTGTGTGTGTGTGTGTGCGTGTGTGTGTGTCCTAGATGCTGATCTTAGCTAACCTATGATTCACCATTCAAGTCCCAGTGACCAAGAACAAGGAAATCACATGGTCGCAAAAACCCGCCTGCCATCACTCCCATTTAGCGAAATTTCGAGAACGCTCTCTCTTCCTGTATCAATCCACTTTGGCCACGACCACCACCGTTACATTTTCAATGGACTCTTAACTATTGAACAGATGGATAATTTCCCCCCCGCAAACGCACAGCAAATGGCTCTCGTTATCAACGGTCCGGGATGCGATCGTAGTGAAGATGAATATTCTGTGACTTCTTAAAAGGCAAGTAAAATTGAAAAAACTCTTGCGCTGGGTGGTAATCATAGACTGTAAAAAATATGGACAAAGCGTTCCCCGGGTCTAACATGAACGTAAAATGAAGCCTGAAATCCCTTGCATTCTAATGCACTGTAAGTCGCCATCTTTCTAGATCCGTTTTAGCCCAGCTGGCCATTGGCTGGCCCAGACAACGAGGCGGGACTTCCCCCCTTCTTCTCCGTTGGTTTTTATTTTGACTCGAGTGGGAGGGGAATCCCGATCATAGACTGTAACGGTAGCCACGCCCCTCAGAACATGCGCGACTTTATGGTCATTTTTTAAATAAATGGGACCATAATTTTCAAAAAAGAATATTATGACATTAGAAATGAGACTTTAAACTAGTGACTGGAAGCAGAAAGTATTCATGACCATGTTTATTAAGGTAATACAGTCTAGGTGAAGTTGGGCCAAAATACATGGGCCTCTATGGAGCTATGGGGCTTTTTGGGTCCAGTCCAGCGCCACAACAGGCCATTATATGAACTACCGATTTCAAATGAGGCTTCACGAAATATCTGGCTGACTGCCCCCCTGGTGGTAATAGAGGGTATGCGCGCCAGGTGAATGAAAAATCATGTGGCAAAGTGAGTTTAACGTTGTTTTACGTCGTTTAATGCAATCAGATAGGACTTTTCTATTCGTGTATGGGCTGTCAAGGCCAGAATGTGGGTTTTTTGCCACTCAGTAGGTGTTCCCGTGTAACTTCCGGGTATGATGATGATGTCACACGCATACCCTCTATAGTGTTCAAACCCATGTTAGGACCACAATGGAAACGAGTCCCCCTTTTTTGTGTTATCCTTTTAACCTAAATATCTGAGGTTAAAAGTGCTGTTTGCATTTATGACTAATAAAGTGTTTAATCAATCAGTCAATCAATCACTGATGGGTATTTAATATAGGTGAACATCAGAAACAAACTAGGACTGACTGGGGAACAACACTAATATACACACGAGGACTGATTCCAAATGAGACACATCTGGGGAAGAGATGGACATGGAACCATGAAAACTAGAACATACAGAAATACACCAAGCAAGCAAAGTCTTTGACTGTGACAATACTATATTAACTCATTTTGCTGGAACCCCCAGACCTCCACTGTATTAGGGGCGTGAAGAGTGTTGTAAAAATGTTTACCAGTACACCAATTTAACCAGTATAGTTGTGGAAGTTATTCTATGTGACATGATGCAGACGTGGACCATTCTGCATCGATGCAGTGACATTTCTTAATCCATTCTATATTCTTTTTTTCTTACTTGCTTTTTACAGTTGCTCAATTTTCCTCTACATTTCCAATTTTCAATATTACTGCTTTTTCATCAGTTAGTAAAGCATTCATATTAGATACATATTATGAACTCCTATTTTAGGGTTATATGGCATATATAATCACTCTCCTTAAAACATGACATTAAATTAAATTGTAAACCTAAAAAAATGATATAAGTAGCCTTGCCGAGCCATGAGGCCCATAGGGCAGGAGCCTATCTCCTGTTTCTGTAGCGTGAGGCAAGTACACCCCCTGGACATGACGCTAGTATGTCGCAGGGACTTACCCCCAATCCAACCCTTGATGCTGAGTGTCAAGCAGGGAGGCATTGGGTCCCATTTTTAGAGTCTTTGGTATGACCCCGGCCGGGGATTGAACCCCGACCTCCCAGTCTCAGGGCAGACACTCTAACCACAAGGCCACTGAGCTGATATAGTGCATTATAACTTTACTGTAATATACAAAAATTAGGTTTTCACATCTCTCAGGCTGATACTGAAAATACAATAATGTAATAATACATGGCTTTATTACTAGAAGTCTTCACTCACTGCAACGCTCTCATGTCTGGTGTACAAAAAGAGGCAGTTTGTCAGTTGTATGTGTGCTGACAAAGACCAGGCACAGTGCACACATAACACCCCTTTCAAAGTCCTTGCATTGGTTGGCTCTTCAAATACATTTTAGTATCCCATTGGCAGTCAATGTGTTAACTAATATTCCTACTTAACCAGAAGACGTGTTTATTTAACCTGCATGCCTATTTAACTTGTACACATATTCCTCACCTCTGCGATCTTCCAATACACTAATGATACAGTTTTGCACCAGTGTTAATTTTGACAGCAAATTCTGATTTAGTCCTAGTCATTTGAATAACACACCATTTAGTTTTAGTCATCTGTTTAGTCTTAGTCGACTAAATATCAAAAACGTAGTCTTGTTGTCTTAGTCAAAAATCACCCGTGTGAAGTGAGGGGCGCTCTTATCGTACATCATCATGACGTAAAATTGACACTACACTGACACACTCAACAAAATTAACACTGTTAACATACTGACATACTGTAAATCTCTTTCTCTCCCTCTTGTCAGCGAATGGCAGTGACAGACTCTTCAAAAGTGAGCGTGCTCAGTCGGTCCCGTCCAGAGTGCTGCACCTCCGACGTGTCTCCGCTGTTGTCTCTGAGAACGAAGTGATCTCACTTGGACTTCCCTTTGGAAAGGTCACTAACCTGTTGATGCTAAGAGCTAAAAACCAGGTACTGCTGCACAGACTGCAAGACAACAGTGGGGTTGGAGGTGGGGGGCTTGTGTGATAGCAGCAGCCACCGTGCTCCGCCAAACTTCTGTCAACCCAACTGTCATTGCATCTCTGGATGTACACAGATTTATTATTTTATTTTACTGACGGCACGGGTGGGTGGCCGTGGGCCCCAGATTACTGGTCCCCAATGCAACTGTGTTGTCTGCGTCACGGTATTTACGGCCCATGCTGCTGCAGCTGTGGGTAGTTCTAATACTAGTAGTAGTACTGCTACTATTACTACTACTGCTGTAGCTTAACCCATTAAGACCTGAGGCTGATTCTATACACGTCTTCTGAATCTAAACATTTTTCAGTATCAGTAGTTCTCAAACGTTTTCATGCCAAGGGCCCGCCAAATTAAATGTATTTGGCCGCCGACCCCCCATTTCAAAATATGTTGTTCCAGGGAACCCCAGAAGTAAAGATTTGAGTTAAAAATGTATATCAAAGATTTGCAAAAATGTTTTCTAAAAATAGCTGATCTACAAACTTATAGCACGACACAAAGTGATGCGCTATGAGCTTGTGTATCTGCTATTTCCAGGTACTACTGCAGGTACTTCGAGCTAATATTATTAAAGCGCTAGTGCTATTCCTGCTTTAGCTAAATATCAGGCACTACTACTGGTACTACTATTGTTAGGTTCAGGACTAGCGATTTAATCAAATCTGTTATTTGCATCCTATTTACAAATCTTTTTTCCCTTTTAATTTGTTGTGTGTGTGTGTGTGTGTGTGTTGTCCTCTAGGCATTTCTGGAAATGGCTTCCGAGGAGGCGGCGGTCGCCATGGTGAACTACTATGCCGCAGCCCCCGCCCATCTGCGCAATCAGCCAATCTACATCCAGTTCTCCAACCACCGACAGCTCAAGACTGACAACCTGCCCAATCAGGCTGTACGTTAAAATAATAATAATATTATATATATATGATGTCGGGGGGAAACCTCATAACTCCATTTTTGAGGCATAAATCAGTGCTATTGAACACCCTTTACGTGTGTTGTTTTGAAAATATTTAACCAATGGAAAATAGTAAAAAGTGCTTTGGACAAAACCTTTTATCTCCATTGGACCCTCAAAATGTCTGCTGAAGAAACTAACTCCACCACCTCTCCCCCTCTCATGGAAGTAATTGACAATATAGAATGCTCAATGACAAATTTAATCATTATAAAAATAAAATAAATGAACATCTATTTTTTCATAGAGTAAACATAGAGTAAACAAGCATTACATTTTGATTCTTATGATCTCTTCAGAGGGCCCAAGCGGCCTTGCAGGCAGTCAATGCACTGCCCGGTGCCCCGATGCATGCTGGGAACATGGTGGCCGCTGGCGGAGCTGGGCCTGTCGCCGGTGTGGAAGGGGGCGGGCCCCCGCCGCCCGGCCACAGCACTGCGGTGCTGAGGATCATTGTGGAGAACCTGTTCTACCCTGTCTCGCTGGAAGTTCTCCATCAGGTAATAAATAAAGTATTGGTCTTCGTAGTACTAGTCAAATTGGCAGTAGTATTTATAGTAGTACTACTGCTTTAATCCTCACTTGGCCTGAATGTATGAATGTGTTAATGGTTGTGATAATGAATGGCAGTAGATCGTAAGAAATCTACTGCAACATAAATGTGCAAGATAAAGTTCATGTTGAACATTGCCCTACGGCTCTGGACTGGTTCAGCAGCTGTCACAACTGTACATGTGCATGTTGACTCACGCATTGTGACGCGTTAATGAGCTGGTAGGTTTTTGCCTACTGTTCACCATAGAATCAGGTTCATGGGATTATCTAGCAGCAGTGCTATTAGTAATATTGCTATTAATAGTACCTGTAATACTCCAACTTGTCTTTGTGGATGTGTGTTGTTATCCGTTATCTGTCCAGATCTTCACTAAGTTCGGAACAGTGTTGAAGATCATCACGTTCACGAGGAACAATCAGTTCCAGGCATTGCTCCAGTACAGTGATGCCCAGAATGCCCACAACGCCAAGATGGTGAGGATACTGATAACCTACAATATCAGCTATAACTGTCTGCTTATAGTGACCAATAATGATAGTCATCTGCTTTTTTGTGACCGATAATGGTAATTGTCTGCCACCTCTGATTGATAACCATCAATTATCTTCTTGTTGTGGCCGATAATGATAATGATAATTTATCTTTTTGACCGATACCGGATAGTTGTCCGATTATTGTGATGAATGACCAACAGTATTTATTGTGACCCCTTGACCTCCAGAGCCTGGACGGGCAGAACATCTACAATGCATGTTGCACGCTGCGCGTCGAGTACTCCAAGCTAACCAGCCTCAACGTCAAGTACAACAACGACAAGAGTCGTGACTTCACTCGCCTGGACCTGCCATCTGGCGATCAGCAGCCCATGGACCCCGGAATGACCTTCGGTAAGATCAAGGTCTTACAAGGGTCTTTCTTATTGGGGATCATTTAAGGGTGACTGATCGTCGATCTGTGATAAAGGAACTGTTCGGGAGTCTCGATATTGAACAAGATCAGAATCATACTTTTTTCCCCCCCAGAATTGTGCTCTCTAATCCTCATCACGCTGGCTTCCATATTCTTCCTAATTCAGGGAACAAAATGCCTTGTCGCTTGGGTTGCCATTGAGAACTTTTAAGATAACAAGCTTGTTTACAGAACCTACGATCAGCCATGCAATTGGCCAACAACATTAGTAATTATCTGTTTGTTTTATAGCTCCTGGCATCATCTCATCACCGTACGGAGCAGGATTCGCTCCGACCATGGCATTCCCTCAGGGTGCAGGTACTAGTACTACTACTAATAATGATACATAACGTAGCCTGTGAGTTAGTTCAGGCAGCATACACTCGAGAGGTTAACACGCTTGTGCATTACAATGTGGGCATATACAGTGTTCTGCAGTGTTTGGCAATTTGGACCAATTGGGTGGGTTTTTTAAACTCACTCAAGGCTGTGTTCTTTCTGCGTTCCTTCTGCGTAAGCGTGTTATAATAAACTTTATTTCAGACCCGTGGGTCCATGTAAAAGAAAACGGCACATACGATAGAAAAAGACAGTGGTATATAAATATATAAAATACATCAAGTCTGATCACCATTCCTCACACACACCAGTACATGTCATGAGGCGGCTATCTAGTGCCAACTCCACAAGATTCGGGCAGGTAAGTTACTAACTAAAAAGTATAGAGGCTGTTACGTATTGTTTGTTGTTATGCACGGTTGGCTCCCACCGCCACCCCAGCACCACCAGTGGGCTCTCTATTAGTTCTCTTCCCCATGGGGGGTTGTTATTGTATAGTATCTATCTCCCTGCCCTTAATGGTTAATGATGGTTGTCTTTTTGTGCTGAACATGGAGAAAAGATTATCAGAGCCTGAACGGCAAGATAAATTATATATGGGGGTTCACTGTAATTGACTATAATTGCTGATAAACTGTGTCTTGGATTTCTTAACAATCCCTCCAAGAAAACAAAACGTGTTCTTCAGCAGTCAGCCTACACGCAAAGTACTGAAAAGACTTGTGTGGTGACTTTGCCATGGGAATGGTCAAAGAACTAATAAAAATGAACTAAATAAATTTACAAGGGAACATTTGCAGCTATTAAGGAAATGCTACATACCACATATTCCCTGAATGTTGCCATTGCCTTATGAACAGACTACTTCACCCATTTCTTTTAGGTCTGTCAATGCAGACGATGCCAGCTCCTCTCTCTCTCTCTGCCTCGGTCAGTCGAATGTCCCTTGCCCACGGTGCAGGTCCACCGTTGGGCCATGCTGTGTTACTGGTGTCTAATCTGAACCCAGAGGTACCCATATAGTACACAATAAATACATACATAGTACACACTAAATGCACATATGATGTGCATTGTAGTACTGCTGTACATTAATGTGTACTTGTTTTTCTTTTTACAGGCTGTGAACCCACAAAGCCTGTTCATCCTATTTGGTAAGTCTCTCTTTGATAAACAATCTCTCTCTCTCTGTATGTCTCTATGTGTCCCACTATGTACCTTAGTGGGGCTTTCTGTAGTCGGGTTTGCAGTCTTTAGTCATGGTGCGGTTGGGGAGAGCAGAGTGGGCTTAGTGTCCCATTGGCCGTATAGGGCTAGTCTCCCATTGGCTTAGAGGCCAGCCAATAATGAAAATCTCGCCACTACTAGACCACGTGACTCGACTAGAAAGTCTGATCATTGATCAGCTGAGCTCTGCAAGCTGGTAAAAAATGGCTCTTGATAAAAAAATTGCGCACTAGTTGACTGCTCTGCTTGTGTCAGTCCAAGCCCTGTCATCTCTTGAAACAGAGCAGAGGAGAGACTGTATATTACACAAACTCAACAGAGACTCCTAAAGGAATCGGATGCACATAAATTAAGTAACAGATAAACATTATGTTGCCTGAATTAAATAATTCAAGCCCCCCCTATAATGATAGGGGAAACACTGCAAGTTTGTATTTAATTGTAACTCATACAATACTCTAGCAGTGTTACACGCTCCTTCTGTTTTTCAAAGTCACCGTCAGCAGTTCTCAGGCTGGATTTAACACATAAATTAATTATACAATTGTTGTGCAATGCTTTGATGTGTGTAGTTCAGCGTGGCAGCTCAACTACCTTCTCTATCCAGAGCCGCCATCCTGTTAGATTCATCCAATATGTATGAAACACCCATTGTTGCTGGCCGCCACCAATTCTATAATAGGCTATTAGCGTCAAAACAACCCATTTAGACCTGAGGCTGATTCTACAAATGTCTTCTAAACCAGGTTCTTTCAAGATTTCAAAAATAGCAGATTTAGATCTGCCTATTTTTAATGGCCAATGCTAAAATCTAAAATGACATAGATGCTTTCTGAATGCTTTGTAAACTCCAGGTAGCCTAAGTTTCATTTACAAACAGTCTGAACCAATCTCTCCTCCTAAACCTGAATTCCCTCTCTGTCTCTCTCTTTCCGTAGGTGTGTATGGGGACGTGTACAGAGTCAAAATTCTGTTCAACAAGAAAGAGAACGCTCTGGTCCAGATGGCTGATGGTACTCAAGCCCAGCTCGGTACTGAACTTCTCGCTATCAATAGTTTACACCACCAACACTCTTTATTTAACTGACAAAAGTTGTTTAAAAATAGTATGCGTTAGCTGAAAACACCACTCAGATTAAGCATTGTCACATTCCTCCATTGCACTCTTTCAGCACTCTTTCTTTTTTTTTTTTTTTTAATAATGGCTGTTTTATGGTCTTTAGGAGGAGATATCGGGGGAGTTTTCTGCCCCCTATCTCTCCCCTGCCTCTTTCCACAACTAGTCATGACTAGGTTGACCATACGTTCTCTTTTACCCGGACATGTTCTGTTTTGGTGGCCTGTCCGGGGGGCGGGGGTTATAAATCCCTTCAGATTTCCGGGGGTTTAGCGCGTGTATCACGTCACATGGATTAAAGTTCTCAGTCACCACAACTCAATTCAGTCTTTGGGATTCCACAGCAGCCAGTACTGTATGTCTTCCACAGAAGCATCTCTTGTACTGAAACTTGCCGATCTACGAGCTCACAACACATCGCAGCGCGACGTGTTGTGAGCTTGTAGATCGTCTATTTTCAGTTATTAGCTGTTTTAAGATTAAAGAGTATTTGAAACTATAAATAGAAAACATGTTCAGAAGTATCTTCCATAAAACCATAATCCTCTCGAATATATCAGAAAATTAAAGCCTCAATCTAGAACAATAGAATTATAGCATCTAAACATCACAGTCCTACATATTAGTTCTCTTGTTTAGGAAACTTTCATGCTGTTTCACAAATCACGGATTCAGACTCGACACAAATCCTAATCTGATTTCAGTCATGAGATTTTTATTTAGCTTTATTCCATGCAGTCACAGACCATTAAATCATCCATTGCCTTGTGCGTCTTGCGTTGCAGCCATGTCCCACCTCAACGGCCAGCGTCTCCACGGCAAGACCATCCGTGTCACACTGTCCAGACACCAGTCGGTCCAGCTCCCCAGAGAAGGACAGGAGGACCAGGGTCTGACTAAGGACTATTCTGGTTCTCCGCTGCATCGCTTCAAGAAGCCCGGCTCCAAAAATTTCCAGAACATTTTTCCTCCGTCTGCAACCCTCCACCTGTCTAATATACCGTAAGATATCAGTACAAATACCTGTTCATTCACAGTATAGGGCGGTACACCAAAAGTTTGGCTTTTCTTTCTTTCTTTTTTCTACAGTAATGGAGAAAGGGAATGCATAACATAAAATGTCTTATTATGGACTTTTGTATGTTACAAATTAATGAATGAGTTCATTCATTGATTATTGTAACACACACACATGCAACCAAGTGTAAAATCTGCCATTACGATGCCATCAATGTCCGCCAAAATGCATTTTTGACGACAAAATCAACTAGATTTAGTAGACTAACTAAAACATTTCAGGTGACAAAAATATGACAAAAACGAAATGAAACTGTTAAAAAAACTAAATACAAATTTGCCGTCAAAATCAACACTGCATGCTTGTTCTCAGCACACGTGTCTCTTATGTGTAAACTACGATGAAGACAGAGGGGTAATAGCAAAGTTTATTAACTACTCGGATGAGAACAAAGCAGAGAATGAAGTTAATACGTCTAGTCTCGTATATTCTTTTCCTATTAACCCATTCTGAACGGGCACCCATTTTGGTGTTAGCATCATGTTATGCTTTAGCTATTGAAAAATAGCAGATCTACAAGCTCATATCGCGCCACCGAGTGGCGCGATACGAGCTTGTAGGTCTGCTATTTTTGGAAAAATTGAAGAACGACTGACATTTTTAGAATCTGATCTCAGGTCAGAATGGGTTAATCAGACCAGTGTGTGTCCAGTGGAAACCTCGTATGAATCTGATCTCAGGTCAGAATGGGTTAAGTTAATCTCTCTTTCTCTGTCTCTCTGTCAGACCTTCCATTACAGATGAAATGTTGAAGGATTTGTTCTCCAGCAGTGGGTATAGTGTCAAGGCCTTCAAATTCTTCCAGTGAGTATTAGTATTACTACTACTACTAGACAACTATTATTGCTATTACTAATACTACTAATATTCCTAATACTCTTACTAATATCACACCACTGATACTAGCTACCTACTGACACCATTTTGATCTCTCTCTCATCAAACCCCTCCCTTGTCTTATCTTTCTCTGTCTCTCTCTGCCTGTAGAAAAGACAGGAAGATGGCATTGATCCAACTCGCCTCTGTGGAGGAGGCCATCCAGGCGCTGATCGACCTCCACAACCACGACCTTTCCGAAAACCACCACCTCCGCGTGTCTTTCTCCAAGTCCACCATCTGACGCCTCCCCAGTGTGACTGTTGACCTCCATGTGACGACCATGTGACTAATTTTCGATTGACAGGAGAGACGGACCAACTGTTGACCTATAGGACCCTTTGACGAACATTGACTTCCAAATGTCGACCTCCACCCTCTTGACGCACATTTGGCTGATGGAGAACTACAGGATGTCATCACTGTAGGAATGCCCCATTTCAGCTTTGACTCGGGCGTGACATGAGCGAGACGATCCCAAAACTCTGACATTTGGATGAACGTATATGAAATTTAAATTTCAGACAATTGATTGTGATCAAAATATGACAGTAATATATATACCAGGACAATAGATGCCATAACCAGTAATATACCAGTAAAATATATGTAATAACCAGTAACATACCAGTTAAAAAAAAGATGTAATAAACCTTAACATACTAGTAAAATGGATGTAATAACATGTTATTATACTATAGTAACTTAACTGTCATTGCTATTACCTATCAACCATTACTGATAAAAGCCAGCTGGTTTTACTGGTACATTGTTACTTTATTACATATATTTTTAAGTATTCATACTTTCATAATTAAGTGAATTTGGGGGATTGATGCATATATAGTAGCTAGTAATTGATGTCTACTATAAAAACTTTGACTTTTAACTCCCCATACTGGTTGATTGGCTCTCATCCTAGACTTGTTGACTACCGGGACAGGTTGACTACCTGGACAGGTTCACATCCTAGACTTGTTTACTCCCTGGACTAGTCACCCAGCTACTCTACCCCCTTCTATTTACTGGCTCGTAATCTGGCTCACTGGTTGGCCAGTTGATCCGTTAGCTGACTGACCGAGCTAACCGACAAGCTAATTAGATGGCAACTAGTTGCCTTTTGGACGAGCTGACTGGAAAATGGACTAGTCGGTTTGTGGAGCACTAGCTTTGGGCAGTGTTCGGCTAGTTGCTGGGCCATCTACTTGTCGACGTACCGGCCTTTCTGGAAACGTTTCTGTTTCCCAGCCTTTTTGGGATTTGACCACAGCCCTCCTATGACAAGGCAGACAAGCAACTGCCTCATATGGGCAACCGCATGGGATGGACAGGAGGGGAAGAGGCAACGGAACCAATAGGAATGCGAGCAATTCCCAATTCCAAGCCTTCGTGCCTCCAAAATCCTCATCCATGCAGAAATGTGTCTGACCCGCCAGAAGAGACCGCCTTCCCTCGGTGTAGCATCAAGGGGGAATGATCCTAGGAGCTTGCCCCAGGCGCCCCCATCTCTGGGGCCTCCTCATAACGCACACCCGCCCCTCGCTCTGTCTACCCAAGTGGAAGGGACCATTGTTGTGATTTTCGAGACTCTTTGGCGTGTGTGTTCGTTTTGTTTCTGCGGCCCCCCTGCCCGACAAACCCCTTCATCATTCTGTAAAATACACATTTTTACAATGGGTTTTCTGAAAGACAACCCGACTCCTCTGCCCTCTTCACCCCAAATGAGGAAAGATGGTGGGAACATGGTTTACGGTAAAGATCCTTCATTCAGGTTGTATTACTACTACTTCTACTACTAGTACTACTACTACTAATACCATGACTACAACCGCGACATTGACGTTTGCAAACGTTCCTTTGTTCCCCCCGGAAGAATGGGCAAAGCCACCCCCCCGGTCGCTCGTTCTAATCACAGAGTTCCTGTATGTCACTCTAATGTTTTTAGTTTGTTTTTTAAACAAGGTTTCAATGTGAAAACTTGCTGGGGGTTTTGTACCACTATCGGAGGGGGGGAGGGGGGGGGGGGGCGATTTTACAACAAACGATCGCCATGGAGACACACTTGGGGGAGGGAAAGAAGGGGGTAGTGGGGAGAGGCGGGGGGTCTTAATCTCTGGGGGTTTTCTTTCTAAGGCGGGTCGTTTCTTTCGGAGATAAGTTTTTCAGGTGATTGGGAGCCGCCCGGCATGACCACTGAACTCCTACCGTCAGGTGACCGGGGGGCCACCCAGTTACGACCACCAGTCTTCTACTGTCAGGCGTCTGGGAGACTTAACCAGGGGCCTTCTACCATCAGGTGACATCAGAGATGCCCAGTTCAACACTTGATCTCCTAACCGGGCTATACCGGTCTCCCGAAACATCCTTGACGGGGGAAAAAAAGCAATCGGATGAATCGCTAACAAAAGGAATTCCTACTCGCAGTTCATCCTCCACAAGAAAAATATATATCAACCATCCCCTCCCCCCCCCCCCCCACCCCCCAAAAAAACCAAACAGATTGAACTTCTCTTCGTTTCCTTATGTGCCTTAAAATCCTGCGTTAGTTATAAGTCTTTTTCTTTTTGTATGATATTTTGAATCTTTTATCGGCGGCGATGGGGTTTTTCTTTTCCTTTTTCGTATTGAATATTTTTGTTTGTTTGTTTGTTTTTTGGTAGAAAATGGCTGTAGAAAATGTTTTCTCGTTTCCTTTCTGTGGTCTGTGTTTTTTTGAAGATTATGTACTTTTAAATGTTTTTTGACGGTTGATGGGGATTGTGGGTAACGGTTCGAGAGGGAGCATTCATTGAATGCTCCTCCTGGAGCATTCAATTTCTGCCATGTGATTGAAATGCAGAATAAAAGGCCTGAATGGGCTATATGCACACATTTTGGAAAGAACTTGGCCCCCTTCCCTATTTAATTCATAGGTGTTAACAATGATACTAATGAAGGCTCTGTTCCATTCTGGTCAAACAGAGTCAAGGTGCTGCTATTGTGCGTGTTGGCTCACTGGAAACACTCTGCTATTTGTACACTCCCAGTTATGGGGGTCCTTGAAATTAAAGAGTTTGAGAACCACTGCACAATAAATGGAACAGAGCCTTACCTAGTACCATCAGTAACACCTGTGAAGGAAGTAGGGAAGCGGCCCGGAAGTAGGAAGAGTTATTCTGTGTGCATATAGACCATTGTGTGTGTGGAGGTGGGGGAATTTCGTGACCTCCGACATCTCAGCAATGCATTGCAGGTTTTTGTTTGTTTGCTCTTGTGAGCGTGACTTCAGAGCTTAGACTTATGAGGGGGTTTGCCCCCCCACAAAATCAGACTTTGACATTCCAGTTTTTTTCCTTGCAAATTCCCCATGTATTTTTTTTTTGGCTTGTAGTTTGCGTGCAATCTTACATATATCTTGTAACTACCAGGTTATTTTCCTCATACTTCCTCGCAGTCGCCCATCTCTTATTCTTGAGGACGAAGGAGACTAAATCGTCAGAATTCTGAGCATATCGAAGTCAGAATCGATTTAGAGACATGTTGGAAGTCACTCCCCACCCACCTCCACTGTTCAGATCCAGGTTTAAAAATGTCATCCAGTGGTGGACACGGTCTCTCACACTCTGCAGATCAATTTGGGGTGTGACGGTGTATATATTTGTTTTTGTGTTGTAGCAGTTCCTGGATGTGACCTGTAGATGAGGGCCGCAGTCAGGGAGTTGGGTATAATCCATGTGTTTTGTCTTTTAGCTGTGCGTGTGTGTGCGCACGCGCAACTGCGTGCATGTGTGTGTTTGTGTGTGTGTGTCTGTGCGTGCATGTGGAGAGGGTATTGCCCCCCCCCCCCCCCCCAGTCTTCAGGCGATCAAGTGGGCTTTTGAACCCGCGACCCCCTCTGTTATTCGTTTTGCATAACAGTGACGTGTTACAATTGGCTTCGCGGTGTTCTGCCCGAAGGTTGAACTGAAGTGAACCGGAATCGGGCCAAAAGTTAGAGAATACCGCAAACAGTTTTAGAAGCAGATGGATATCGTTTTTTTATGTAATGACCATTCAGGAGGCAGCTTCAGTCACCCATCCCCCTGGCGCTTGTAATGCAGAAATATAAACCTTTGACCATTTCCAACTTTTGAACTTCGAGCCACCAAAATGTTACATTTTTGTCCCGTCGAATGCAATTATTATTTTTCCATTATAAAACAACCCCCGCTGTAAGATGGGGTGAGGCGTTGGATGGACCTGGGTTGTTTTTGAACGCTGGGAGGATTGATGGGCTGGGTCTCTCTTTTGGTCTTCGGTATCTCTTTTGATTCTCAGGTGTTCACTGTGTGTCGACTGTTCTGTCCCGTGGAGACGACGAGGCCATCTCATTGGCCTTGTTTGATTTTATGCTAGAGTTGGATGGGAGAAGCCTTCCAATCCCTGGTTATGTTCTCACTGACCTTTGGTAGCTCCCAAACAGCCTGACACTGAATGCACAGGGCCAAGAAATTGATCGTGCCTCCTTCCTTTTACTTTGACTCCCTTCAGTTCATTCTACACCTAAATACGCTTTTAGCGTGGCAGTCAGACATTCGTCACCATATAGAACAGACTGCCGCTTTTCGTCTCCATAGGACAGAATCTTTTACAAAACCAAAGGACCCTTTCGTTCGATCTTGGGGGAAACACTCAATTGTTGCTGGAGCAGCGAATGCCGCTGTCGAATGTTTCTTTTACTTTAGCTAAATTCCACTTACAGATTTTTCTAACTAAGTTCCATCATGCTGTCTTGTACATGGACAAGATGCAGAGGCCTTGAACTACTCCAGTCCGCCGGGTACCTCAACAACCATGCAGGCGGTTGATTATAGAATTGAAAAAAAAAGAAGAGAAAAGACAAAAAATGTATACACGCCTTAAAAACTCTGCTACTGAATGTCGTCCACGAAACAATCATCTTTCTTCCGGGAGACGAGTGATTTGCGTGACAGGTTTTGTGTTCATAAAATAGGTCTTAGCTACAACAATTTAAAGGGAGGTACATGGTGGTCTGGATGAGGTCCCAGGGTCCCAACATTAGTGGAGCAGGTCTGGAACTAAAGTTGATCTTCAGGTTCATCGTTTTAATTTAATTTAAAACGTATTTAAAGTATTGATCCATATCATGACTATGACTGATAATGAAACTCTTAAGTAATTTCCCTCATCGTCGATAATCAATTTGTAACTTTACTGATCTATAATCTGGGATGAACTATCGCTCCTTTCTACCTATCAGACATTTAGTTTTTTTTTTTGTTATGACCTCTCGGATGGGGTTGGGACTCTGGCACTTGCAGGACAGGACTGCCCCTTTTCTGTGAGTCAGCAAAAAACACAAAACCTTGAAATAGAATCCAGACCCGCTTCTGAATGCTGTCGCTTCATATCAGAAAGGGTCATAAATGGTAGCGCCCCTTGGCAGGCAAATAGCACTTGCTGTCTTGTGTTGGGGGTGGTGTTTGTTTTTTTTGGAGTTCATTTGAGTTGTGTGTGTGTGTGTCTATGTATGTATGCGTGTGTGTTATTTTTTTTAAAGGTCACAGGTCACAACTGGGGTTTCGATTTTAAGATACAACAATAATTCTGTTATTACTGCTGTTTGTCTCCAGGGGGTGTGATCACTTAAAAATGTATTTGTGTGTGTGTGTGTGTGTGTGTGTGTGTGTGTGTGTGTGTGTGTGTGTGTGTGTGTGTGTGTGTGTGTGTGTGTGTGTGTGTGTGTGTGTGTGTGTGTGTGTGTGTGTGTGTGTGTGTGTGTGTGTGTGTGTGTGTGTGTACACACACACACACAAGCTTGGATATGTAATGAAGTGTGTTGCATTGTGGGTACCATGGGTTGGTAGATGAACCTATTATTAAAGACAAATTTTATAATATTTTGTTTTTTTGCTGTGCATGGTTTTGAGTGAATCTTAAATTGGGTTTTGGGGGATTCCCTTTTTGCAAATACTTTTAATGATTTTCGGGGGATATATTTATTAGCATATAAACCATATTATTATTATTATTTCTTATTTGAATTTTAAATGTAGCATGCGTTGAATAAAAAAAACATGTTGACATCTCAGCTAGCTTGCGTGCTATCCTCTGTTGCCATGGCTACCTAATCCCCACCCCCTCTCTAACCATGCACTCTGTCTCCGTAACCACGCCCACTTGCTCTGCTACTGACCAATCGTTCTGCTCGCTAGGTCAACATCCCCGCCCTTCACTACTAATCAAATCTCTGCTTATAATTAGGTGCTGATTGGTTTTTGTCTACAGCAGTGGTACTCAAACATATTAATTTATTCCAAGGACCCCCTTAACTCTGAGTATTCCAATTCCATTTGAATAACTCAGAGGAGAATTACAGACCTGTAAGGGTCCATTTTGAATGCCCTCAAGGAACCCCTTAGGGTTAGGGTCCCTACTAGACCCCACTTGTGAGAACCATTGGTCTATACTACTACAGTCTAGATATTGTTGGTTCTTATGTCCATTCATGAACAGGTAACATCCTCCTATTAAGTGAGTCAGCAGGTAAGTCCCTTGATCAAGGACACTTGGAACAGAAGTGGAAAGTAACGAAGTACAAGCACACTACTACTTAGTCACTAAGTAGTAAGGTTTTCAGGTATCTGGTATCCTTTATTACATTTTATCATTCTGCACTTACTTCTCCTTTATTTTCAAAACAGGTTGTTACTTTAGTTTTCATGACTTTGAGGGAGGTTATCGGTTATTTTATTGTGCAGCATCATTGCATTCCCAACATCAAGAATATTTCGACCTAAATGCATGTTTTGCATATATGTATTGCATGTTTTATGACAGTACATTAATGTGTTTTAATCAAAACGTATGTTTTCATCATTTAGTGTAATAGTATGCCTCAATGACAGATTTTTATGACCCAGTATAGCAAAATGTAGGCCTAGACTAGAGACATTCAATGTCTGTCTGGCCGTTATCTATCTGTCTGTCTCTCTTCGTTTGTAAATGTTATGTTGTTTATCATTCTTGCTGCTTGTGCATTTTGTTTTCTGACTCGAATTTATATTAATCGTGAACTAACAAAGTTCTACTCTGTAGGCTTGTCTTTATTCCCCCTTTGATTTTTTTGTTGCTTCAATATCCAACATGTCACTGAACTGTCATCTCTATGTCATGCCATTCATTAATTCATAATGATTCATCCATCCATCCATCCATTCCGTCATTCATTCAACCTGAATATGGATTTGACAATGCGCTTTTGGGGAGGCCGGAAGTATGCACCTTTCAAAATAAAGCATAGTAATACAGTAGCCTACTAAAGAGTACTAGACGTAGACGGTCACGTAGTGTAATAAATGTGGGAGCCATGGTTCACATGACAGTCTTGTTTCAGGGCTACTAATTAGGTAGACGTAGGCCTAGTACTATACAAAATACGTCAAAACGCTTGAAACCTTGTAACCTCGCGTCACCAGGCTTTCCACCTCGGAGGAATTATTTAAGAGCATTTATTTTGACACTGACGAGGAAGGAAGTGTTCTTGTGTGTGTAGTCCACAAGAAGTCTAACGTGACAGACGTGTTGTTCCAGGAAGCTCGCAGATTTTTCTTTGTATTGAGTCAAACTAATAAATAACAATTTAAAAAAAGTTTTCGTCTCGTTCCACGAAGGGGAAAGTTGGAAGCCGCGAAAATGTTGCAAAACACTGGGTGAGTCGCGTCTTTTCTACGGCTAAAAATAAATGGTGCAAACTGGTTAGCAAGTTTCCCTGAGCTGTTGTTAGCATTATGGCTATAAAGGTCAAAACACCAAAATCTTTGTTTTAATTTTACAGTTTTTTCTGTGATGTCAAAGTATACAAATCACTTTACAGCGATTGGGGTTATTTAAAAAATATATATGTTTGCATTATGTAAATTGAAATATTACATTTCTCATTTATTATAGCCTACTTTACCTTGAGTAATTATGCAAAATGTATTTATTTTTTCTGCGTTGACAGTTGACACTGACATATGTCTTTGTTAAAAACTTCCATTGTTATAGGCTTTGTTTAGACTACAATTGTATAGCTTTCTGTTAGATTTTGATATTGTGGATGATGGGCAACTTTCACCCAGTTACCTATGACCCAGTTTGTGTGGTTATATATTCCGGGTTAAACCAGGTCGGACTCAGAGATGTAGTCCAATGCATTTGGTTCAGCTGCAGCTGCTAACTACACTTACTGCTAGTGCTATTATTATAGCCTTTATACAAGACTATCATGGTTATTTCATTATTTATGACCGTTTACTGCTACAACAGTAGGCTACAGGGTTTTAAATTGCAATCCCTGGTCCAGGGACATTCATTACTTAGTTTGGATTCGACAAATTACAGTGTTGAAAAAAATGAATTCCAATCTAATGCAATAGTATAAAAATATCACACCCGTGTGAAGTGAGGGGCGCTCTTATCATCGTACATGTCATCCTCCAATCATTGTCAATGGGAATTTGTGTAGGACAAAATTAGCCGATTTGCTCATCTACGTATGACGTAGATTGTCCACTCATTGTCAATGGCATTTAATGTTTGTGTTGGGACACGAATCTACACTATAGCTTGAATATAGAAGGGGGCTAGCACCCCTCAACCTTGGAATCATGTCCCAGCTAATGCAGGGTTTGTTTAATTTGATGTATTGTGCGAGATACTGTTTTCATGAGGGGTCAAACCTATGCTTGCTATGATCTAATCTCACCATGGAAGACTGAAGATTAAAGAATCCTACAATAAACAACCCTCTTGGTAGTAGTTGCGACCATAGGTCACAGTTTACTATGAAAACCTGTCAGTCAGTCAGGCTAAAACCTGTCCTAAAGTCACGCCCCTCGCTCCATATTTGGCCAATACAGAATTCATTCCATATGTTGATCTGACCTTATCAAACTCTGCCAATACAGAATTATTTTCATATGTTGATCTGACCTCATCAAACTCTGTACATTCAAGACACTGCCCCCACTGCCACCCTTAGATCTCTAACTCCATATATGGAGCTGACCTGTTCTGACATTCCATATGTTGATCTGATCTCATCAAACCCTGTACACTCAAGACAAGCTCCGTATATGGAGATCTGATTAATAGTTTAACTCCTGCTTCTCAACTGTGCCGTATTAAGAAGCTCAGTCGCTTCTCTTACTGGTAGAGGTAGTATTAGTAGTAGAACATGTACTGTAAATTATAATTAAATGTATAGCTAACTAGTAGCAACTGAGTTGTAGGTGTACTGTAAATAATTAAATGTATAATGTACTCGAGTAGCAACTATACATTTCTACGAAGCATTATTGTTTATTATTAGTAGAGTAGTATGTGTACTGTAAATAATTAATGTAACGAGTAACAATTATACATTTCTACAAAGCATATTGTTTATTATAGAGAGCATGCACACAGGAATTGTGTTGGATTTAGGAAGCTCTCGTTGGACATCACAAATGGTCTTGCGTACCACCTGTTTCTGTTGCACATAAAGCAGGAGACAGCAGGACGTTGCGTTATTGAAAACGAGCACTTCCAAACTCGTAGAAAAATAATCCTACACAGAATATCTTGACAGAAAGTAGCTCATTACTTGTTTATGGTGGCTTCTTATGAAACAAACACTGCAGATAGGCATTCAAGGCAGCTTTCCGTACACCTTTTCTGTTTCAATGTATGGGCTATTCTTTTTTGCCACTCAGTACTCTGTAGGCATTCCCGCATAACTTCCAGGTACGATGTCATGTGCATAGCCTCTATTACATTATGTCATGGTCACTCTAAAACAAAGAATACCCTATTCTGATTGGCAGGAGGATAAAATATCAGCAATGAGTATTATTTTTATATTACACTTTCCGCTTGCATGTCATTGTCCATCCATCCATCTTCAACCGCTTATCCAGAGTTGGGTTGCGTGGGCAACAGTTGCAGCAGAGATTTCCATCCTTCCCTCTTTAGAGCAACATTAGCAACTTCCTCCTGGGGGATCCCGAGGAGTTCCCAGGCCAGTGTGGAGATGTTATGCCCCCCATCTGGTCCTTGGTATGCCCCAGGGTCTCCTCCCAGTGGGACATGTAGCAAGGACCTCCTTAGGGAGACCTAGGCATCCGTAGTTCCGTACTAGATGCCAGAACCACCTAAGCTGGCTCTTTCCAGTTGAAGAAGCAGCGGCTCCACTCCAAGTCTCTCGTTTGACTGAACTTCTCACCCTATCTCTAAGGGAGATGCCAGCCACCCGTCTGAGAAGAAAAAAAAATTGGCCGCTTGTAACCGCAACCTTATTGTTTCAGTCATGATCCAGACTTCATGACTATGGCTGAGAGTAGGAATGAAGATTGCGCGGTAGACGGAGAGCTTTGCTTCCTGTCTCAGCTCTCTTTTCGTCACAGCAGTGTGAAAGAAATGTAATTGAACTGAGATTGTGCTAGGATACATAACACATTACACAGCATAGACGTTGTTCAGTTAGGCTGATTTAGAACTCATGTTTATTTGTACATTTAAAAGTCATCCTACAGAGTGAGAGTGCACATCCTTCTGTGAGTGGAGGTATGCTTGTTGGAAACCTGTTTGTGTGTGTGCCTGTAAACTTGTTTGCCAGCTTGTGGAATGTACTCCATGTTGGTTTAAAAAGCATACTAGTTTTAGCTGACGGTAATATGAGGTATGTTTTAGCATATTTTGTGTTCTGTGACGCTTGCAATAGTCTGCATATACTACGCCTGCCCTGGGAAGTGTCAAAGTAAAATGTAACCTCTCTTGAATTTAGGAATATTATGGATTTATCCAGATGCCTGTGGTTGGCGTGACGTGACCATATCACCCATTTAACTCTGTCCGTCTGTCTGTCTAGTAAACTGGCAGGTCTCACTCTGTTCATCACGGGCGCTAGCAGAGGCATCGGTAAAGCAATCGCTCTGAAGGCGGCGAAGGACGGAGCCAATGTTGTCATTGCCGCCAAGACAGCGGATGCGCATCCAAAGCTTCCTGGAACCATTTACACTGCAGCACAGGAGAGTGAGTACTAGAACATACTAGTAGTATTGTTAGTTGTTACTAGTGTTATTACTAGTATTATACTGCTGTAGCACTACTAGGACTACTACTGCTCGTTGCTACTAGTGATTGTGATTGTGATTGTTTATTTATTTTCATGTCCTGCACACATGGGTTTATAAGACACCATTTCACAATTGCATTTACAGCATGTTTACATTACCTAATTCATGCATTTACAGCATGTTTACATTACATAATTCATTATATTACAATAATAATAATAATAAAACTTTATTTGTATAGCACCTTTCATGACATGAAATGCAGCTCAAAGTGCTTTACAGAGCAATTGAGAAAAAAAGAAAAGCAAGGCATAAACATAAAAAAAACAAGCAGTAATGCAATACAGTGAGGACATGAATAACAAAAAAATAAAGATCAATTAAAAGCAATGTTGTAGAAGTGGGTCTTGAGCTGTGCTTTAAAAATGTCTACAGAGTCTGCCTGTCGAAGGTACAGTGGGAGTTTGTTCCATCGGCCCGTAGAAGCAAAAAGCTGTCTTCTTTCCCAAGCTTGACAAATAAAATCTGCCACATCAAAAGTCCCTTTGGCAAAACATATCTCCATTTTTACATAGTCTTTTAAATCTAGGAAATCCCCACAGATAGAAGACATCTTATTAACCAAAATATCCCTTATGTCATCATATTTAGAGCAGTAAAACAAAAAGTGAACTTCGTTTTCAATTGTGTGTGTGTGTGTGTGTGTGTGTGTGTGTGTGTGTGTGTGTGTGTGTGTGTGTGTGTGTGTGTGTGTGTGTGTGTGTGTGTGTGTGTGTGTGTGTGTGTGTGTGTGTGTGTGTGTGTGTGTGTGTGTGTAGTCGAGGCTCTCGGAGGTAAGGCACTGCCATGCATCGTCGACGTGCGCGATGAGGTACAAATCAGTGCCGCTGTCGAACAGGCTGTCCAGAAGTTTGGAGGTTTGTTCTACTCTAATTGTGTTCTATTCTTCTTACTTTTTTTGTATTCTACTGTGTCCTCAGTGACCTGTTGTATGCTATTCCGTTTGGGTTTCCCAATCAGAATCAAGCATTCAACCAAGCAGTGTAATAAATGTAATTATGTTTTATATTCTATTGGTGCTGTTCTATTCTAGAATATTATTATGTATTGTTAGTGTTCTGTGTCATTAGGTTCTAGTGTTTCTATTCTAGCATTCACATAATGTATCTATCTCTCTCTCTCTCTATCCAGGCATTGACATCCTTGTGAACAATGCCAGTGCAATCAACTTGACGGGAACGGTAGAGACTCCGATGAAGAAAGTTGACCTCATGTTGGGAGTCAACCTGCGAGGCACCTACTTAACGTATGATTAATGTACCTGTACAAATAACATACCAACAATGTAAAAAATAACATCGTTAAAATAGAAAATAACGTAACCCATAACATACCAATACTAAAACCGGTGAGGAATCTGGGGCTGAAATTAATTTGTCAAAAGGAATGCCTCCCCAAAAGAAAATACTGGTAGTCTGCACACTGGTGATGCTGGAAAAAGCACTGCTGTATTGTTATTGTGTCGTCAACATGTCGATCAATCAGATCTTTATCAGGACATATACAGGTCGGGTATATAATCAATTAATTTATGTGCAGTTCTTGCAATCCCGGGACAAAATTGAGGCCCTTGCTACTTATTGTTTAAATAACGTATTCATAATCTAAAACCTGTGAAGTGTGAATAGGGGTTGCAGGCAGCGGGGTGACTGTGTGCCTTTTCTATCCTACCATTATGGTGCCCACTCCTCTGCTAACGTCATTGCCGTTTTCCACCAGTAGGTGTCCTACTCGACACACTCGGAATAGTAGTTACCGGCATGTTGTATTTACAATAATACAGAGATTGGTTAATGTAGCAACATATTCATTCAAATACATCCAGGATTTAAGCTTCAAACCTCAGCCCATTATGCCGAATGTTATGCCATTGCCTTGTGATGCCCTAAAAGTCAACTTGCAGTTGCAAAAGAAAACTTGCAATTTTTTTTGATATGGTCTGTCCTGCCTGATGCCTGCTCTAACTCTGCTATACAGACAGGCTCTGCAGAGGCAGAGTTCAGTTTTTACAAGAACATGCATGGGTGGAGGTCACATGACGCGACAATTAACTTAAAACAGGTAGCAGAGACATACAGAAAACTGGCCCTGATATGAATAATGGTCTCATGGTGGCTGTGGTGTCTTCAGGTCTAAGCTCTGCATCCCTCACCTGTTGAAGAGCAAATCGCCTCACATCCTGAACCTGTCTCCTCCTCTGAACCTGAACCCCATCTGGTTTAAGAACCACACAGGTAACGACAAACCACCTCATGCTAAAGATAATACATGAGTTATCATTTATAGTGAATAAATATGTAATTGTCAATAAATGCCTTTCTATTATCAGTGTGTGTGGCATATTGTGACACGTGCCACAAAGGCCAAATCTGTTCAAAGGTTAAATTCCCCTTGTATTTGTTGCTAGCATACACCATGGCCAAATATGGCATGTCCATGTGCGTCCTGGGAATGGCAGAGGAGTTCAGGGGTCAAATCGCCGTCAACGCGCTCTGGCCGAAAACCGGTGAGTCTGGAATCCATTTGAAATTCATATTAAAATGATAGGCATCTTGTGTACTTTGTCCACCACTGAATAAGGTACTCAACCCCATAGGCGCCATTCCTGCGAGTGCCTTCTCGCTGGCGCACCTTTGAGAAGAATGGTAAAGCGCCACATTATGTGACTCCTTATGTGCTTGAACCCCATTAATTGCAGATATATTTATTATTGTTATTGCTATTTGACATTATTATTCTTGTCATTGTCATTTGTTAAATAACACCGCTAAAGCTTCCTCTGCAGGAAACCTTTTGCTGATGCTAACCCGCCTCCCCCACCCCTCTTAGCCATCCATACAGCGGCCATGGACATGATGGGCGGGTCTGACATAGGCAAGCAATGTCGCACGGTAGACATCATGTCCGACGCAGCGTATGCCATCCTGTCGAAGCCTACCTCATATACTGGAAACTTCGTCATCGACGAGGCGCTCCTCCGGCAGGAGGGTGTGGTCGACTTTGATCTGTATGCCGTGGAGCGTGGTGAGTAGTCCTCCTACAGCCCCCCCTCCTATGATTTATAACCACATGAACCCCAGCAGCCGACTTAGGGTTGGGATCCTTTTAGGATTGTAACGATTCTGGTTCCTTACACGATTCCCTCTTTAGCGGTCCCATTCCTATTGGGTGGCGTTCCAAATGGACCCTTACAGGTCTAAGGGTCCATTTGGTTCCATTTAGTTATGATGGTCATTGAAATTAAAAGTTTGAGAATCACTGGTATTGTAATTGCATAGCAGTTGTGAAGTCCACATGCCAGCTCTGAACTGTGTGGAGAAAAAAGGGGAAACAAAGTTCTGGGAAATGGCTCCAAATGTGATTGAACCGATACCGGTACTTTCTCATTCTAAAACGGGTAGTCCCAATACTTGATTCTGATTGGCTGGTTACCGTCACGTGACCGGTGTAAATTCCACCGATAACCCACTCCTTCAATCACTTTATATCATTCGCAGGTGATTCCACATCTCTGTAGCTGTACTGGGGAAGGGGAGCGCTTGATTGCTTTACAAACACATGCCGTGCGGGCGTGTAAGCACCGCCCGGCTCATACGACTGTGAATGTGTGGCTCCAGGCAGCCCCGTAAAGACATCAAGCGCTATTCTCCCGTCACATAGGCTACTTGTAGCAAAACAAGGAAGTGATGTGGCTCACTCTAGTGGAGCAAAGCGTAGCTACTTTTGTGAATTTAATAGTTTTATTAGGTTAATATTGCTATATGTTTGTAACCGTTTTAGAAAAGCAATAAGCCACTCGAGGCCCCAGCTTACCGGGTATTTTACAATGGCTGGGGGGTAGAAGACCCTCCGCTCCGCGTTGGGTCGTGGCTTATTGCTTAAATACCTACTCCTGTCGCCTCTTTGGTAACGCTGCACTCTGACTGGTCCGGCAGGTCACCCGCTGTTGCCGGATTTCTTCCTGGACGAGGAGCCTGAGGGACTGGCCAAACAGATGGAGAAACATGGTACCCATGGTTACTGTTGTTACTACTAGGACTGCCTAGTAGTACTACTGTTACTACTAATACTACTCGTATAAGTACAAATAGCTGTCCTACTGAATCTGTTACTAATACCTCGTGTCCCGTTTATGTGTTTCTCAGGGGCCACCCCGGCTTTTAAGCCACCCAGTAGTGGGAGTTCTACAGGAGGTCCCATAGAAGCCACGTTCAACGTCCTCAGAGGAGTCCTTAATCCTGACGTGGTGAAGTCCACTCAGGGAGTGTACAAGTTTGAACTTTCCGGTACGTTTTTTACCTTCTTGTATTGTTTTCTCGCAGGTATTGCGTGAAAGCAGAGCCTCACCTGATAAACCCTGGAAGACTCACATTTCCGGTAACAGTAGACCTTGAGCGCTAGTCTTTGATTTGTATTGTTGGATTTTTCAAAATAAACATCATAATGTTCCATTCTTACCTCGTGCTGGTCACACTAAAGTCTCTAGAAGCATTAATATTTCAAACGAGAGGCTTGTTGAAGTCAGAAGTATGCCCATCTGGTCAAAACCATGGAGAGTTCTCTAGATTAGGAGATACGAGGCATTCTTTCAGAGCCGTAAACAAGGAAGTGAACGGAAGCGCGCATGCGCAAAACTGCAAGGAGTATGGTGCAGAAGGAGAAGCCAACCAATAAAAAAGCTTTAAGATGTGTGTACACGTCCAAGGGGACCTACGGTTGAATTAGAAATGACGTTTGTACACGTCCTACGGTCTGAATGTGTTAACCCATTCTGAACGGGAACCCATTTTGGTGTTAGCATCATGTCGTGCTTTAGCTATTGAAAAATAGCAGATCTACAAGCTCATATCGCGCCACCGAGTGGCGCGATACGAGCTTGTAGGTCTGCTATTTTTGAAAAATCGAAGAACGACTGACATTTTTAGAATCTGATCTCGGGTCAGAATGGGTTCATCAGACCAGTGTGTGTCCAGTGGAAACCTCGTATGAATCTGATCCCAGGTCAGAATGGGTTATGGGATAATATTTGGATGCAATTGATTTTACGTGATTTGTTCATTTATTTATAGTGTTTATTTCATTATTAATGACTGTAATTGATGTCCAGGTGAGCATGAGGGTGTATGGTACATTGACCTGAAGACTGGTTCAGGAGATGCTGGACAGGGCGAGCCACCGGCCAAAGCAGACGTTGTCATGTCGATGGACTCGTCTGACTTCATCAAAATGTTTGCCGGTGAGTTTACAATTTAGGCATTTAGCAGACGATTTACAGTAAGCCAGAACAAGAAACATGGTAATACATCAAATACATAAAAATAGTCATCAAGTCATCAACAGTAGAATATCTATTTAAGGAAACTATGCGTATACATTATAGAGTGCCGTCTACTCTAGTCTTGCGACTGTAGTCCTAACACCATATGGACGGCGGTGGTTGGACTTTCCACGAATCATAACACTTTGGGCGTGCATTAAATAAAGACAAGCAGATACACAGACGGACACATTTTCCACCTTAGTGTGGTTCTTTTCTTTAACTGGACGTTTGTGGGTGAGCACCCACCACTTAGGAAAGCGTTGAGGAATCCCAGTGTTTTATATACATCATCTTTTTTATATGTACAACAAGTTCTAATGAAAGACAATGGGGCCTCAAAATAGACGATACACAGAGCTCCATAATTAGTCACGCTTTGCCCATTTGTGTTCCAAAGCGTTATTAGATATAGATATATTAGATCTTCAAGCTCTCTAGAAGAGGAACTTCTGTGTCTGGACTGATCAGTACCAATTGTCTTGTGCCCGCTGCAAGTACAGCGGTGGCCGAACGGTTTGCGGAGCGGTCTTGATATCGGAAGGTTGCTAGTTCGTATCCCCGGACCGGCACGTTAAAATTACCACCTCTGAAGTGCCCTTGGACAAGGCATTGAACCCCTACCATGAAATGTTCTATGAGCAGGGCCTGACTGTAAACAAGTTCTTGAGCTTAGTTCAGTTACCCTGGGTAAACATAGTACCTTTCCTTTCCTTAGTCCAGTTACCCTGGGTAAACATGGTACCTTTCCTTTCCTTTACCAAGGAAGTAAATCCCTGAATATTGTTCATGTATTGTGAATATTCTTTACTTTTTTAAACTTTTAATCCTGGAAGTCTATGGTGGTCGGATTGGATATATAATAATAATAATAATAATAATAGCTTAAATGTATATAGCGCTTTTCTAAAGTACAAGTACAAGATCAGTGCTAGGTAACTTGTAATGTAATGAATGCGTGGGTGAGGGTTTGGAGGCGGGCAATATTCCTGAGGTGAAAGAAGGCAGTTTTGGTGATCTGGTTTATGTGGGGCAGGAATGAGAGGGTGGAAACGAATGTGACACCAAGGTTATGGATATGGAGTTCACTGACGTCATAGATTTCTGGCCACGTAACTTCCAAGATTCATATGGAAGCCGTGCCATAATTAGACCCTTTCTTGTTGTTGTTTTTGTGTGGATATTTGTTTTCATATATATTTAACATTTGTCGTTTCCAGGGCAAATGAAGCCGACGATGGCGTTCATGTCTGGGAAGCTGAGAATCAAAGGCGACATGACGATGGCCATTAAACTGGAGAAGATGATGTCATTGATGCAGAAATCCAAGCTCTAACTCCCCAGACTGCCTTAACAGGACTTTATTCTCATACCACCTTAGGGCAGCAGCAAGGCGAAGATCGAAGCGGTGACCATAAATTTCCCCTTAAATTTCCCTGACTAACTTAACTGGACTGATTCTCATACCACTCTTACGTCCTAGGAATTAACATAACTCCCAGAATTATTTTCATACCACTTTAAAATAACCTTAGACCATCACGACTGATGCCTGAATTCTGTAACGGCTGTGTGACCGTCTTCAGTTCCCCAGACCACCGTAACAGTACTAATTCTCGTAACGCCTTAACTTTTAGTGACAGCTTAACAGAACTGTAACCAAACGATGCAGAAATCGCACACCATTATGGCCTTAAACCTTTCTTGGTCACCGTGATAACTCGTCATCCGTCCACATCTTTGTTGTAGCCAACACACGGTGCGGCGTCGGATATGTCCATTTTCCATGTTGTCTTGCGCATTGTGGGCCCCGTTTTTCTGCTGTGTACATAGTTTGACTCATGTTGGAGCACTGGCTCCCTTAAAGGAAACCACACGCAAAATGCCTACCAAGTGAGGTCAACTCATCCATGTTCAACACGCCACAACAAGAAGCTCCAACTCTTTATTCCCATAGAATGGAGGTGAACGGGATGCTGACTTGACACTACAGTCCTTGCCTCAGACCACATTAAAGCCACCATACTACCCGTTAAAAGGTTTAACTTTCTACCGTACTTATGTGATGTCATCGGTGGTGGATTAATTTTATAATCTGTTATCATAAACGGTGATGTTCACATTAAAATGTTTAAGTTCTGACGTCAGTTTGTCATATTTTCAAATGTCAAATATACTGTATGTCTGTATGTTGTCAAATATTAATACTAACTTTACTAGTATTACTAGTCATGCCGGGCAAGGATAACATTTTTAGGTCCCACATTATTGCTGCTATAATATTGAGGAACAGAAACCTCATGCTCATATAAGATGTGACAATACAAATTATGTTTATATGGCAGCTTGGGCATCTCTTCTAGCAACACCTGCCTATCGCACATCGGCACCTGCAACTATGGGCACATTCGGAAATGGCGCACTGTGCAATACAAACTAATAGGCGAGTGTGCTCCGGTGCGGTATTTCCAAACGCGCCCGTTAGTACAGCTCTTGGCCTCACATAACGGGTTAAAAATGATGGACCCAACCCCTAATGGACGAGTGCGTGGACATGGCCATTTTCCCACTGCACTGCAGGGGTCTTCGTCTTCCTGTCTACTGCCACAGGTTCTCTGGCATATGGGGATTGAATTTCAACCTTTGTGAAATGTAGTGCCTACCTTTACAAACACATTTGTAAGTAGTTACTCCCCTGGCTGCTAAATAGGCCAATCAGCTCTCTCAGCTCTCTCTCGCGCGTGCGTATGTGCGCGCGCACACAGACGCGCCGTCTGACGCACGCACCGGTCGCGAGCACGTACGTAGGTAGGGGCTCTTTGTTATGGTTGTATTTTTCTTCTAGGAAGTTCAACAAAACGCAGAATTGTTGTCAACCCCACGTTGTTGGAACATAAATACATATATAAAATGGTGCCGCGACGCCTGGAAGCTACTGCTGCTGCTTAGTTTTTATTTGAATGGGAGGGAGAAAGAAACAACAACGGAACGTTAGCATGTTACCCCTTATGCTAACGATTTAAAGACAAGGAACGGTGTGAACTTGGACGGGTGGACTTTGTAGTTCTTCGTCGTTCTTTACAAAATGTCTTAAGTATCGCGTTTTGACGATTATTCACCCCTGAAAAACCCCTACAAGGATGGAGTACCTGGTAAGCTACACACTGCAACACTAAGTTTTTGTGTCACTAAAATTGTTTTGACCAATCTGTATGGTACGTGGAGCATGTTAACTAACACAATTGTCTGCGGTGGTTGTATTTGTACTCTGTTATGTTTGGTGGTTCTCAACCTGTCGGTCGGGACCCCCAGGGGGAGTCTTAGTAGACTCTAGTCTATTTAGTATTATCCCCCAGATGACAATAAAGTGACAATGTAAGTAAGGAGTTTTAAGTCAAGACCTCAAAAAGATAAATCACAACCGTATGAAGTGAGCGCTCTCATCATACATCAGATTCATAATAAAATAGACTACATCATCTCATTCCGGCGGCCAATGAGAATTTGCGTCCTCACCTTCATCTTCAATGTTTGTACTGTTTACGCAATTATGTTTGTTTTTACACACTTTACATTCACAGTCAAAGGCATTTAATGATTGTGTTTAACTTTACACACACACACACACACACACACACTAAAATCGGGGCATAGGAGGGGATAGCGCCCCTCAAAAAATACTATTACACCATCAAATATTTTTTCACAATATTTATCTCTGGAACCTAGTCAAAATGCCTCAACTCTACAATTCCAAGTGCTTGTCAGGGTGGGGTTCTCCAGTTTAAATATTATTTTAAGGGGGTCCCGACTCCTCAGTTCAAATATGATTATTTGTCTGAAAAGGTAGAGGTGAGAGAACCACTGCTCTTTCTCTATTGAGAATTTAAAATTCTGTGCTACTATAAACACATTACAGTAACAATATTGATTAAATAAGGTAAAGTTGGGGGCATGGTGTCACAGTCGGTAGTGCTGTTGCCTCACAGCTAGAAGGTCCTGGGTTTGATTCCCACTGGGGAAGCTGGGGGCGTGCTCCCTCCTCCGTGTCATCAGTGCCCATACCCGAGGCGGGGTTGGCGAAAGGGCTCTTCTGTGTGGAGTTTGCATGTTCTCCCCATGTCCCCCTAGGCCTAGGGTAGGTACCCTCACAAAAACATGCAATAATCGTGGTCTCTAACTACCTCCCCCTGGACAGCTGGGGCGCCTGATGGAGGGGAAAGGAACTGGTCGGAATAACGTGTTCCTTCCACGTGCTACGTCCGGCCGGGGAAATTCCCCCCCTGTCAGGTGAAAAGAAGCAGCTTGGACTCCTCATGCATACGGCGACTGTGGCTCAGGAGGTAGAGCAGGTCGTCCAATGATCCATGGGTCGGCGGTTCGAATCCCGGCTCCTCCTGTCTACATGTCGAAGTGTCCTTGGGCAAGACACTGAACCCCAAATTGCTCCTGATGTGCTGGTTGAACTTGGTACCTTGTATGGCTTCCACCGCAATCGGTGTATGAATGTGTGTGTGAATGTAATGCACAATCTATGCAAGGTGCCTTGGATAAAGGCGCTATATAAATGCACCATTTACCATAGAAGGAAGCATGAGGTTAGCCCGCTGCCCCCCAGGTTGGCAGAGGAAGTGTAGCTCCCAGGATTACATTAGATAATTGACACTGGGTGAAAAAAAAGGGTTATCGTGGGATAAAAAAAAAGATAAAGTTGAGTTGAACCCATCAGAAATGGCGTATTCCACCACGCAATAGTATCAGATGCAACTGTGTTGACTTGACAACTGTCACCGGATTCAGCGTGTCTGCACCCAGAAGAATCTGGGAGGGTCCAAATACTGCAGAAGTAAAACATTGATACCTTGTTCTGTAATCACAGACTCGTCACAGTAGTTTGGGGGGGGGGGGGGGGGGTGAATTCCGTCCTTTCCACCTCCCCAGCGAAAGATTAACAAGGGTTTGAACTTCACGCCTTCGGTGAAAGAAATGGCTGTTAAATATTTTCCCCACAACTTCCCGTTCCCGTTATTTATTGAAAAGACTGGTTTGCATTTAAGAAGAATGGTGATAGATAGATAGAAAGAAAGAGAGAGAAAGAAAGAGAAAGAAAGAAAGAACATGGCAGAATGTGTACATTTCACTCTCTGGATAGTAAAACTGGGTTTTGACACGGTAAGAATGTTTATTGTTTACCTGATGTATCCAGAGATAACTATGAGGGTCATCCTCTGTCTTTGTTTTTAAAGAGTGCGGACTCTGCAGACTGTAACATGAGTACTATGTCTTGCCAGTGTTTCAGGACGTTGTGCTGTAAGGATCCTCCTGCTCTCAAAACAGAATATGATGTGGTCTGTATCGGACTGAGTGGCTCTGGTAAAACCTCACTCCTCACCAGACTCAGTCAGGAGAACGCCAACATCAATAACATCAAACCCACCACAGGTACTGGTTCCGGTTCTGATAAGTACAGCATGATGGGAAAATAAAGTACAAAGTGAATAAGGTAATATAGTACAAAATGTAAGTGATGGAAAAAATAGTCTATGAACAGGTTGAAAAGTATCTTGCCACTAATAAATTGCTGTACGAGTTCCAATCTGGCTTCAGAACATCCCACTCCACTGACACATGCCTCCTCTATTTGAGCGACCACATCAAACACGAGGTGGATGCTGGAAAATACTGCGGCATGGTCATGCTGGACCTCCAAAAGGCTTTTGACACCGTGAACCACTCCATACTGGTTAACAAGCTTAAAGCTATTGGTTTTGATAGCACATCAGTGAGCTGGATGCAATCCTACCTGGAGGGGAGAGAACAGATGGTGGAGGTGAACGGAACACTGTCCCCTCCCCTCCCAGTGAGCTGTGGTGTCCCACAAGGAAGCATACTAGGGCCTTTACTGTTCCTAATTTATGTTAACGACATGACTTCAGCTTGTGACTGCAACTTGTTCCTGTTCGCAGATGACTCAGCACTGCTGGTCTCGGACAGGAACAAACTGCAGGTTGAAAAGACCCTCAGCTCTGAACTCGGTAGAATCTGCACCTGGCTCGCTGATAACAAACTATCCTTACACCTGGGAAAAACTGAATCCATCCTCTTCGGATCAAATAGTAAACTCAGCAAGGCAGATGGCTTCTTGGTTAGAGTGGGTGACAATATTATCACACGAAAAGATCAAATTACCTACCTAGGTTCCATCCTGGAGGCTAATCTTTCCGGTGATAAAATGGCCACCAACGTAATCAAAAAAGTCAATCAAAGAACAAGATTCCTTTACAGGATCTCCTCACTGGTCAGCAAAAACACCTTGAAGACCTTAACAGGAGCCCTCGTACAAGGTTTCTTTGACTATGCATCCACCTCTTGGTACCACAGCACCTCAAAGGCCCTAAAAACAAGGCTCCAGACCTCCCAAAACAAACTGGTCAGGCTCCTACTTGGCCTCACCCCCCGAACCCACCTCACCCCTGCCCACTTTGACAGGCTGGGATGGCTTAGGGTCGTCGACAGAGTACAGCATCTTGCAATGGGTCTGGTCCACAAGATTCGATACACCACCAAGATACCCATGTACCTGTCTAAATACTTCCTTAATGTAAACGAAGTCCACACCCACAACACCAGAGGGAGTGCAACAAACCATGTACAACCCAGATTCGGCACAAACAAGGGACTAAATTCTTTTCGCTCCTATGCCACCAAAATGTGGAACGCCCTACCAACAGTCATTAAGACATGTGAATCCCTTGACTCCTTCAAAACCGCTCTCAAAGGGCACCTACGGATGGCTGCAATTCGAAACTGGCCTCTGTAAAATCTGAATCCCCCCCACCCCCCCACCCCATTTCCCTCACTGTATATTGTATATTTTCCCAGTGCTTGTATATTTTCCCTTTTTTGCTTCCCATATGATGAATTCCTGTTCTGTTCTTTAGCTACATAGAAATGTCTATTTGTATGTCTCTAAATGGTTGTATGTCTTTAAATGTTTTGATGAATTGAACAATGTGGACCCTGTTGTAAACAAGTGTAATGCTTAATTGGGTCGTCCACTCACAGTTGACAGTCTTTGTATTGAGTTTGTGCTTAAAATGTACTGTAAATTCTACAAACTGTTAATAAATATTTCAATCAATCAATCAATCTGTTAATGTAAACGCAACCCCCTAATACCTGATCCACCTTACCTGCTCGAACTGGACTTGATGGAAAATTCCCCCGATTCTCCCTTGTGGATATGATCTAATTACTTTCTTTCTTGTAGGTTTTGACATCCGGAGCATTCCGTTCAAAGATGCCATTTTGAATATTAAAGAACTGGGAGGTAAAGTTACTATTACTATATAATATATATACTTCTAATACTACTACTTATTATTAGATACTTCTAATACTACTTATTATTATTATTATTATTTGTATTATTAATATATTTCCCTCTGTAGTATTATAACTTGTCCATTTGAACACTGAGGTACAGGCCTGGGTGATGTGATCCTTCGTATCCTTCATCTAAGACCTTGTCATTTTTATGTCAAAAGGCATTTTACTAGGTCAATAGATTGTTATGCCCAAAATACACATGGGTGTGTTTTCGGCATAACAATGAAATTATATACAAAACCTTTACGTCTGGTGCCTTACTTTGCGCTGTCTTCTTGCTTGTTTACTTTGTTCTGTATTTTTATTGTATATAAAGCACTTTGTGAGTCCTCTCTGTGAAAGGTGCTATATAAATAAAATGTACTTACTTACTTACTTACTTACTTACTATCACAATTGGAGTTGGTCACACCCCCCAAAGCCCAGCTTTAGACCACAGAAAACACAGAATCTAAAGGGAACATAAGGCTTAAGGATAGGCAGGGGAAGTGGAGCATTAAAAGCCACTGCCTAATGTGTGTCCCTTACAGTGACTGGCCCCATTCAGTGGCCCCAAGACTAGAATAAATCAGCAGAGAGAGGTGGACAAGCAGCAAACATTAATTTTAAAGTCTCTTCATCCCTTTTGCAACCAGATCTTATTTTAATGGTGTTTAGGACACAAGAAACACAATTCCTGGCGTTTGTGTGCGTGTAATATGTGTTTTTAGATATTTTATTATTTGTGCCAGTGATGTCATAGACACTGGGCTCACTTCCTTTCTGGACTACATGTTGTCTCAGTAAGACAGCCCTCCCCCTCTCCACAAGGTGGGGCAGTGCACCAAGGCATCATGGTTATTGTAGGAAATCAGAAATCCAATCAAACCCTATAGTCAAACACACAGACTGTATACATTATTTTTCTGGCCACAGGGTGCACATATCGAATCGTGCTATTGTTCTCTACTGCAATTTATTCCAGCGGTGAAATGTCCCTTTAAGTATTGGGTGATGAGAGATATTAGAATATTAAAATGCTGTACTTGTGTACCGTGTAATTAGACAATTAGTGCAGGGGTTCTCAACCAGCCATTTCAACTGAATGGCTGGAAAATGGAAAGAGTCACGAGACATGGGCAAAGAATTTCCGGGGGTCCCCAGCCAAAAACGTTGAGAACCCCTACATTAGTGTACTGGTTCAGGTATTGTCATAGAACACCCAGAATATATTACATAATTCCAATAGTAATTACTAGTTGAAAGTAGATTAATTACAGATTGGATTAGAAACATATATTTTAAAATACTCTACTCTTATGTAACAGGTAGTGAGACCATTAGAAAGTACTGGTCCAGATACTATCAGGGAACCCAGGCGGTGGTCTTCGTCATAGACTCTGCGTCCAGCGACTCCATTCTGGAAAGTGCCCGATCTGAGCTTCACTCAGCTCTTCAGCACCCTCAGCTCTGCACCCAGCCCTTCCTCATCCTGGCCAATCACATGGACCGACCCGCCGCACGCAGTGTCCATGAGGTACCAGCACATTAAGGCCTATTCATAGTCTGGATTTATGGTGGTGAGGTGACCACCGCTCCGGTGGTGAGCTGACCACCGGAGCTGAAATAACGTTGAGCGGTGGTGAGTAAAAACAGAGAGATGGAGCGGTGGCGGTGGTTTGCTCTTCACCGCGGCTCGTGACGTCATGTTGTAGTTCGGTGGTCACCCCACCACCGAAAATCCAGACTATGTATGAATGATGGAAATAACTGCTTTGCTAGTTTGCTTTGACCCTGTCACCCTGGTAAAAACTTGTGCACCTTCCCAGTGCCAAACTGAAATCTGAATGAGTGCCTGTCTGATGACAGTTAAATAAATTCACCTGTGCACACCCAATTGCCCAATACCTTCAAAATAAAAGCCTTTAACTGGAACACAAATAAACTGAAATAATAATGCATACAATAATTCTACCAAACAAATCCAACAAATAAATGTGAAATACAAAATAGTGAATAGCTCCAACACTAAGTAAATAAATAAATGGGGAATGGTGCATTTATATAGCGCTTTACATAGATTGTGCATTTCATTCACCAATTCACACACTCATTATACACCAATGGCAGAGGAAAACCATGCAAGGCACCAACCTGCTCATCGGTAGCAATTCGGGGTTCAGCATCTTGATCAAGGTCACTTCGGCACTAAAGGTATTACTGGTGCATTTTCTTTCCTGAAAAACAGACCCCAACTTCTCTCCGATATTCGGGTCAGAAAATGCAGCAGTGTGTACACCTTAAACCTGGGGGAGCCAGTTAAGTAGAATCTGAATTCTATTGATAAAATAAGATGGTAAAGTACAAAATTACAGTAAAATAATAAATGCATTTTTAATTTCATGACTTTAATGTCAATTCTATGAATGTTCCTGCGATCGATCAGTGAAAGTAATTACTAGTACTGTAGTTCAAAGTATTTGTTCTAGTACTAAACGCAACCCCGGTTCTCCATTCCCTCAGATCAGGAAGTACCTTGAACTGGAACCTTTGGCGCTCGGCAAAAGTTGGGTGCTGCAGCCCACCTCATTGGACGACATGGCCGCCGTTAGAGAGAGCTTCTGCCAGCTCATTGGCCTCCTGGAGGAAAAGGACTTCCTTACCCAGAATCCTGTGTGATGAGGTTTCCTTTAAGCAAGCCTTAAAAATAAAAAATATATTCTATAAGATTATATACAAACACAGACACACAATCTTTTTCCCTGTCTCAAACTATAGTTAAGAGTATAGTTTCATATGTCCAAAGATTCTGTGTTAATATAATGTTTTTTCCGATAATATATAAGGAAACAAATTGCCAATGCTATGAAGTGTGTATTTTATACAGTATGTACATATTAGGGATTCTAATTATCAAATTCATTCATTGATTGATAACCGTATCGATCGATTACCTGGTTAGTTGATAAGCGGCGTTGTTTCTTTTTTTCTTTTTTTTTTGAGAATCTTAATTTCCCTCACTAATGTCTAACATAAAATCAACATTTTGCTGATATAAAGTAAGAATACAAAAAGGCATATTGTATTCAAAATATTTATTTGACCATTTGAGATGCAGGGCCAGGTAATGGCATCTTTTATGAGGAATAAAATGAAATGAAAAGTGCAGAGCAGAGCTGTTTCTGTGCATGGCTACCAAGGTGGAGGGGCCTTTAAAAAAAAATGCCCCACAGCGCGCAGCCGCAGACGGCATTAAATTCACAGAAAACCGCCCAATGATTTTTTTCACAGAATGTTCAAATAATTGTTAAAAGTTGAATTGAAGAATGTCTTAATGGTGATTAATCGATTAACGATTACGTATTAACATCATAGTACATAATGTCTGTGTGCGTGGTGGTTCTTTCAGAATCAGGTCTTTGTGTGAATGTTTAGTTTGAGCTTGAGTGATTATTTATACCCTGAGAAACACCCTTAACCCATTCTGACCTGAGATCAGATTCATACGAGGTTTCCGCCGGACACACACTGGTCTGATGAACCCATTCTGACCTGAGATCAGATTCTAAAAATGTCAGTCGCTCTTCGATTTTTCAAAAATAGCAGACCTACAAGCTCGTATCGCGCCACTCGGTGGCGCGATATGAGCTTGTAGATCTGCTATTTTTCAATAGCTAAAGCATAACATGATGCCAACACCAAAATGGGTGCCCGATCAGAATGGGTTAAATCAGCCTACTATGACCAATAGAAGTAGAACTGTAGAACATATGGATTACTGGAGTTATGCCTCAGCAGGATTTGGAAACACTTGACTTGGCTTGACTACTGTAATGGTGACTACTGTAATGGTGTCTTTACAGGTCGACCAGGTGACTGCAGTTGATTCAGACACTGCTGCTCGAGTCCTTACTAATGCAGAGAAAGTAGAGTAGAGCATATATCACTCCATTTGAACACTGGCTCTCGGTATGTCAAATGACTTAATCCAAAATATTGCTGTTTTAAAACATTGAATGGTTTATGGCTAAAATACAGTTATGATATCATGTTCCATCCAGGCCAGTGAGGCCACCCACGTCATCTGGGACAGGTCAGAATTGGAAATAAACGTGAAGAAGACAGCTTAATTTTTTTATGGACTACATTATCTGGGATCAAAGTCCCAGAAAACTGCAGCGCCAGGTTCTAGCTTCTTTTAAATCATGGTTAAAAGCCACTGCCCTTTATTATTATTATTCTGCACTGTAATATTACTCTTCTTCTTTCTTTTGTTACTTATTTTGTTTTTATTGTATTGTGAATCTATATGTTTATATTGTGTTTACTGTTGGTGCAAATCAGCAATTCCCAGACGACCTTTCAGCCCTGGTTTTGTGTGTATGTATTCAGAATGTGCCATAATCTTATATTGTTGAATGTTTTAAATTTTTGTATTTCTGATTATGAATTGCAGTTTTGCAATAAAACGTGTTCACCTTACACAAATAAGATGAAGTATCTTTCTGTGTTTGGTTTATTGATTGACCCAGAAGATGATACAGTGCGTGATTTACATTTTGCAATCAGTTGTGGCGATTATGAATAAGTTGTGTAGCCTACATACAAAAAAGTTCTGTATTTTGATAGTAATCATTGCTTGGAATATTGAATACTTTATTGGACAGAAATGTAAACGTCACAAGTTATACAGTCGAAAAGGATAACACAAAAAAGTCCCTGGGACTAGTTTCCATTGTTGTGGCCCTGTATTGCTGCTCGAGCTGAATGTTGGAAGACTCCAGCTATTTGGGAAACAGAAAATCTATCCTCTTGTCAGAACCTTGCAGGTGCTGTCAGAGGATGGGGATGGGATGCTCTTGCCTCGCGTATAGCCACTAGCCAGACAGACTCATCTGCCTTTGCAATGCTCCATAGTGCTCTCATAACATAAGTAACGGGTACTGTGTGTTTTGTGTTTATATACGGCATTCCATTTCACAGGCGCACCTTGAACGCAGCGCGCGTCCAGGCGTCCACATTGACCGAACGGCAACGGAACGACGGGAACGGAGCCCCCGGCCGGACGGGACCGCCCATGCGCGCAGACTTCTGTCCACCGGGCAGAAGGAAGAAAGGGGGCGGGCGGAGAGATATCTCTCTCGTCTGTCGTTTATACTTCGTTCTAAAAACATTTCGAGGGGGAAAAAAGTCCTCCGAAAGAAGGAAAGAGAATGGACGCACAGAAGGTAAGCGAGAGAGAGAGAGAGAGAGAGAGACCGTAGGCTATAAACAAGGGAGTGAGAGAGAGAGAGAGCGAGAGCATTGCAATATAGGCTGAGAAACGAGAGAGCGAGAATGTCAATATGTCACGACATGATATAAGTGAAATAAATGACGTATGATTCGTGTTTCACCTTTCGTTGCTCTCTCTCGATGATACGACGATACTTGTTCGCAGATTAATAATGATTACAGGGTTCTATTTACGTCTCGCGCGCCCGGAAGTGCCGCTATATTAAACTGCACCTGCTGCTCAGAGCCTTTAGAGACATTTAGTTAATGGTAGTAGGATACTTTTAGTAGTGACGTTACTATTAGAACTACTACTGTCACCACTTGCTGCTGCTGCTACTTAGTGTAACTTGTTTATTACTAGGCTACTAATTACTATGTAGACACACAGGGTAATTAGTAATGCCATTGCCACCACTGTAGGCTACCTTCTGCTCCTACACGTACTTATACCACCATTACCTGCTGCTGCTACTGCGTATAGTATTACTACCACCACCATTACATTACTACGTCTACTACTAGCCTATAGTGGTACCACTTTTACTGCTTACCACCAGTATAAACAAAGCACATTGAATTGACTTGGTAGTCTTGGTTGTTTAAATGTGCTATACAAATAAACAAACTCCCTTGCCTTAATTGGCTTACACCTGCACGTTAACAATATGCCAATAAGTATTGTTTGCACAGTCACACACAGACCCGAAGTCCCGAACGCACACGTGTACTTACAGTTTGTGTACATATACTAACCGGTATAGTTAGCAGCCAGATTAACTCTTATGTAATCCATCGGATTATAGACACACACACACACACACACACACACACACACACACACACACACACACACACACACACACACACACACACACACACACACACACAGGAAGTAACAGAAGTCATAGCAGTAGTCCTACTAATGTTAGGCTATAAATTGCGACCAAAGGTCGCAGATATATGAAACTTTTTGTCATGATGATGTCACGACGACCTGGGCACCTGGGGGCTTAGGTCGTCGTGACATCATCATGATTCATGGACCATATAAAAGCCTAACTCCTGATGTTTATTTGACCATGGGTAGCTTGGGAAGGGTGCCCCAGAGCATGAATCTGGGCACCTGATTCTGCAGGAACACTAGTATCAACGTGGGGTCCGGGGGGCCACCAGGCGTACAAATTGACCCTGTTGCTGCATTCACAAATGGCAGCTACAAAGATACTGTGTTACTGTGTTACCATTCATTTTCGATGGAAGCGAGTGAAATTAAGATACAAAGATACATCTGATGTTTGTAGCTGCTACAAAAGCAAAACTGGTTTCAACTTCAGCTCCAAATATACAAAGCTACAATTTAAATCCTGTGTAGCTTTGTATATTATATGGGTTCTGTAAGTCATAGGCCTATAACCAGTAAGACGCCCTGAGGGCAAGAAGTGACCTCATCCGTATAGAGTTTGAATGGACAGTTATCAGTCAAAAGGGAGACATCGAAGAGAATAGACGGGTGGGTATAGGATCAACATATGGAATGTCAGAACAGGTCAGCTCCATATGGAGATCTAAAGGTTTGAGGTTTGAGGTCAGATGTAGAGTTGCTGGCCGGCTCCATATATGCAGACCTAGGTGATGATCCAGTCTTCTCCATGTATGGCTATCCAGGGTTTGATGAGGACAGTGTCGTGTCACAAGGTGTGAGGAACTGACGGCCATATAGGTGGTGTGACGGAGTGTCGGACGGCTTTTGCAGGTTTTTCATAGTAATCTGCTAATAATAATATAATGATTGATAATAATATCATATTCATAATATATAATACTATTTGATACCATGGGGGAAATTCAGTTTTCAGCTTCACCTAACTGATTGCCCAAGTGGTCAGACGTGAACGGGCAGTTAGGAGTGCGCAGGGACACCTCGGCAGATTACCAGGGCCGGGGAATCGAATGCTGGGACCTTCTGTTTCTCATGCAGGCAGCCTCTCTAGTCTACCCATTCAGCTATGGCCGCTCCAGAATGGGCTCCAAATGGACCCATAGCCATAGGGTACACGCTCAGAGTGTACTGAGGAGTTTTGCAGAGATTGGGGCCCCAGACATTATTATCATTTATATCAAATTGGGGTTCCGTGGCGTGGCCTAATGCATACGTTCTTGAAATGAATAAGGTTGAGAACCACTTCACTGGAGGGTCCATCCCCACCGCTGAATGTGTGACAGCCCCAGAGAAAGTGCACCACTGTAGAGGTGGCTGGGTGGGGTGTGTGTAGGCAGCCATGGAGGTCAGTGTGGACATGGAAAGAAAGTTTATTTATTGTTTATTGTTTGTTTGGATCCCCATTAGCTACTACCTTAGTAGCAGCTACTCTTCCTGGGGTCCACAAAGAGAGAGGGAATGAAAAGAACCGGAGAATAGAATGGAACAAAGGATCAGGGTAGGAGGGGAGGGAGAGGAGAGGTCATCTCTGTCCATTCTCTCGTCTCTTTCTTCCTCTCTTTCTGTCCCACTGAAAAATCAATTTCTATAATGTAATGATTGCCATTACTATTGCTGCTGCTGCTGCTACTAGTACTATATTACAGTACTACTAGTATTAGTAGTAGTTGTTGGCTGCTGTGAAGTCAGCCCAAACCCTCAGGTTTAGAAACAGTAGCTTTCAAGCTCGATTTACAACACACACACACACACACACACACACACACACACACACACACACACACACACACACACACACACACACACACACACACACACACACACACACACACACACACACAGATATTGTGTTTCAGACACCTGACTCTATAGCAGCAGCAGAGTGATTGGGCTTTATGTGGCTGGTCAGTACTAGACGTGTGTACATGGATTCACTGTATTGACTCCACTACAGTGTATCCATGTACACATGGAGCTGTGTAACTGGCCAAACACCAGCTAATAACAAGATTATTATTATTATTAATAACAATAATAATTTTGGGAGATTGCAAGTGTGGTTGCACTGACGCGAGCCACGCATGTATTGATTCTTCGTGTGGGAAGCAATCTGCACACATGGGTTTATACCAGAATGTTCTGTTCTTGATTAATTCTGTCTTGCCATTTGTATATTTACATATTGTGATGTCACTCCTGTCTGATTGGACCTCATATTGTCCAATCAGAAAAGTGACAATAATGGACTTTTGCCTTTTGGGGTTATAGAATAGGTAGTCTATCGAGACAGACTGTTGAAAAAAGGGCCGTTTGTTTTGCAGATGCATTCCCAGATTGCAGAAAAGGTTACAAAAAACGTCCATTGAACTCAATGAACAAAAAAAGGTTAACAAAAAACAGGATTACTTTAGGTGACATAAAGGTTCTCGGACCTAGAACAATAGTGTGTGTTGCCTACAGCAACCACACTAACAACAATCATAATACTATATAACCTAATACTTGATTCAGTATTTTTATTAGTAGTAATAGTAGTAGCATTACTAGAAATAACAGCAGTACAATTGCGTTGTATCTTGTTCTCTGGCCTAGTTGGGAAGTCAACCTTAAGAGATGTGTGTGTGTGTGTGTGTGTGTGTGTGTGTGTGTGTGTGTGTGTGTGTGTGTGTGTGTGTGTGTGTGTGTGTGTCTGACTCATACGCCCTGGAGAATCAGGTCAGAATGTTATACCCATGATGCATCATGACTTCTGTGCTCATATATAGTTACTCATACTGTATCTGTCTGCTCTTAAATTGCTTCTATTTGTTTCTATTTTAGGCTACTTTATGCTAATTGTGTGTGTGTGTGTGTGTGTGTGTGTGTGTGTGTGTGTGTGTGTGTGTGTGTGTGTGTGTGTGTGTGTGCGCGTGCGCATGCGTGCGTGCGTGCGTGCGTGTGTGCGTGTGCGTGTGCGTGTGTGTGCGTGTGTGTGTGTGTGTCTGTGTTGCTTCCCAGGAGGCCCTGCAGAGGATTATAGCGACGTTATCCAATAAGAATGAAGAGCTGCATAACTTCATGGAGACACTGAGTGATACGTTGTCTGCACTGCAGGTGAGCACAGAAACCCAGTCCTGGATAGAAAACCAGCACTACTTGAGGTCCTGTTAGGATAGAAATCCAGCTGTACTAGAGTAAGCCTTGCCGAGTGATGAGGCAGGAGCCTATCTCTTGTTTCTGTAGCGTGAGGCATCTTGATGTACAAGTACACCACCTGAACAAAAACAAGGGCTCGCAACTCACTCGCAACTCACTTTATAATGCTCCAGGTAAGTTTATTCACAATCCTGCCTGCTGTGATTGTGAATAAACTTACCTGGAGCATTACAAAGTGAGTTGCGAGCCCTTGTTTTTGTTCATGATATCTGTTAGTTTACTTTAACCCATTCTGAACGGGCACCCATTTTGGTGTCAGCATCATGTTATGCTTTAGCTATTGAAAAATAGCAGATCTACAAGCTCATATCGCGCCACAGAGTGGCGCGATACGAGCTTGTAGGTCTGCTATTTTTGAAAAATCGAAGAGCGACTGACATTTTTTAGAATCTGATCTCAGGTCAGAATGGGTTCATCAGACCAGTGTGTGTCCGGCGGAAACCTCGTATGAATCTGATCTCAGGTCAGACTGGGTTAACAGTTTGGCTCAGCACCAAGATCGGAGGATGTACGCTGTTTTATCTTATTCTGCAAGTACACCCCCTGGACATGATGTACATACAAGTACATCCCCTGGACATGACGCTAGTATGTCGCAGGGACTTAACCTATTCCAACCAATGCCAAGCAGGGAGACACTGCTGGGTCCCATTTTTCAGAGTCTTTGGTATGACCCGGCCCGGGGATCGAATCCCAACCTTCCAGTCTCAGGGCGGACACTCTAACCACAAGGCCACTGAGCTGGTACTAGAGGTCCTGGATAGGTAGGATGGAAATCCAGCCCAAACTGCACCAATGATTCGCCATGCAAGTTTGCAACTACTCGCAACTACGAGTAGTTGCATGAAACCAAGGAGTTGCATTTGTGCGGTTTGCGATATGGTTGGATATAAAACCTGCAGTACTACAAATCCTGGTAGGATAGAAATCCCACAGTACTAGACAGCCATGAGCTCCTGGTAGAATCTGAAACCAATAACTTTCTGTCATACCAGGAGAATTCATCTGAAGTAACCAGAGATCTGGAGGAGGAATTTGACTCCTTATTTTGCATTCTGGCGGAGATGAAGGCCAACATGAGTGATGCCATCCGACAAGATCACACCAGAAAGGAACAGGAACTGCAGGTATGCTTACTCATGTGGACTGGTTTACTGACCCGTTCAATTGTTGTTTAGGGCAGTGGTTCTCAAACATTTCATGTCAAAGCCCCCCAAATTGAAGTTGCCTTTAGGACTGGTCAACTGATTCCCACCACACGCAACTGGCTCTTGAGTCGACAGCGTGGGCATCACACCGCTCCCTATGAGCATGCTACTGCCTTGGTTTTAAGTTTAACCGATTAAAACCTGGAAAGCATCTGTGACTGTGTCATTTTAGATTTTAACCACTTATAGCAAAATAGCAGATATACAAGCTCATAGCGTAAAATGTATGCACATTGAATATATATATATATATATATATATATATATATATATATATTGCTTCTGGGGTTCAACAAAATATTTTGAGATGGGGGTCCGTGGCCAAATACATTTTGTGGGTCTTGACATGAAAAAGTTTGAGAACCTACCAACCTGCACCTCCATTGCCCAGTACATATGGTGATTAGGCTACCATCCAAGACTGCACTCTGAATGCTAGAATTCTTGATCCCATGATCTGATTGATTGTGCTCCAGGCAGCTCATGATTTGATTGGTTGTGCTCCAGGCAGATCATGATTTGATTGGCTGTGCTCCAGGCAGCTCATGATTTGATTGGCTGTGCTCACGGGGGATACTTGCGTAGCTTGATTCCATTTGGACTGGAGGCTGGTCAGCTCGACCAGCCTCCAGTCCAACTGGAGGCTGGTCAGCCCGACCAGCCTCCAGTTGGACTGGAGGCTGGTCAGGCTGACCAGCCTCGAGTCCAAATCAATGTCTAGAGGCAACTTCACCCTAAATCTTGGTTACTGATGCTTATTGTTGACTGACTGACTGACTGACTGACTGGTTTCTGCTTTACTGTCTGGTTACTGATTTCTCATTAGTTGCTGGTTGACTGGTTTACTGACTGATTCTTGTCAGTAATCCCGACAGGATTCTAAATTCAGGAGTCATGTCTGATGCTCTAAGTGACCATTCCATCGTTTACTGTATATGGAAAATAAAAATCCCAAAGTCTCCCCCTAAATATATTACAGTAAGACAAGCCAGAAATATCAATGTAGACAGCTTTAACAACGATTTAATTGCCATCAATTGGGATAGGTTTCAAATAATTCCCTCTGCTGAGGATGCATGGAACTTCTTCCACTCCGAGGTTATCAGTATAATTGACAGACATGCACCCTTCAAAACACTCAGAGTAAAAGGTAGACGTCTACCCTGGATAAACCCACAACTACTCAACCTATACAAACAACGGGATAAAGCCTGGCTCAAACACCGCACATCCAATAATCCTGTTGACTGGGAAAATTACAGACTTCTCAGAAACCAATGCAAAACTCAAACAAGGAATGCACAATCAGATCACTATAAAAATAGCTTCAGACATGACTTCCATAACCCCAAACAGTTTTGGAATAAATTAAATCATTTTCTTAACAAAAACAATAAAAGCTCCATAAAACACCTCAAAATTAATAATGATATAATATCTGACCCACTGCATATTTCCCAAGCCCTTAATAATCACTTTACCTCTATCTGTGCCAACACCCCAGATGCAAACTCGTATATCACAGCCGGCTCTCCTACAATCAATACACACAATGGATCCTTTTCATTTAAAAAAATCACACCTGTAGATGTACATCGTGTCATATGTGAACTGAAGGAAAGCTGTGGGGCTGGTCCGGATGGCCTTGAATCCAAATTCATCAAACTTGCTGCTCACATTCTCATGTATCCCCTTGCCGATTTATTTAACCTCTCTCTGTCAACCTCCTCATTTCCATCAATATGGAAATGTGCGAAAGTCACCCCCATCTTTAAGAGTGGGGACACATCTGATCCCAATAACTATCGTCCCATTTCCATTATCTGTACCACTGCAAAAATATTTGAAAAACTAATCTATAATCAGCTCTCACATTATCTGAGTCTCCACAACATCCTGTCCCCAATCCAATCAGGTTTCAGACCACATTTTTCCACCACTACAGCCTTGCTAAAATTCACCAGTGACGTACTCCTATCCTCCAGTAAAGGCCTCCTTACTGGAGCAATATTTATAGATTTATCCAAAGCCTTTGATGTGGTTGACCATTATTTACTTCTTGACAAGCTCCATGCCATTGGCTTACAGCGAAATGCCATTCTCTGGTTTAATGCCTATCTCCATAATAGGCGCCAGTATGTTGTCTCACAAGGTACCCAATCAGATTATTCAATTATTGATAAAGGTGTCCCACAAGGTTCCACCTTGGGTCCACTCCTTTTTTCTATATTTATTAATGATTTACCCGACATTTGCTCACACAGTCAAGTTCAGCTCTATGCTGATGACACTGTTATATATTATTCTGGCTCTGACCTAACTCATATTCAATCATCCTTACAATCCGATTTCAACCTTGTTCAGAACTGGCTCCACAATAACAAATTACTGTTGAATAAGAGGAAGTCCTGCAGCATGGTGTTTGGCACACGACGCAGTCAAGCAAGCACACTTGGAATAGACATTCATTTTTCAAATGGCTCTCAACTTGAGAAAGTTGACTCCTTTAAATATCTTGGAATGTGGCTCGACCCAGAGCTTACCTTCAAACCACACATAGACTACGTTACCAAAAAAACCTATGGTTGCCTAAGCTCACTTTACCGTTCTATTAATTGCTTCTCCTTTGATGTTAGGAAAAGAATTATTGCTCAAGTGATACTTCCCATGATTGACTATGCAGATGTTGTGTATCTGAACACGACTGACTCTCATCTTAAACCTCTAAATATTTTATACAACTCCCTGTGCAGGTTTGTATTGAGATGCCCATATGATACCCACCACTGTCTCATGTACAAATCACTCAATTGGCTGCAGCCTAAATCAAGACGGCAACTACACTGGTATCTATTCACTTATAAATGCATTTATTTTAGATGCCCTGCTTACTTAAAACAGTACCTGACTCAGTCTACCTCATCCTATCCACTAAGACATCTACAATACCCTTACTTTAAAATCCCCAAAATCTCCAATGTGGTTGGGCGGAGGTCTTTCTGCTACAAAGCCCCATTCGATTGGAACAACCTCCCTCTATATCTTAGATCCATCTCATCATATAGTAGCTTCAGGACCTCCTTACATTCACATCTAGACTCAACTTGTCTATGCTTCTAACCTGACTGTAACCTTTTATGACCCTGAGATATCTGCACTGTGACCTTATCTCCATTGTGTATTATGTGGTGGTTGGTGGTGTAGGTGGAAGTTGGTGAGCAAGCTATTTGTGTATATATGTATGTATTTGTATATCTGTATGTATCTGTGTACTGCATATTTTGTGTATTTGTGTACAGTATGCTTTTCTGTATTTTTGTTTTTTATGGGTCCCTCTTGAAAATGAGATGCTGCATCTCAAGGGGCTGTCCCTTCAATAAAAATCTGAAATCTGAAAAATCTGGTTTGGAATGAGTGAGTGACTGGTTACTGGATGCTACTGGTTTACAAACTGGTACTTGTTCACTGAGTGTTGTCAGGTTCCTCCTTGACTGGCTGGTTACTGACTGGTTCATCGGCTGTTTGGCTGGTTTACTGGTTGGTTGAATGGTTTAATTAGTCTGTGGTGGAAATTACTATCCTTTTTTTTGTCTGGTCTGGTATGAGTATTAGTCGACTGGTTTACTGATTGACTGACTGCTTTACAGACAGTCATTGTGTTTCCTGTTCCCTGGCACAGAGCAGAGCAGCTCTGGAGGGTTAGGAGCTGATGCACACTTACATGTGTGTGCATGAGGAGTTGTCATAAAGCATGAACAGCATTGAAACACATGTGAAATACTTCTTATAGCAGCAGTATTAAAGGACCACTTTTCAACCTATCTTCATCATAATTAATGTTCATGATAAAATACCACCCATTTTTCTACTCAGTCTGTGTCTCATAGGAGGGCTGTGGGCAGTTTAGAAACCCATCCATCCACCAGTCATCGTTAAGGCAGATGTTTTTAAACAAGATTATCTTATATATATATATTTATACGATGGCTTCGATTATCGCATTGCAATTTTTCAGGAATTGAAAGCCTGCTGTTTTGTTTTTATTAGCTTGGATTCTCCATTGATGATGGACCAGCTATGGTCAAAGTTACCTTCCCAAGCAGTCATGTTGAATAGCTGTCACAATGCCTAACATTTAAGCCTAGTTCAGACCAATTATTTGTCCAAACCAGAACATTGCAGAGGAGAATCGCTGCAGGTCCTGTGATGCCGGCTGATTAAGTCGCAAGGAATTCAGCTTGTCAAATCGGAAGCGACATGTTGCAATGTAACAAGCTGCCATGTAACTTTATACACATGTCAGACCCCCCCGCCACCCACACCCACACGTACACACAAATTGCACACGGTCTCTAGTGATATGTGAGTCCCTGTTTGCTGTGGAAACGTGTGTGGCAGCTCGGTGGCTTGTTGTGGACTGTCCAGTTTTATAACGTTGCAAACCACAGCTTCTGCGAGGCTGTTGCAAGTTGCAACACGGCTCATTAGGTTCACAAGAACTGTCACTGACGGTGTATGAGCCTGTCACGCAGGGTCGTTGCATTTTGCTGGACAACATAATTCCGCCTATACACAATCCATTAATTATGTTAACGGAGACACTGGTTTAATTTTTTTATTAAATGTTACGGATTGCGTGCATGCAAAGCCGCACAGGAAGGCATTTTGAGAGAGTTGTTGCCATGCAAAAGCTATAATTGTAAACTAGTTGCTTGTTATATTTTCCCCAAACAGTGACTAGATGTATTGTGATAGAAGTATTCTCTCGCTTCATCTCATGCGCTCTCATTGTCATTCTGCTCTCTCTCTCTCTCTCTCTCTCTCTCTCTCTCTCTCTCTCGCATGCATGCACATTCACACATGGTGTAGCCTTGCGTCAGCTGATGCCGTCTCTAACAATATATGCTCAATTCAAGAAGATTAAAAAAATCACACCCGTGTAAAGTGAGTGGTGCAACTCCGTGTGGGGGTCCCTGGAAGTTCCAGACCCACAGGAACCACGGTTCTGGCGAGCCGCCCCGCATTCGAAATGGTCGAGAAATGACATTTACCGTGTGGGGGTCCCGGGGGGTCCCCAGAACATGCAGACCCCCAGGAATGCACCCAGGGGGCCAGGCCGGTTCCGGCAAGCCACCCCACGTCCGAAACGGTTGAGAAATGACAGAGTTACCGTGTGGGGGTCCGTCTACTGTACCCTCTACTGTACTGTCATGACTGTACTGGCACACCTGAAATCATCATATATACAGTTAAGTTAATATGTGCGTGTGAGACTTGGTGGTGAAAAACAACCATGCTATTTTCGTGCTCGGACAGACCCAGGCAGCCAGGGACAGACCCAGGCAGCCAGCCAGCCAGAGACACACATAGCTCCGTAAGGTAGTGGGTGCAGTGCACCACTCAAAAAAGTGTATTTATACTCCCAGTGGTGCTGGGGCTCAGCAGGAAATCTCAGGGGGTACATGTCTTGTCTGGTAAAAGGTTTGATAACCACTGGTCTAGCCTACTAACTAGCCAATTTACAACAACGCTCCTGTCCCTGCAGATATGCCGCAAGATTTATAACAAATACATGTATTTGTTATTAATGAGCCATCATCATATAAAATGATGATGTATATGCCATGTTAGCTACAGTTACATACTGTAGATCATGCTGAGCTCAACACCTTTGTTTAATTTTGAAGTAGACCTATTTATATTGAAGAAATATATGAAGAAAGTCCCCATGATCACTCCACACACACAGTGACAACGCTCCATGTTTACGCACAGACAGTAGCAATCTGCCACATTGTTTGCTTCATTTCCTTTATTTGATGCAGAGTGCATTCACGTGAAGTAGATTTCAAATGAGCTTTCACACCTGCCAAACGAAGCGCACCTTCCGACAATACGCAGCAGGATTTGTTTTAATTGCAGTAAGATATCCTGGTGTGAAGGTGAACTTAATGTCTGCACGCATTCAACTACAGATGTCTAGTCTGGGTCACTTTCCCAAATATATGAACTCCGAAGGCAAATCGTGTTAATTTATGGCATACATGTTTTCTAGGGGTATTAAGGTCTGCTGAATCCAAATCTGCTGTATGCCAAGCTCAAAAATGGATGCTAAGCCCTCAAAATGGACCATTTAAAGATGGCGGCCACCACTATGCTGAAACATAATAAAACACATTTCAGTCAGACAACTCACGAATAGATTAAACAATATTTATTGAAGAATGAGTAATGAGTGTGCATATGATATTTGACTTGGCGTTCGGCTCTGCTGGATTTCTCCCTGCTCGGCATGATTAAGCAACATCATAAAACATAAGAGCAGGGAGATAGATATACAATAACCCCCCCCATGGGGAGCATAGATAGCAGAGCCCACCGGTGGTGCTGGGGTGGTGGTGGGAGAAAACATCACATACGACCGGGGAACCATGAGCAGAGGAAGGCAGGAAGAGCATGGAGTCTAGTGAGCTTAAGTAGCCTGCCCACTTAGTCAGCTGACTGCCGCATCAGCGAATGACGTGAGAGACTTGCACACACGTATACTCCCACATAGTAATGCAGCATGTTAACCCCTTGAGCATAGTATGGGCCTTTGAGCAAGCAAGAACTTCCCTTGAGGTTGACTGACTGAACTGACTCCGCCGCTCCGCGTGCTGCGTTTGATTATGTTTGACTAAACATGGTAGAAAATAGACTGAAATGTCCTCTTTTATGTTTTCATATATGGGGAATACAATGAAATATTCTGATTTAAGATCAATTGTGAAGAAACCAGTTTTATATAATTTATAGTGACAATTGTCCTCTTTAGTCCATGCCCTTAGGCATATGTCGTGCTAATCAGTCTAAAAGCACCATATTTGGCCCAGATGTAGTCCAGGGCATGTTCTAATGATTTAGAACATGCTTGGTGTCCATTTCAGGATGTTTGACGATAAGAAACATTTTGGAATACTTATCTTTATGATTGGGTGTGTCTGGACACCTAATTTGAATATGTCCAAGATGGAGGTAATATGAAAATACCTTGTTGTACCTTAACATTTCACACTATATTGGCAAACTTGTGTCTATTTGTATGTTTTTTCTTTAGCATTAGAAACATTGGAATGTTCTTATACTGTATGTTGTCGTCTAGAGTAGACCCTCATTATTGGTGCAGGCACCCTCAAATGAGGGTGGCCTGGTTGCTCAGTAGAGCACTCACCTTTCAACCACAATAGGGTATGTGCATGCATAAAGTGAGTGGCAAAGTGAGTTTAACGTTGTTTAATGAAATCAGATTTCTGTTTGGAGGTATGAGCTGTCAAGGCCAGAAAGTGTTTATTTTTCCCACTCAGTAGGCGTCCCCGCATAACTTCCGGGTATGATGATGATGTCCTGTGCATACCCTCTATGACTATGCCATGGCTTTGATCCTGGGCACCTCCGACTCTGATAAGAAGGCACTTTGACCTACTTACTTGTACTACTTACTGTTATGGAGTCCCATATACTGAAATCATGAATATGACAACCATGCAGACACAATAGCAGGGGGATGGGATTAGCCACTGCAACCACATGGATGTGCTAAAGAAAGATGTTGATGTGGAAAACACAACTGGCTAGAATCGCTAGATGTACTGTATGGGGAATCGAGATAGCTGAAGACGCAGATGAAGGAGTCGCTGGACATCAGAGTTGATCTGCACAGGCTCCAAGGTGAGGGCAACTATACTGTAGGTTGCCTGTCAGATCCAGTGTTGCCTCCAAAACTGCCTATTCACAGCCTGTTAGCACATGGAAGAGAGGCAAAGCCAGTGACTTTTGGAGACCAGGAGCATTGCAGATATCATGAACAGGAACGTCCCAGTAGTTATTTCCGCAGCCAAAGCCAATCCAGCTGTGTGATGCTTAATGTCTCAAATAAGTGGATTGCAAGAACTACAATTGATAGACAAATGCCTTTATGGCCATTGGGCCCAGCATGGGCCAGGTACAGAACAATGTTTGTGTCCTTTTCAGGATGGTTTCAAAGCTGTAGTGCAGATAAATTGAATCCAGGTTAGTTTGAGAGCACATTTTTCTTGTTACAAAGCAGCAGTTAACCCTACGTGTCATCATCCATGAGCTCATCACTGATAATCCCAAAAAGTCACTTCTACAGTTACTTAGAGGAAGAAAGTATACCAGACATTATTAGGTGTACATGTTGTCATCAATCGCGTGCGTGCATGTGTGCGTGTGGCGAAGTATCAATGATTAATTGCTGGTCTGATCTAAACATATTGTTTAAATTCTAAACAATGTTTATATGTTAGCGGTATCAAAACTACTTACTTACTTATGTTATTGTTTCAATATCTGAAAATTGCATAGGTTGTTTGTTTTGAGTTTAACTCAATCTGGGCGAAAATGTACAATAGATTTTGGTGACCGTATTGGAAATAATAAGCAAATGAAAGTGCTCTAGTCTAGATAGATTGAATCATCATAATACACCAAGTTTACCAAGAGTGTTATAGGAAGATTTAGGTATAACAAATCTTCCTATAACTGCCATCTCGGAAATATACGAATTAGGCATCCACCCAATCATAAAGAAAAGTATTTCAACATGTATCTAATTGTCTAAAAATGTGAAATACACAAGTTTGCATATGTTGATCATCTGGTTTAAACATTACAGCCCACACCGTTTATATGTGGTGGCCATATTGGATTTGGCTGCTGTGGTGACCCCGAAGGTTGCTGACTTGGGTGCCCTAACTAAATCATTAGAGCATGCGCTGGGCTACATCCAGGCCTGGATTGGCCACAGGACATACCAGGCATGTGCCCGGTGGGCTGACCCTCTGGTGGGCCGGTCTGGGCCAAATGTTAAATTAGTTGTCTGTTGGTTGTGTATCATTTATGTTGTACTGTTAAATGTGGAGGTGTTAAGGGCTTGTATTTCAAGTATTTGTATGGGCCTCGACCCCTGAAATGTCAGTAGAGTATCTGTACGCTGGTTGTGGTGGGCCAGTCTGGGCCAAATTCCGCGAAAATTTCCGGGCCAAATTTTTGTCTTAGTCCAACCATGGCTACATATGGGGAAACTTTGGTGATTAGACTGATGTTATCTCCTTAAGGGCCTGGACCATTCATAGAGAAGCAGCAAGCCGTTTGTGGCTGATATTGTAGTTAGGCCATCAGTTTATACCACAGGCATGCAATATTATTTTTAAGCAGTTTCTTCACAAGTATTATGGAGTTGGTTAACTTGTACACGCTATGTACAAATACTTATTGGGAACATCAATTATTGCATAAAGTTGGTTGGAAAGATATTCGCCAATAAATGTCAATTTTCACAATATGTATGAATTTTAAGCAATTTCCTCACACTTGATTCCAAATCAGAATATTGAATTGTATTCCCCATATATGAAAACATAAAAAAATTCACTTCAGTCTATATTTCTACCTTGTTTAGTCAAAAATATAGGCGTTTTATTATGTTTCAGCATAATGGTGGCCGCCATCTTTAAATGGTCCATTTTGAGGGCTTAGCATCCATTTTTGAGCTTGGCATACAGCAGATTTGGATTCAGCAGACCTTAATACCCCTAGAAAACATGTATGCCATAAATTAACACGATTTGCCTTCAGCACTTTAAATAAGCACATTCTCTGAAATCCTGCCTTGACTAGTCCGAGCTGTTCGCCAACCAAAACGAATAAAGCCTAATAGTCTAGAAATCATATAGCGTTGCTGAATGGGCACGCTGCATTTGAAAATAAAATGTTTTGGGTTATTCAATCAGGACATCCCTACTTGAATCCAACGTCAAATAATTACGTCATAAGGGTTTATGAGTTGAGTATTTTCTCTATCTCTCCATCTCTTGACAAACATCATTACCACAAGGAATCAACAGTTATACGTTGCGGATAATACAGAACATTGAATCACAGCAATGGTAGACGGATTTATGTGTATGCCAAAGAGAGGGGGGAGCAACCACTCCGGCTCAGGAGATTGGGAATTGGAAGGTTCCCGGTTCGATCCCTGGCTTCACCTGGCGTCGTGTCAACATGTCCTTGAGGAGGCACCAAACTAGTTCTGTAACAACTCACCATACTAGGTTCACTGTCACGGGGCAACCCGTGCCCTATAGACACTAGAAGACTCCACAATATAAAACTGATCATGACAAACACACTGCACAGCTGCTTCCATTAATTGACGGTCATCAAGCTCCTTGGAGGTGTGGCTATGTGTAGCATCATATACCCTTATCTGTGTTGCCTAATTATATTGTAATTGTTTTGTGATTTATTTGTCCGAGTCTGTTAAGGAAATGTGTAATTGTATAGTTAGTCTATCTCATGGGTTGTGGTTCACCTTGTTTGAGTAGATGGTCCAATTACTAATCATTGTGGGTGGGTCTCACCTGGTATATAAGGGAGGCTGGAAATGTTGAGGAGAGATTGCTCAGTTGGCTTGAGACAGCAAAGAGACAACACCAAGGGAGAGCTGCCAGGGTCTCCAGGGAAGGCATAGCCTGTTTTCAGTGTCTTTAGTTCTTGGTTTGTTGTTTTTGTCTTTGTTAGTTATCAAGTGTTTATTTCTTACTTTTGGTTTTTGAAAGTGTATTGTGGCCAGTATTTTTGCAGTATTTTGTTTTGCCTCAGACCCGGGCTGTGACAATCCGTCATATGGGCTGTTCATCCGTTTTGGAGTTGAATAAATGCAACAAAAGATGTACATTCTTGGACTGCGTCTATTCTTGGAGCCTTGACCGCTCGGCAACTCTTACATTCACAATATGATTTTTCAAGATTTCTTTTCCAGACAAATGACCGAAAATTATATGTTTTACACAAATCTTATATTTAATTTATCCTTTAATTTTTTATTCTTATTTTTTTCAATATAGAAGCAAATGACTGAAAACAAATTTTTTATCAATTCTCTTCTTGTATTTTCATTTTTGCTGTTTGCATCACGATTCAAATTGTGATTTATTCAGTTTAAAACCCCTAACTGCTCCAGGTTTGTGGTTGTATGGTTGTCTCTGCCAGCTGTGTGTGAATGTGTGTACATTTAAAGGAGCTGTTAAAAAAAATGGCAACATTTACTATTCAAGACAGTAAATATGATTTGCAGTTTCGTACTACTCTTTAATGTTTGTTGGTAGAAATTCAACTGCATTCATTAGCCTACTATTATTTGGACATGTCTCCTGTCCTGGTAGAGATTTGCACTCTACTGAGCGCACCTTTCTAGTTGACTGAGCGGTTTACTAGTCGACTGACTGCTTTACTGACAGTCAGTGGGTTTCCTGTCATAAATCAGCTGGCACAGTGCAGAGCAACTCTGGAGTTGTATGGGGAGCTGCTACAGTTCATTTACTGGTTTAGTTTAGCCATTCTCTGCCTCAGAGCACCTCCCAGTGGGGTGCGGAGCTACTGCCCAAATAGTTTGAACTAAAGGCACCCTGTGAGTGCAGAGCACGATTTCCAGAACGCACACCTACGGTACTGCTCTTAGTTCTTGGCTTATAGCCTGCCCTCTGGTCTGTCCTTGTGTGACATTGTTTGGCCACTGCCAGAGCCTTTTTTTTAACTCCGTCTGTAAAGCCTGTGCAGTGATAGCTAGTTATCTTCCTGTTCAACAGGGCTATAATTGATCCAGGGCTTGAGTTCTGACTGGTTTAGTATTGACTTGTATAGGCCTACTGTGTTACTGACTGGTTTACTACTGACTGTTGGTAGGGCTGTCACGATTACAAATCTAAGTTGACGATTAATTGTCACACAAATAATTGCGATTAACAATTTAATTGTGTGGGGTTTTTTTTGCACTGAACATTGGAATGTTAAAATTTGTATTTCTGTTTGCCTTTTAGGCTTCGTAATCACAAATTGCACAGGGCAGATATGACAAATAACTTATATGCAAAGAAATCACAGACATTTAACAATTTCTTCTTTACAAAAATGTACAAAATAGCGTCACTTCATGACGTGTTGTAAGCTTGTACACTTGCTATTTCTGCTATTTTTGAAAAATGTTTGAAAATGTATAGACATTTCTCAACATGGAAAACGATTGACGATTACAAAATAATTGAGATTATCTCAAATAACTGTGATGACTGTGACAGGCCTAACTGTCGGTGTGTTTCATCTCTGTAGAAGCAGCCTAACTGTCGGCGTGTTTCATCTCTGTAGAAGCAGCTGGCACAAAGCAGAGCGGCCCTGGATTCTTCCGAGGAGCTGCTGAACTTCGCCAACGGCACCCTCCTCTTGAAAGACGAAGAGGACTTTGCCCAGGTCTATAGATCCTTTTATGAATCCGGATCGATTGGAAAGACCCCTCCGATCGATTCCAACAGGCCTCCATCTCATTGGTTCAATGTGCCGCTGATTGCTTCTCATTTGCCATTGGTTCAATGGCCAATGAGACGAGCTTCCGGCTGCTGAATGACATCCTCTGTTTCCCCCGTTCTGTGATTCTTGTCCTTTTGATTTCCACCGAATGCTAACGCCGCTAGCGCTAACCTTTCACCCTCCACAGCGATGGCTGCACTCTTCCCTCTCTATCTCTCCCTCTCCACTCTCCCAACTCTCTCTCTCTGTTAATCTCTGTCCCCTTATGCCCCCCTTCCCCCTATCTCCGCTCTTCTCAATTTAGTTAATTTGACTTTATTGGCATTAATGCGAATACATTTACTCAACATTAAAACATTTAGTCAACATCACTACATGAACCACTTAAACCCTACATACTTTGTTCAGTTGTACGTCAAATAGTGAAAATATGTATTATTTATTTTCACGACTTTTTGAGAATTTTTACCAGATGTTCACCTATTATAGTATGCCCAGAATAGGGATGCTAGGGCTCATTTGGTTAATATAATTAACCAAAGAATATATTTCCATAAACCTTAGTAAAGTCTAATAAAGTAAAGTCTTCCCTTAGGAGTAGGGTTGAGACGATGATGTTTTGATCATGGAACATTTATGAGCCTTGTCGTCCACGCTCCTCATTGAGTCCCCTCACTGTCTCTGTATCTGTGTCATTGGTGCCTGTATGGATGATGATGTTATTAGTGTAACCTATTTTGTATAATTTGGGAACAGCATCCTTTGGTCCAGAATCCTGATTATGAAAACGAGTTAGGTGAGGTTTAATCATTTCGTCCATTTCAGTGTTACGAATCAAGCTCTTTCAGTGTGCTTTTGCCACTCCTTAAAAGCCCAAACGTACTCAAGCCTGTTCCTGACATACTGTACACTACAGCAATGTGAGCGAGCAAGAAAATAATTATTTCATTGTGTGAGATCTGCACACTACGTTCTACCCATTCCTGAATACAGAATAATTTCATCATTACAACATATAATCGATATAATCAAAGTACAGAAGCATTGACTTCATTGAGAGTGAAGTAAATTGGATGCTCAAATGGTATAATCGTCAACCAGCACATCAGTAGCTTCTCAGGGCTGTCTCCTCAATTTGCTTGTGGAAAACTTCATATTTATATTTCAGTATTGTTCCTCACAGCCGTCCAACACTATAGGGATAACATTATAATAGTTGTGTTGATCTCTTTATAAGTTTATATCTATGCCTGCATGTTTGTGCATGCACACTGTAGAGGCAATCTGAAGTCAAATGCTTTGTACTGTACGTGCTGAGTTATTCCTCTCCTCACCCAATGAGTTGTTTATGCCTCTAGTTAATGTAATAACTAGGGGCAGATCCAAAGTGATCCACATTGATCCCCACTGTGACGGTAACTTTTGTTTTAAATAACTACTCACTTTCTGCCTACTAACAACAATTTTCCATTTCTCTCTTTGTTTTTTTGTGAAATCTTTCCTTTCTTCTTTCTTCTTCCTTTCTTTTTCGTCTCCTTCTTTCCCAAGGCTGCGAGGCAGATCAAAGATAGGTACGGTATCCTTCTCGTCTCTCTCTTCCTGGTAGAAGTTGTGTGTGGTAGTTTTCAGATGGGCCCAGGACAGAAGTATTCAGTAGATGCTGCTGATCATCAGCACATTTACACCATGAGCTTTTGTGGTAACAAGATCCATGTCGGCCACTAGATGCCTTTCCGTTCGCCCATTTCCCGCCCAAGTACAGATTTTAGATTTGAGACGTACGAACAAAAACGCCTTGAAATAAAGGGTTGTGTTCGACCTATGAGAGATAAATAGATCTATGAGATTTATTTATTTATTTTCGACCTTTTGTCATCTTGTTGATTTTCTATTTTGTTAGATTTTTGGACTTTCGTAGTTTTGTACCATTGTTTTTTTGTTTAGTTTTTGACTAATTTGTTGTCAGTTTAAATGCTAACCCTTTCCATGCCATCCTCGTGTTTATTCTTTTCCTACATCTTTTGTTATTGTGTTCAACAGTGCAAGTCTTACAGAATATTGAGAGTGCACTTGAATATCGTTATGATTATTATATAAGAAATATAATGAGCACGACCACAAAAATGTAGTTTAGAAAATATCTTACATAATATTGTATTGTAAAATGAGTTTGTTGTATTATATATTAAAAACAAATATAGGTGCATATACAGATATAAGATGTATATGTATACATATACTTGTGAAAAAGTGTAATTTGCTTTATGCATGTCTTGTGGCATTGAGGGGGCTGTTAGATTTTGCTGTGGTGCTAGCTAAAGAGCATGCTAATCTCTATTTTAATTATCTTATCCTTTTGTTTGACTGTTCTATTTCTGTTCTATTTCATTCTACTGATTCTATTTGACTATTCTATTCTACTATATACTGTTCTATTCTAATATACTCAATTACTCGTTTATACTCTGTTCCAGTGGCTCTCAAAGTTTGTCATATCAAGGACCCCCACATGTATATGCATTTGGCTGTGGACAGTTGGACACCCATCTGAAAATATTTTACCCTGTATTTTATATGCACCCCCCCATACAGATTTGTGTTGTCAAAATGGAAAACAAAAAATAAACACTCAAGATCTTTAGCCCACAACGTGTCACATTGTGATGTGTTGTGAGCTTGTAGATTAGCTTTTTTCAAATAGCCCATGCGCCACAAGGATCCCAGGAGTCCCTGGACCCCATTTTGAGAACTACTGCTATATTTCTACTATATTCCATTGTGTTCTATTTCACACTATCCTGTTTGATTATAGTTTATTACACTCTTTATGTTCCATTTTCTTCTATTATATTATATCCCAGTGGTTCTCAAACTTTTCAGGCCGCAACCCCCCAAAATAATCATATTGAACTGGGGAACCCAGTAACCCACCACCCTGACAAACACTTTAAATTGTAGGAGTTGCGCTGTTACATTTAGTTTGACTCAGTTCCACTAAGTGATAAATGTAGGCTTTTTCTTATATTATTTTCTTATACTATACTATACTATACTATAGTATAGACAAACTATAGTTTGTTGATTACTTTTGTTGCCGTAATTGTCTTTTTCTTTTCATTCTTTTTGTTGACATTAAAAAGGCCTTAAAAGTCCATGCATTGTCACTTCTGGGTGACATGTTGAGAACCACTGCTATATTCCATTCTAATCTAGTGTGTTCTCCTCTAGTCTATTCTACTCAGTTCAGTTCTACTATACTGTTATTCTGCCCTGTGCTGTTCCCGCTCTATTATACCCCATTACATTCTGCTCTGCCTTATTGCATTCTATTGTATTGGATTTGTTCAACAGGGTTACCATGGCGCCCGCCTTCCGGTTGACAATGAGGCCGACGGCTTCTGCGAGTCTCAATCACCTCACAGTAGATTTCAGAATAGAACAACGTCTTCTACAGGGCCTCCATTTTCTACCTGGTATTTATTATTATTATTGCTATATATTTTTGTATTTATTTATTGGCTTTTGTACCCCCATTTTCCATCCATCCATCTTCAACCGCTTATCGGGAATCGGGTCGCGCGGGCAAGAGATATCCAGACTTCCCTTTCCCGAGCAACATTAGCAACTTCCTCCTGGGCGTTCCCAGGCCAGTGTGGAGATGTAATCCCCCCATATGGTCCTTGGTATGCCACGGGCTCTCTTCCCAGTGGGACGCGCATCGAAGACCTCCCTAGGGAGATGCTCGAGAGGCATCCGTACTAGATGCACGAACCACCGTCCTAAGCTATCTCCTTTCAAAGTCAAGTAGCAGAGGTTAATTTTTTCTCCCCCAATTTAATCGTTCTGCTAATTATTTCCCCCACAAACATTTCTGTGTGTTGTCACTGCTGGTATCCTATTGACTCACTTGCCAGTGAGGAGCCCACGCATGCGTGCGTGCGTGCGTGTATTTGTTATCAAATATATAAATGCTAGGAATGTCTTCTACTGTGACTTCAATTTCTACATGCTCTATTATTATTATTATTAGTAGTAGTAGTAGTAATATTATTATTATTATTATTATTATTATTGTTGTTTCATAGCTTTGTCTTTCGATCCCATGCAGTTCCCAGAGCTCCAGAGATAGACCTTTCAGAGTGTGTTGTGAGTGACAACATGGTAACAGTTGCTTGGCGATCGCCCCCTGGTGGCGATGAGAGCAAGGTGGACCAGTATGAATTGGAATACCGCAAGACCGACCACGAAGGACTCGCACGAGTCCGAGACCAGAAACCCTGGGAGACGATAGAAGACATCAGGACCACTCAGCACACATTAACAGGTCAGATTATAAACGTGTACATACAAATATCATACATTATATACATGCATCGTTGCTGTCAAGCGGAAACCTTGTATTTGTCTTTTTTGTTTTTACTTAAAAACTAAAAACTTAAACTTAATTAAGGCACTACAGGCCTACAAGTACAAAGTAGGCAGTAGTGTGGGCGGCAGTGGATCAGGGTTAGAGTGGGAGCCGTGAGGTTACCAGTTCGATTCCGAGTTAGTGTCGAAGTATCCTTGAGCAAGATGCTGAACCACTAATTGCTCCCGATGTGCAGGTTGGTGCCTTGCATGGTTTCCTCCGCCATTGGTGTATGAATGTGTGTGAATGGGTGAATGTCAGGTTTTCACCCGACAGAGACGATATGATAAATAAATGCATGTAAATATGACAAACAACATGCAATGTCTCTCTCTCTCTAGGTCTCAGGTTCGATTCCAACTACATGAACTTTCGAGTCCGAGCGCGGAACAAGGCGGCAGCTGGCGACTACTCTGACCCTGTTACCTTGGAAACCAGAGGTCGGCTCTATTTTTATGATATATTTATGTTTCATGTCATGTTTGTTTAAAGTGCTCTTAAAAGTGCTCATTAAAAGTCCATAGATGTTAAATGTGTCTAAACAAAAAGTATACTTGGCTGCTACATGTCTAAACAAACACTGAAAGTCTATATACTTGGCTGCTACATAATTCCCGGCCCTCAAAAAGCAGTTTGATCTGATCAGTTTAGCAAGAGAAATCACTGTTGATGGTTCTTGATAGGACTTGATAGGACTATTTTAAAATACTATGCCAGGTGCTTTGAGTTGTGAAAGCGCCTGCGAGTTCTTGAAAGTGCTGTTGGAATTGATCAATTAAGACACAGTATATTTGATTAACCCATTCTGACCTGAGATCAGATTCATACGAGGTTTCCACTGGACACACACTGGTCTGACGAACCCATTCTGACCTGAGATCAGATTCCAAAAATGTCAGTCGTTCTTCGATTCTTTTCAAAAATAGCAGACCTACAAGCTCGTATCGCGCCACTCGGTGGCGCGATATGAGCTTGTAGATCTGCTATTTTGCAATAGCTAAAGCATAACATGATGCCAACACCAAAATGGGTGCCCGGTCAGAATGGGTTAAGAGAACTCAACATTCATAATGCTTAAAATGTATTTGCTCGTGAGGTGTGTTTGTAAGGCCTCTCTGTGGTGCTTGTGAAAGTATTTTTGAGTGGTGCAACACTCCAAGGAACAGCTTTGTCCCTATGGGACTATGTCACTATGTTTAGAGTACCAATGTGACTATGTTTAGAGTACCAATAGGGGGTGCTGTTGCACCACTCGCTTCAGACTGGCAGTGCTTTAAAGTCCTTCGCGTTTGCGATCGTAAGACCTCTCGAAGATGCTTTTCAACACAACTGTGACGAATCACACTTTGGATCCACTTTGGAAAGTGATTGAACTTCCTTGTTTCCTTGTCTCTCCGTCACACAGCACTCATCTTTGCCTTTGATGCCTCGTCTAGCCACCTCAACCTGAAGGTGGAGGGCTCCGCCGTGGAGTGGGACTCCACGGGGTTAAAGGGCCAGGAGGGAAAGGTCAAGGGCAAAGAGAACAAGGGCAGGTGAGTCGCTTTCCTTGGAAGAAATCCCCCTCTCATTTACGTTCTCTTGTTTCCTCGGTGACATTTGACCTGTGCATTCTGTTTGTCCCTGAACAGCGCCCTCCTTACCAATCTGAAGAACTCGTCCAGGTGAACCCTTTAGACCCTTAGTGTGACCTCTGGTGTGCCCCTGACCTTTCTTAGCGCTCTAGCTAGCATGTGACGTGGCGGCATTTCACAATACATTAACCCATTCTGAACGGGCACCCGTTTTGGTGTCGGCATCATGTCGTGCTTTACCTATTGAAAAATAGCAGATCTACAAGCTCATATCGCGCCACCGAGTGGCGCGATACGAGCTTGTAGGTCTGCTATTTTTGAAAAATCGAAGAGCGACTGACATTTTTAGAATCTGATCTCAGGTCAGAATGGGTTCATCAGACCAGTGTGTGTCCGGCGGAAACCTCGTATGAATCTGATCTCAGGTCAGAATACATTAAGGGAACCTGTTTGGGCCTTTTCCCCATGACCTTATCTACTCCGTTCGTGCTCATGAACACGGTACCATTTCCCTCCCGCCCCCAGAGTCTTGGACTTGGAACAAGTCTTGGACTCTGATATTATAATACGTATTGCTCGTCCGTTCATGAAACGCCTTGGCAGCCACATATCACATTCACATTTCACGTTATTATACCTTGAAATATCACACAACAGGATGGGGTCTTGTTGGGAGATATTGTCTTGCCCTACTGGACAAGAAATGTGGAGCTGATCTGTCCAGTGACAGACAGACAGACACACACGCACACGTGCGTACACACGCATGCACTCACACGCACACACACACACACACACACACAGTGTCGACATCACTCAGTCGTTTGATTGAAATGTCACAGGCAGCTGGCACAACGATTGTGTTATCTATTTTGGCACAATTGGGCTCTGCAGGACTTATTTGGCCGCGGTCAAAAACAACAAAATGCAAATAATACAAAAGTGAGCAAATCGAATAGTTACAGAGGTAAGGTTACAGAGGAAGTGGCCCCAGGGGTTTATTTAATGTAGCTGCTATGCGGTTTGGTCATTCTTTTATCTTTTAGCTGAAGTTATGTTTCAAAAAGCTGGATGATTGATCGCGTCGCTTCTTTGTAAATGTTCATCGTCGTGAGTCACTAAACATGGCTGTGGTTGTCTATATCCTTCACATGAAAGTACGGGTCAGAAGTGATTGGGATCCTGATTTTGACGAGGGAGATCAGACAGATGACTAAGTTTACCACTCTTGCGGTTCACCATCATCGGGCAGATGCAGTTTTTTTAGGCCTGATCTCTGAGGCCAACTTTGACATTAGAGTGACATACAAATAGAAACTGTCGCCAGATAGACTGACCCTCAGAAAAGGGTCATCCCTATGTTCCCCGGGTTCTATGTTCCCCACTTACCTTAGGGCTAGGGTTAGAGAGGACTAATCTCATATTTCGATTTAGGAGTGGAAATATCTTGATAGGTGACGGGGCTGGGTTATCAGATGTCACACTGTCCAACGTCAGCTTGGGGTTTAAGGGCCTACACACACGTACGCACAACAAACATGAACAAACGAAAGGAGGAGTGAAAGGGACGGGACGCCTGATGGAGGGGAAAGGAACTGGTTGGAATAACGTGTTCCTTCCACGCGCTACGTCCAACCAGGGAAACTCCCCCCTGTCAGGTGTAAAGGAGCAACTTGGACACTCAAGCATGAAGGAAGCATGAGTTAAGTCCGTTGCTCTCCCTAGGTTGGCGGAGGGTGTGTAGAGCCCAGGATCACATCACAGGATGATTGACACAGGGGTGAAAAATGGGTTACAAAATCGTGGGACAAAAAATATTTAAAAAAAAGGAGTGAAAGGGAGAAGAGGGAGAATATTATGTTTGCCTTCTTATCGCTTCAAAGTTATCTCACTGGGTTTTGCTGCCCTGTCCAATTCCAATAACTAATGATGCATATTTTTTAGATATTGCTGCAAGGTTCATATTAATGGGACCATACAAAGCATCATATTTGCAAACAATGTTAAGAATACAGATTCAAGGCGATAGTTGGTTCAAGATGTCTAATGTTTAGCTCTAAATGTTTAAAGCTTTGATGTTTAACACTTGCTTAACACTTACCACTTTTATATATTATGTTTATTTTTGTCAGCCAAGGGCTAACATTTCTCTCCACATCCCTCCAAATTGCGGCTTATTAGCATTACTGATATCAGCATCGTAGCATATTAGCATTGCTTGTAAGAGGAATGTATTTTCTTTTATATGACATTTCTTTCCCTTTTTCTTTCTGTTTACTTGACTTGTAATTCAAAAAAAGAAAAAGAAAACACGTTTTAAAAGTCCAAGGTACCTCTGGGCCTCAACACCCCATCACGTACTAACCCCTGACCTTTTCGCCCATTCCAACCCTGTGCAAGAAGCGGGACCCCATCACCCAAGAGGACGGCAGTGACCCGCTCTCCAGCACCCAGAGGAGGAGGTGGCACACGTGATCGCTTCACAGGAGAGTCCTACACAGTACTGGGTATGAAGGGGAAACCTTCATTATCTGTCTGTCTGTCTCTGTCTCTGTCTCTGTCTCTGTCTCTGTCTCTGTCTCTGTCTCTGTCTCTGTCTCTCTCTCGATTAGGGATGTTGAAAAAAGTCGAAAATCGACTCGATTTTCGACTCATGCCTCCCGCGTGAATGTAAAACGTTATAAACGTTGCTGTTTGAAATGTTTTCCAAATGGGAGAGGTACGTGTGTGTCTGTGTGACAGCTGCTGTGCTGCGCCTGTCAGTGGCTCGTCACATGCAAGTTAACTTTGAGCAGAGCGCTGTGGCTCTGAGTTTGAGAATAGACCCCATCGTCCAAGGGTGTGTGTGTGTGGTGGGGGGTGGTATCTTAGCAACACTGAATGATCTGTCCCATTGGTCGTGTGCTCGTATCATGAGCCAATGGCTGCAGCTCTGAGCTTCCCTGACCCAGGTTCTCATCTCATCTACACATGCCGTAAAGTGAACTGACAGCCACCTTAGAGTATATATGAATAGAGAAGACACCCGAGTTCTCCTTCCATCCACTTGCATTAAGTTGCTCAAAAGCGCATGAGGCGATTTCACTCCTCCTTCCTGGTAGGAACAGAGTGCATTCTGGGACGGATTGCAATGGTGAGTGGCCCCAAACACATGAACGCGCTGCCATTGAACGCGCACGAGCGTCGTCCGTCGTGAACGTGTACAATGATAGTCAACGGACAGCGCGTTCATGTGTTTGGGGCCAGGCTGCAATACCTTCATTCGGCCACTATGTCCATTTCGCCTCAGGGTTTCCTCTGGGTGCCTTCTCTATTCATATATACTCTAAGACAGCCACAGGTCTGCTACCATATTAGCAGCGGTGAGCGCTCTTCTCTTCTCGTGAAGAAAGCAGGACAGAGTTTTCAAATAAATCCCGCTGTCATTCATACTGTATTTATTCTCCGACCCGACATTAAAATACGGAACAACGTGCGACCCGTATCAGTTCATTACGGGGCTCGTGACAGGCTGCAGACACTTGAGAGTTGGGACTACTAGCCGATAGCGCCGCTGCTCCTTTACAAAATAAAGTTTATTTTTTATTATTGGGATTTGAACATTGATGCACATTCTAAACATATGGATGCAGCTGCATAAGTTGTGTTGCTTAAAGGAATGCATAGTTGCGTTCTCCTCAACTGCTGCATAAACACGTCGATTTTCGGCCTCGATTCGTCGATTGGCCAAATATGAGTCGTTTGGCATCCCTACTCTCGATCTCCACACCGTTTGTTCTGACTAGGTGTCTCTGCCATTCCAGGAGATACCAGTATAGACTGTGGACAGCATTACTGGGAGGTTCGTCCCCATAAGGACTGCAAGTCCTACAGGTACTACCACTATACTAGTACTACTACTACTATAGTACTAATATACTACTACTACTACTCGTACTATACAACTATTATTTTTCTGTGTGTGTGTGTGTGTGTGTGTGTGTGTGTGTGTGTGTGTGCGTGTGTGTGCGCGCACGCTCACGTCTCCTTCCCCGTCCATTGTGTCCCCCACCCTCCCCCTAGCGTGGGTGTGGCCTACCGGAGCCTAGGCAAGTTCGACCTGTTGGGGAAGAGTGGCGGTGCGTGGTGCATCCACGTCAACCAATGGCTACAGACCAGCCTCGCCGCCAAACACAACAACAAGACCAAGAGTCTGGATGCCGCGGCTGTCCCCGAGCAAATTGGAATCTACTGCGACGTGGACAGCGGTAACATGTTAACCATGATGCTGATATGATACTACTAACCATTAGGGATCATGTTATCATGAACCGTTTCTGATCATTTTATTTTGAGTTTCTGCCGATACCGATTTTTATAGACTTATGCCATATCACAATAGTGCAATATCCCAAATCACAGACAATATCCAGTATAATATCATGATATGGAAATAATAATATTGATACTAGGGATGTCCCTATCACGTTTTCTTTGCTCCTGATCCGATCCCCGATCATTTGAAAATGACGATCTGCCCCGATTTCCGATCATGTGATTGGATCGGGACAACCCTACTAACGATGATACTGACATGATGCTGACATGATACTGACATCAGTATCATACTGTAACTTGAGTATTAAACATTCAACTGAACATTAACATTGAACTTTAAACACAGAACAAACATTTAACTGAACATGGAAGAAGACCAAACAATAAATGTCAAACATTAAACATTGAACTAAGCAATATTCAAGTGTAATCATGTTATCAGGTATAAACATCTGTTTGTCTCTGCCTCTGTCTCTCTCTCTCTCTCTCTCTCTCTCTCTCTGTGTCTCTCAGGTCTTCTATCATTCTATAATGCTGAGACCAAACAACTCCTTCACTCGTTTAAAGCCAAGTTCAACCAGCCTCTCCTTCCAGCCTTCACGGTCACTTAATACATTTGATTCTGTTCATGTTTTTATTTTTATGTTTTAATAACATTTGTAAATGTTTAACAATGCATTTATTATTAATTGGTTTATTGTAGATACATTTGTACATGTATAAAAGTGAATATCATAATATGTTTCCTTTTGAAAGTGTTGGTAATGGTAGATGCATAAATGTTTTGTATTTATTTGTATATTAATAAGTATGTATTAATATTTGTACTTTTTTCATGTTGCAGGTATGGTTTGGCGGTTTGGCATTGTTTACTGGACTCCAAGTTCCCAGTGGGGTGAAAAGCTTACAGAAAACAGAGAATGGACTGACCGGATCCAACAACAGCCTCAACAGCATGCCACAGTAGCCCCCCCCCCCCCTCCCCCAACGCATCCAGACCACACACACCCGTAAAACCACACAAGACCACAGCCCCAAAAACGGCGAAGCGGAAGGATGCAGCATTGCAGCTTGACCAATCTGGTGTTGGCATCATCTTTTGAAACGTTAATATCACAATACATATCCGCAGGGGAAAAAAAGAAAAGGGAAAAAAACCAACAACAATGACCATGAAAGATGCAGAAATAACCCTTTGTGGGTTCTTAACAATGTAGATGGATACCAATACCATTCTACTCATATGCAATATTAGCTATACAGCCAGCCTCTGTTCTCCATTGAAAGCAATATTAGCTACTCGCAGGGCGGAGCTATACGTCTGGGAAGGTACTGCATCCCGTTTTGGACAATGGGACCGGAGGTGGACTACTGATCTGTGTTCCAATGTAGTAATAGGCAAACAAGCTCTTCTAATAAATATTTATAAAACAGACAAACTTAACTACGTTCCACCTGCCCCAACCTATCCCTATTTTGGGCACGTCATTATATAGGCAACAATTACAAAGAATCTAAATAGTGAAAATAGCACATCTACAAGCTCACAATGTGTCACCACGTGTTGTGAGCTTGTAAATTGTCTACTTTCGCTACTTTTGTGTGACACTGTGATATGAAAAGTACAAAAGGGATGATGAAGTTCTGAAAGAACAAGAAATGATCACAGAAATGATCACGTGATATTTGTCAGGTGAAAGAAGCACTGGTTTCTTTATTTACTAACAAACACTCAACCGGCAGGTCTCAATCATAACATTATGTTACATAACATTGGGTGTCTCTAAAGATTTCTGTTACCTGCTTCCTGTTACCTGGTCATGTGACCTGAGTAACCAATACATGGCAGCAGCATGTGTGTGGCAGCCAATCAGGACTAGGTCCTCAGTATGACTCATGTATGACTAGGTCTTCTACATATCATGAGCATTCACTAGTCAGGTTTCACCTGACAAAAAAGATGAAATATGGAAATACAAGGTTTCTTCCCTGCAGCAAGAATATACAGTATAATATATATTTATATATGTACATAAAAATCTGCAAATTAACTAAGAAATCTTTTAGCTACAGACATTAATCCCAAAGAGAAAAACATTCATATACGTATTTGTTTTTACTTTGACTCTTTGTTTTTTTTCCATCCTTTAACTCTCATCCACCCGCCTCTCATTATGTTCTTCCTGGTAATTTCTGTGTTTACCCAGTGTTGTAGTTAGGACGTGTTATTCCTGATTTTTGGAGCCTTGTTTTACGTTTATTTCTTTATTTCGCTTTACTTTTTTTTTAATGGGGGTGGATTGTATGTTTATGTGTCAGGGTTCCTGTGTTTTTCCGGACGGCATTAGGGGGAATGATGTTCTTACTTCGCAAGATTTTGCCCCTGTAGTTTACTGGACAAAGTCAAAACATCAGAAAGTCGATGGTTTAAAGAAAGAACAAGAAGAGCATGACCAATAATGTCGGATGAATCTGTCTGTTTACATAGAACTGCCACAATCTGTTTGGTACCATTTCTTGATTTCAGATTTTCTTTTCACGTGGGAATGTTTCATACAGAATTTTATTTTTATTTTATTGTATTACAACAAACATTTTGAGCCACTGGGAAGTTTAGTTATAGTTTCAGGAAATAGAGAGGTATTAGAAGGAATTATTTACAAGTTATCAATTATCTTTTGACAATCAACTAAATAAATCATAGCAGTGTTTTAATCGATATAACAAAACGGTAGGCTACAATGAAATAAGAAATATAATTTCTTCTGAAATTAAGGCTAAAACTGAAGTCACCATTTAAGAGCAGACATCATAGTAGCACTTAAACCAAAAATGTTAATATGCATATTTTATTTTAACTGAATGGAGTTTTAATGTATGTAATGTAATATTCCCACTTGAATCTCCATGTTAAGAAATCAGATAGATTGATGATGATTTTTTTTGCACACTACTGTATAAATAGAAACTATAGCTGCTTTACTTTGAATTAACGAGAAATATGTATTTCTATGTCATTTTGTTTTGAAAATAAAATAATTGAAAAAACTGCCATTGAGTAACATGGCTGGTAACATGGTCCTGAAGCATGACTGGTATAACTTACTACCATGATGGACATGGATGACCCTGCCGCCCGCCCTGGCCATCCGTTCACGGGACGGGTGGATATAGTAACTAACGTGTAATAGCAAAGTTATATCTGTTATTACAGTATTAAGTTAAATAACTCAGAAACGACAAAACAGTCAAACTTTCCAGCACTTTCCACAGTAAGCTGAATAATAAAAAGTGTGAATGGAGTTTCTAGGTGAAAGTAATTTTTGACGTGCCAATGTCTGCCATTGAGCCCCATTGTAAATTTGAAAGCACTATATTTCTAAAACTATGAAACATTTCAAAGATTCCTTTTCAGGCAAACATGTCCACCGTAAGATTAACCTAAGTAGGCTAGAATGGGGTTGGTAGGTTTAAGTATGTAGGACTAGTAGTTTTTTTCATTTTTTTTTAAATCCTCGTTTTTCATCATTGTTGACCATGGGCTATAGCCCATCGTTTTTTTTTTTTCATTTCTTCATTTTTTTTAAATCCTCAAAAATGATGAAAAACGGCATGCTATAGTACGCCGTACGATATGGGTTATAGCCCATCGTTTTTAGAATTTTAGATTTTTTTTTTAACCTCGTTTTTCATTATTTATGACCATGGGCTTTAGCCCATACCGTACGGCATACTATAGCACGCCGTTTTTCATCATTTTTGAGGATTTGAAAAAAAAAACAAAACATGGGTTATAGCCAGGGGGGCAGTCAGACAGATATTTTGTGAAGCCACAAGGAAATCGGGATTTCCTGAAAGTTCATATAATGGCCTGTTGTGGCGCTGTCATTGGACCCAGAAAAACCCATAGCCCCATAGAAGTCCATGTATTTGGGCCCAACTTCACCTAGACTGTATTACCTTAATAAACATGGTCATGGGGCCACCACTCAATGGAAAGAGACAGAGACAGAGAGTGTTTTCAGTACTTACGTACAGTATGACTGCTGCTTTTATGTGCATGTTGGCTTAATCTAGTTTTCAGTGAGAGGATGTATATGGATCACATAACGTGTGTACGTTGACGTTCATGTGCCTTTTGGTAGTTTTCTCCAGAGGGAGTTCGGGCCTGCTGTTTAAGATTCCTACATGAGGATCAAGTTGCGAGGAGACAAAATAAACTGTATTTTACAATTTTTCCTAGAGAGGGAGCCAGAGAAAGAGACAAGATCAGTTTGACCGAATGTTACTTCATCAGACTATTAGTATTATTAGTATTAACCACTTGAACCCTAGGGACCTTATTCTGGACATAATATCATTAGAACATTTGGCAAAAATATTGTAGGTGAGTATTTGGCAAAAACAGCTCACAATGCATTGCGACATATTGTGAACTTGTAGATAGACTATTCTTGACTATTCTTGATATTGGGGCGTATACGAGGCAAAAAGGAGTAGGCCTACAGACCACTTGGCCCCAGTCAACAAAGTAAATTATATGGGTTTACATTAATGCCTCCTGATATAGATTTGAGCTCTACTAAGCACACCTTTCTAGTTAGTGTGGTTGCCCGAATAGTTAGTGTGGTTGCCCGAATGGGCAACCAGACTCTTGTAACTGTGACACTTTATTATTTCACTGGAGTAGTCTTTATTTTGACGCTTTATACCTCCCACACTGTACGCTGTACGCACTTGAGCCATATGTCAAATTGACCGGAAAAATCGGGAATCGTGTGCTTGTATTTTGTTAAGAGAAATGTTGTATAGTTTAATTGATATGAATTTATTAGTGAATTAAATTTCCCCATTGACATGAATGGGAAAAGGCAAAAATGCACATTCAAGTATTTGTTCCTCGGAGACTGTAATCACTATAGTTACAAAACTTTTAGGGATAATTCAACATTATCCCTAAAATTATTTAACCTTAAAATTGTATCGGTCGGCCTCATGGTGGCGCTATAACAGCCCACTTTACCTTTTGGCTTATAACTCTTGAACCATAGGTCGTAAAATAAAAAATATTTCCCTGGATTCCTTGGGTCATGACGCATCTCCCCATATAGGCCACGCCCATTTCCGCCATGATAGATTTTCCGCCATTTTGAATTTTGTCCAAAACACACTTTTTGCTTTTCCTCCTACAAGATTTTGTCCAAATCTCACAGAAATCGGCACACGTGATCTCTGGACCCATCCAATTAAAACTGAACTGCAGAATTTTGAAAGTGCGTATCGTTCGGCCGTAATCGTCTTCCGAAGTTAGTAGGAGGGGCCTATATCACAAAAAATGCCATAAATCACGAACGGAATGTCCAATCCATCCCACATTTCAATCACATGTCCGGGGTGGTTCAATCAACCAAGTTCTAAAAGCAATTCCATTTTCATCCATAGGGGGCGCCGCAAATGCGAGAAATGTAACCGTTTGTCGCAAAAACATGAATTTCGGGGGTTAAATCCCCTCCGAATTACTTACGCATGATCTAAGGCGTGACTTGAAATTGTAATTGGCTGGCAATACTAGTGGGAGGGGCATATGTAAGCCACTGCGGCAACCACACTCTGCAATTTTTTTAAATTTGTGATGCCTTTGACAGATGTTTGTAGAAGTCGTTCAGTTATTGTTACATCATTTTGTAATTAACCTCTTAAGTCCTACATAATATATACACTTAGTCGCACAACAATGTTCAATTGTAAAAATGGCTGATCTACAAACTCACAACACAGCATTGTGAGGCTGTTTTTGAACATTTGTAAAGGATAATTTCACATGTTTCAAGTGATTAAAGGATGGATGGCTTTGCCGGCATTTAATGTGAATCACCACCAGCCCAGGTGAAATGTATGCATAGTTATTGTGAGGCTGGAATCTATTTTACAGTATGGCTCTAGATGCGGAACATAGAAATGTTATGTCAGATTTTCACATTCAGAACCGTGTTAATCAGACCAGTGTGTGTCCATGTGGAAACCTCGTATGAATCTGATCTCAGGTCAGAATGGGTTAATCAGACCAGTGTGTGTCCATGTGGAAACCTCGTATGAATCTGATCTCAGGTCAGAATGGGTTAAATACTACTGAAGTTTCACTTGTAAGTTTGGGTAAGAAACTGTTTTTTTTTTGTTTTTTTTTATCAGCTTGCAGAGACTTTTTGTCTAATCACGTGGTCTGGTTCTTTATTTTCTTTACTTTATACGATAAAGCGTCCAGTACAGGAGTTATGTACAATTTGTCAATTTGCAGGTATTTAGAACAAAATTATAGACTCAAAATCTATACATGCTGCAAGTGCTCCGTCTTCCAATAAATAAGGTTTATCAAGTAGAAATACATGTTTGGTTATGGTGACATACATTTTGTGCGTTGTACATTTACATGACATTGGCAGTTATAAATAAAATTGATATAAATTAACATGTTTTGAGTACTGAGTTATTTCACCGAGCTGGTCAGTTCAGGTGAAGAAGTTTAAATGGTTTAATGTTTGAAATTATGTTAATTAATTTATTATTAGCCAAATGTGTTTGATACATATCAAGTAGTGTCTAATGGGGGTCTAATGGGGGCTCAACAAATGTGGATTTGGGAACAACTGCAGACTGCAGTACAGTATTAAGTTATTAACAGATCCCTGATTGATCTAAAACGAATCCACAAATCACCAACAACACAGCAATAAGGCATTAAAACGTTTCCTTTGGAAAGTCAGAAAGTGACGTGCAAAATAAAAAATAAAATCTGCCAATTTATACACACTATGTTACACGTATACCGACGGTAGGATACCGTGTCTTTTAGGGGCGTTTCTGTGATCAAGATAGGGCTTTTTTTTGGTACTGTAGCCTACCTGTCAGTTCTGCTGCTGGAGTCGGGTCTTCATGTAGGCTATAGCCTATGTGGTCTTCAATGTATAGCCTATGTGGCGTGAACACTAAATCCAGGCTAAAATCGCGAGATAGTCAGCAAGTCATTAATTACAGAAGTATTTCACACACCTTTGATTCGCTGTAATAAAGGAACTAAAAGGTGATCATGAAGCAGAGGGAAACACAAAAGTCAGTTGGCAGCGCCACAGCCCAGCGACACCCACGTTGTGGCCAGAAATGTCACTCCGTTTGTAAGCTAAAGGATCCCACATAATGTAGGTTTGTAATAATGTTGTTTTTTGATGAATTGAACAATGTGGACTTTTGATGAATTGAACAATGTGGACCCTCTAAAACAAGTGTAATGCTTAATTGGGTCGTCCACTCACAGTTAACAGTCTTTGTATTGAGTTTGTGCTTGAAATGTACTGTAATTCTACAAACTATTAATAAAATATTTAAATCAATCAATCAAACCAGAGCTAGACTACACCATGATATATTATTAGGAGTACAATAACTTGGCATTGTGAATAAAAAGGTATTAGCCACAGTGGGGTTGCAGTGTAATGTAATGCTGAAGGTTTAATCACAGGGCTGTCTGCTTTATGTATTATGATTAAACGTGCATTCTGGTATATTGTGAATCAATGATTGAGAAAAATATCAAAGGGGTTTGAACCCGTGAAGTTCTATAAAGTTGTATTAAGAAGTCGGGCGTCTAGACCGCTAGACCACTGAGGACGCTGCCAGGAAAGGGACTCATGTCTGTATTGACTATTTAAGCCGTGACGTAACCCGCTTCCGGGTCTTACTCAAGGAAGCTCCACGTCGGCCATACATTTTCTTTGTCGTGGACACTTTACAGTTTACATTAATAATAATTATACTCGAGTTGGAAGCATTAAGACACATTTTAACCCTCAATGGCTTCCTTTCTGAAAAATAACGTTATTGTAAAAAATAAAAAGATTCACGCGTTCAGAATCATAATAATATAGCTATAGAAGCGGACGGGACCCGGATGTAACGTAGGAGGACTACAATAATATATGACTACAAGAAAAAAGACTCGCGGGCGTGGCGTCACGTCACACCCGGAAGGAAGTGAGGCCAACCCCTCAAATACGGAAGAGACGCGTGGAGGGGGGTTTTGCTCAGTGTTGTTTTGATTTTGCCACGTCACCATGTCCGCCGTGGCGTCGTCGTGTCCGCAGCAAGCAGGTACGTTAAATGTTATTTAATACTTAACGTTGTTGTTGTTCAAACATCTGTGATCACTTTATGATAACTTTGTTGTGATGTTTATATATTATGTTCGTGCCACTCTGTAAAGCCGTGTTCGAGTAGCCGAATGGTTACCGTCGGCGCCTAGTAGACTACGGCCAGGGCCCGGGTTCGAGTCCCCATTGAGGACTGAGAGTTTAGCTTCATTTCTTACCAAACTAACACAATTGTTTTAGCTTTTCTCGTCGAGGTCCATTATTCATTCAGTATTTGAGCCTAAAAATGGTGGTCCCGTGGCTCAGATACCGAATGAATAAAGGACCTCGACTTGATGCAAACAAACAGTTGTGTTTGTTAAGAAGAAAATAAACTCGGTCATCGACTGGGAAGTGAACCCGGGCCCGGTTGTTCACATTATTACCATCGACGGTATCCATTGGGCTACTGGATCATGGTTTTATAATGTAGTTAATAACATATATGAACACAACACAGTAGGAACAGAGCATTCTGGTTCACGACGGCAGCACGCTAGCTAGCTAACGAACTAGCGTGTTCGTTAGCTAGCTAGCGTGCTGCCGTCGTGAACGTGCACAATGATAGTCAACGGACCAGCGCGTTCATGTGTTTGGGGCCAGGCTGCAATACCTTCATTCGGCCACTATGTCCATTTGGCCTCAGGGTTTCCTCTGGGTGCCTTTTCTCTATTCATAATATACTCTATGCTCACAATGGTGGTCAGTGGCTCAAATGGGTCTGAGAGGCTAAATGGCCTCAAATGGTGGTCCGTGGCTGAATAAATAATCGACTAGAGGTGAACAGAGTAGTGTTTAGATGGTTCTGTTATGACTGCATGCTGTAGTGTTTAGATGGTTCTGTTATGACTGCATGTTGTAGTATTTAGATGGTTCTGTTATGACTTCTCCTCTGCATGTTGTAGTGTTTAGATGGTTCTGTTATGACTTCTCCTCTGCATGTTGTAGTGTTTAGATGGTTCTGTTATGACTTCTCCTCTGCATGCTGTAGTGTTTAGATGATTCTGTTATGACTTCTCCTCTGCATGTTGTAGTGTTTAGATGGTTCTGTTATGACTTCTCTTCTGCATGCTGTAGTGTTTAGATGGTTCTGTTATGACTTCTCCTCTGCATGTTGTAGTGTTTAGATGGTTCTGTTATGACTTCTCCTCTGCATGTTGTAGTGTTTAGATGGTTCTGTTATGACTTCTCCTCTGCATGTTGTAGTGTTTAGAATGGGGGTGGGCAACTTTGACGATGGAGACTATATTTCCACTATATTTCACTCCAGAGGGCCACGTTGCATATTGCTGTTGTAGCAAAAATAGCCGATGTACAAGCTCAAAACGGGTCACAGTGCAACGCGTTTGGGGCTTATTGATCAGCTATTTTTTTCCCCCCAAGACGGTGGATTGTGGCTCATGCCTTCCTGCTGTTATTTGTCATGTTGGTGTTCTCTATATCTTTTCGTCCTGGGCATGACGTTAAACTGTTCCGTTCGAGAGGACCGGCAACCCTTGAATGTAAACAGGAGTAGCAGCCTCTCTTGTAGGTGATGCAGAGGAGGGAAATGGGTCGGTAGCTCTTTGGGGATGATGGGTCTTTGCCAGGTTTGGGGATTGCAACCACTTTGGCCTTTCTCCAGACAGAAGGGATGGTTTTCTGTGCCATGCATGTATTCAGTATCCCCACGAGCCAGGTCTTTGCGTTAGGTCCCAGGTGCTGTATCATTTCTGCCAGTATGTCATCAATCCCTGCTGCTTTTCCGGGTTTCAACTTTCCCATTGCAGTTTCGAGTTCTTCTAGGTCGAAGGGTTTGGTTTGAGGGCTGGCTGATTGAGGTTGGTCTGATACCACTGTGCGATGGTATTCTCCTGTGGGTCGGTGGCGGTTTTTCGCGTCTCGGTTCCTCAGGTGCAAGCTGCATAGTTGGGTTTGTGTGTGTCTTTCTTTTTCTGTCTTTCTTTCTTAGGACGGAGATCAAGGTAGACGCCGTTGGAAGGCTCAACACAAGCCGATGCCCCTAGAGATCCATCCCAAAGCTTCCCTCAGGGAGTTCAGCAAGCCAGCTAGCCAGCAAGCCTGCCCAGTCAGCGAACGCAGCCAGTCGGCTCCGCCAGTCAGCCAGTGTAGAAAGTCAGGCTGCCAAGCCAGAGCATATCAGCCGTTGCAGTCAGCCACTGCAGCCATACCAGCCTTGCTCAGTCAGCTCAGCCAGGCCTCTCTCGAGGCCTGGCTCTCTGTCTGCCTGGCCCGGTCTGCCCTGCCCTGCCTTGCAGCAACAGAACCAGCCTTTCTGGCAAGCCAGCCAGCTCAGAATGCGAGCTGAGCAAGCCAGTGCAGCAGCAAGCCCAGACTAGGTTACCGCAGCCTTACTGTGCAGCCACAGCCACTCAGCCAAGACCAGCAGGAGCTGGCCAGGCTCCAACCCTTGCAGCGCAGCCTTAGGCCGGATAGTCCCCCTGCCTGCACTTTGTTGCCTTCCTGGCCTGTCTGCCTGCCTAGGCGCCTCGGTCTTCCTGTCTGTCTGCCTTGGCCTGCCTGTCTGAAACTGGTTTAGACTAACTGCGTGCTTGCCAGCTGCGTTGGCTTGCTGAGCTCGTATTCTGAGCTGGCTGGCTTGCTAGCAAGGCTGGTTCTGTTGCTGCAAGGCAGGGCAGGGCAGACCGGGCCAGGCAGACAGAGAGCCAGGCCTCGAGAGAGGCCTGGCTGAGCTGACTGAGCAAGGCTGGTATGGCTGCAATGGCGGACTGCAAGGGCTGATATGCTCTGGCTTGTCAGCCTGACTTTCTACACTGGCTGACTGGCGGAGCTGGCTGGCTGCGTTGGCTGACTGGGCGGGCTTGCTGGCTAGCTGGCTTGCTGGGCTCCCTGAGGGAAGCTTTGGGATGGATCTCTAGGGGCATCGGCTTGTGTTGAGCCTTCCAACGGCGTCTACCTTGATCTTCATCCTAAGAAAGACAGACAGAAAAAGAAAGACACACACAAAGTCAACTATGCAGTTTCCACATGAGGAAGGCAGGCAGGCAGGCAGGCAGGCACGCAGGCAGGCACAAGCTGCCTGCGTGCTTGCTTCGCCCTCCAGTTGCTGCTCCAGTTATTTGTTTTCCCTCAAACCCATCCTCAATGTGTTGGGTGAGGTTGAGCTCTGTCCAGCACAGGACGGGACGGAAACCAGCTTGGTCTTTAGTCAGCTTGGTGTCTGAGTGGTATGAGGCGTTGGAGTAGCAGCCTCTCTTGTAGGTGATGCAGAGGAGGGAAATGGGTCGGTAGCTCTTTGAGGATGATGGGTCTTTGCCAGGTTTGGGGATTGCAACCACTTTGGCCTTTCTCCAGACAGAAGGGATGGTTTTCTGTGCCATGCATGTGTTCAGCATCCCCACGAGCCAGGTCTTTGCGTTAGGTTCCAGGTGCTGTATAATTTCTGCCAGTATGTCATCAATCCCTGCTGCTTTTCCGGGTTTCGAGTTCTTCTAGGTCGAATGGTTTGGTTTGAGGGCTGGCTGATTGTGGTTGGTCTGATACCACTGTGCGATGGTATTCTCCTGTGGGTCGGCGGCGGTGTTGGTTACGACTGTTGGCCACCAGTTGTGATGCAACAGAGTTTGCTGTGACCGTTGTGAATTATGGGTGGCTCCCTGAGGTCCTTGATCGCCATTGGGTCCAACAGTGGTCATTGAAGCGTGCACACACATGCACCTACACACGCACAGGCGCACATGCGTATGCACACCTGGACCTTTAAATGAACAACAACACAAAAACTAAGGCACTGGTGTCGGACTTCTGGTTTACCGGAACGGGGTTCAACTCCCTGCAGTGCCCTGCTCAATGTGTTGTATTTCATTCATTGGTCCATGGTCTCAGGTCATTGAGCGGCGCGCTATAGTGCGCGATTCTTCATCATTGTTGAGGATTTTTTAAAGGTGAAAATCAAGGAAAAGCAAAAGGCTATAGTCCATGGTCACGGACCGCATACTGGTCAAGGTCATTTATACTGGTGAAGATCATTTACTAGTCTTATAAAGGTCATTTATACTGGTCAAGGTCATTTACTAGTCTCATGAAGGTCATGTATACTGGTCACAGTCATATACTGGTCACGGTCATTTCTACTGGTGAAGGTAATTTATACTGGTCAAGGTCATTTGTACTTGTCAAGGTCATTTATACTGGTCAAGGTCATTTACTAGTCTTATTGAAGGTAATTTATACTGCTCAAGGTCATTGATATTGGTCAAGGTCATTAAGTGGCACGCTATAGTGCACGATTCTTCATCATTGTTGAGGATTTGAAAAAAGGTTAAATCGCAGAAAAGCGAAAGGCTAAAGTCCATTGTCACGGAGGGCATACTATAGTATGTTGTTTTTCTATTTTTGGTGGTGTGCGGGCTCCATCCAATAACTACACCAGTTGTGATGCAATAGAGTTTGCTGTGACCGTTGTGAATTATGGGTGGTGTGGTCTTTGCCAAGACGGTGGATTGTGGCCCATGCCTTCCTGCTGTTATTTGTCATGTTGGTGTTCTCTATATCTTTTCGTCCTGGGCATGACGTTAAACTGTTCCGTTCGAGAGGACCGGCGACCCTCGAATGTAAACAGCCACGAAAGGAAACTATGTGTGTGTGAGGTGTTCTATCATTTCATTCCAGTACTACTACTTTGGGTAGTGGCTGGACGTTTGTGTAGATATTGAAAAGGAGGGGGCGAGCAGGCTACCTTGTGGTAGGCCGTTCTTTTGGGCTTTCCATTTACTCCTCTGGTCATTTAACTGGACATAGAAGCGCCTGTTGTTGAGGAGGCTTTTCCTGACCATTGTGCGGTGTTGGACAGTGTCGTAGGCAGCAGAGAGATCTCTGAATGCTGCTCCAGTTATTTGTTTTCCCTCAAACCCATCCTCAATGTGTTGGGTGAGGTTGAGCTCTGTCCAGCACAGGACGGGACGGAAACCAGCTTGGTCTTTAGTCAGCTTGGTGTCTATGAGTGGTATGAGGCGTTGGAGTAGCAGCCTCTCTTGTAGGTGATGCATAGGAGGGAAATGGGTCGGTAGCTCTTTGGGGGTGATGGGTCTTTGCCAGGTTTGGGGATTGCAACCACTTTGGCCTTTCTCCAGACAGAAGGGATGGTTTTCTGTGCCATGCATTTATTCAGTATCCCCACGAGCCAGGTCTTTGCGTTAGGTCCCAGGTGCTGTATCATTTCTGCCAGTATGTCATCAATCCCTGCTGCTTTTCCGGGTTTCAACTTTCCCATTGCAGTTTCGAGTTCTTCTAGGTCGAAGGGTTTGGTTTGAGGGCTGGCTGATTGAGGTTGGTCTGATACCACTGTGTGATGGTATTCTCCTGTGGGTCGGTGGCGGTGTTGGTCACAACTGGTGGCCAACAGTCGTAACCAACACCGCCACCGACCCACATAGAATACCATCGCACAGTGGTATCAGACCAACCACAATCAGCCAGTCCTCAAACCAAACCCTTCGACCTAGAAGAACTTGAAACTGCAATGGGAAAGTTGAAACCCGGAAAAGCAGCAGGGATTGATGACATGCTGGAAGAAATGATACAGCACCTGGGACCTAGCGCAAAGACCTGGCTTGTGGGGATGCTGAACACGTGCATGGCACAGAAAACCATCCCTTCTGTCTGGAGAAAGGCCAAAGTGGTTGCAATCCCTAAACCTGGCAAAGACCCATTATCCCCGAAGAGCTACCGACCCATTTCCTTCCTCTGCATCACCTACAAGCTCTATGAGAGGCACTAACATTTCTGAACAGACTATATTTACATCAATATGTCTGGGTCCCCACATACTCACTCAGGGTTGACGTGTCACACCTGCAGTGATGGGAGGGGCACCAAAATGTGGTGTTTTGATTGGTTGATGGGGGCACTCCCTTAGTATAAAAGTGTATGTTTTGTGTACACATGACCTGATGAAGATCAAATAGATCGAAACGTTGTCAGTATTTCAATACAGAACGTTTTTTTTTACACCTGTGATGTGCGGGCTCCATCCAATACCTACACCAGTTGTGATGCAACAGAGTTTGCTGTGACCGTTGTGAATTATGGGTGGTGTGGTCTTTGCCAAGACGGTGGATTGTGGCTCATGCCTTCCTGCTGTTATTTGTCATGTTGGTGTTCTCTATATCTTTTCGTCCTGGGCATGACGTTAAACTGTTCCGTTCGAGAGGACCGGCAACCCTTGAATGTAAACAGGAGTAGCAGCCTCTCTTGTAGGTGATGCAGAGGAGGGAAATGGGTCGGTAGCTCTTTGGGGATGATGGGTCTTTGCCAGGTTTGGGGATTGCAACCACTTTGGCCTTTCTCCAGACAGAAGGGATGGTTTTCTGTGCCATGCATGTATTCAGTATCCCCACGAGCCAGGTCTTTGCGTTAGGTCCCAGGTGCTGTATCATTTCTGCCAGTATGTCATCAATCCCTGCTGCTTTTCCGGGTTTCAACTTTCCCATTGCAGTTTCGAGTTCTTCTAGGTCGAAGGGTTTGGTTTGAGGGCTGGCTGATTGAGGTTGGTCTGATACCACTGTGCGATGGTATTCTCCTGTGGGTCGGTGGCGGTTTTTCGCGTCTCGGTTCCTCAGGTGCAAGCTGCATAGTTGGGTTTGTGTGTGTCTTTCTTTTTCTGTCTTTCTTTCTTAGGACGGAGATCAAGGTAGACGCCGTTGGAAGGCTCAACACAAGCCGATGCCCCTAGAGATCCATCCCAAAGCTTCCCTCAGGGAGTTCAGCAAGCCAGCTAGCCAGCAAGCCTGCCCAGTCAGCGAACGCAGCCAGTCGGCTCCGCCAGTCAGCCAGTGTAGAAAGTCAGGCTGCCAAGCCAGAGCATATCAGCCGTTGCAGTCAGCCACTGCAGCCATACCAGCCTTGCTCAGTCAGCTCAGCCAGGCCTCTCTCGAGGCCTGGCTCTCTGTCTGCCTGGCCCGGTCTGCCCTGCCCTGCCTTGCAGCAACAGAACCAGCCTTTCTGGCAAGCCAGCCAGCTCAGAATGCGAGCTGAGCAAGCCAGTGCAGCAGCAAGCCCAGACTAGGTTACCGCAGCCTTACTGTGCAGCCACAGCCACTCAGCCAAGACCAGCAGGAGCTGGCCAGGCTCCAACCCTTGCAGCGCAGCCTTAGGCCGGATAGTCCCCCTGCCTGCACTTTGTTGCCTTCCTGGCCTGTCTGCCTGCCTAGGCGCCTCGGTCTTCCTGTCTGTCTGCCTTGGCCTGCCTGTCTGAAACTGGTTTAGACTAACTGCGTGCTTGCCAGCTGCGTTGGCTTGCTGAGCTCGTATTCTGAGCTGGCTGGCTTGCTAGCAAGGCTGGTTCTGTTGCTGCAAGGCAGGGCAGGGCAGACCGGGCCAGGCAGACAGAGAGCCAGGCCTCGAGAGAGGCCTGGCTGAGCTGACTGAGCAAGGCTGGTATGGCTGCAATGGCGGACTGCAAGGGCTGATATGCTCTGGCTTGTCAGCCTGACTTTCTACACTGGCTGACTGGCGGAGCTGGCTGGCTGCGTTGGCTGACTGGGCGGGCTTGCTGGCTAGCTGGCTTGCTGGGCTCCCTGAGGGAAGCTTTGGGATGGATCTCTAGGGGCATCGGCTTGTGTTGAGCCTTCCAACGGCGTCTACCTTGATCTTCATCCTAAGAAAGACAGACAGAAAAAGAAAGACACACACAAAGTCAACTATGCAGTTTCCACATGAGGAAGGCAGGCAGGAAGGCAGGCAGGCACGCAGGCAGGCACAAGCTGCCTGCGTGCTTGCTTCGCCCTCCAGTTGCTGCTCCAGTTATTTGTTTTCCCTCAAACCCATCCTCAATGTGTTGGGTGAGGTTGAGCTCTGTCCAGCACAGGACGGGACGGAAACCAGCTTGGTCTTTAGTCAGCTTGGTGTCTGAGTGGTATGAGGCGTTGGAGTAGCAGCCTCTCTTGTAGGTGATGCAGAGGAGGGAAATGGGTCGGTAGCTCTTTGAGGATGATGGGTCTTTGCCAGGTTTGGGGATTGCAACCACTTTGGCCTTTCTCCAGACAGAAGGGATGGTTTTCTGTGCCATGCATGTGTTCAGCATCCCCACGAGCCAGGTCTTTGCGTTAGGTTCCAGGTGCTGTATAATTTCTGCCAGTATGTCATCAATCCCTGCTGCTTTTCCGGGTTTCGAGTTCTTCTAGGTCGAATGGTTTGGTTTGAGGGCTGGCTGATTGTGGTTGGTCTGATACCACTGTGCGATGGTATTCTCCTGTGGGTCGGCGGCGGTGTTGGTTACGACTGTTGGCCACCAGTTGTGATGCAACAGAGTTTGCTGTGACCGTTGTGAATTATGGGTGGCTCCCTGAGGTCCTTGATCGCCATTGGGTCCAACAGTGGTCATTGAAGCGTGCACACACATGCACCTACACACGCACAGGCGCACATGCGTATGCACACCTGGACCTTTAAATGAACAACAACACAAAAACTAAGGCACTGGTGTCGGACTTCTGGTTTACCGGAACGGGGTTCAACTCCCTGCAGTGCCCTGCTCAATGTGTTGTATTTCATTCATTGGTCCATGGTCTCAGGTCATTGAGCGGCGCGCTATAGTGCGCGATTCTTCATCATTGTTGAGGATTTTTTAAAGGTGAAAATCAAGGAAAAGCAAAAGGCTATAGTCCATGGTCACGGACCGCATACTGGTCAAGGTCATTTATACTGGTGAAGATCATTTACTAGTCTTATAAAGGTCATTTATACTGGTCAAGGTCATTTACTAGTCTCATGAAGGTCATGTATACTGGTCACAGTCATATACTGGTCACGGTCATTTCTACTGGTGAAGGTAATTTATACTGGTCAAGGTCATTTGTACTTGTCAAGGTCATTTATACTGGTCAAGGTCATTTACTAGTCTTATTGAAGGTAATTTATACTGCTCAAGGTCATTGATATTGGTCAAGGTCATTAAGTGGCACGCTATAGTGCACGATTCTTCATCATTGTTGAGGATTTGAAAAAAGGTTAAATCGCAGAAAAGCGAAAGGCTAAAGTCCATTGTCACGGAGGGCATACTATAGTATGTTGTTTTTCTATTTTTGGTGGTGTGCGGGCTCCATCCAATAACTACACCAGTTGTGATGCAATAGAGTTTGCTGTGACCGTTGTGAATTATGGGTGGTGTGGTCTTTGCCAAGACGGTGGATTGTGGCCCATGCCTTCCTGCTGTTATTTGTCATGTTGGTGTTCTCTATATCTTTTCGTCCTGGGCATGACGTTAAACTGTTCCGTTCGAGAGGACCGGCGACCCTCGAATGTAAACAGCCACGAAAGGAAACTATGTGTGTGTGAGGTGTTCTATCATTTCATTCCAGTACTACTACTTTGGGTAGTGGCTGGACGTTTGTGTAGATATTGAAAAGGAGGGGGCGAGCAGGCTACCTTGTGGTAGGCCGTTCTTTTGGGCTTTCCATTTACTCCTCTGGTCATTTAACTGGACATAGAAGCGCCTGTTGTTGAGGAGGCTTTTCCTGACCATTGTGCGGTGTTGGACAGTGTCGTAGGCAGCAGAGAGATCTCTGAATGCTGCTCCAGTTATTTGTTTTCCCTCAAACCCATCCTCAATGTGTTGGGTGAGGTTGAGCTCTGTCCAGCACAGGACGGGACGGAAACCAGCTTGGTCTTTAGTCAGCTTGGTGTCTATGAGTGGTATGAGGCGTTGGAGTAGCAGCCTCTCTTGTAGGTGATGCATAGGAGGGAAATGGGTCGGTAGCTCTTTGGGGGTGATGGGTCTTTGCCAGGTTTGGGGATTGCAACCACTTTGGCCTTTCTCCAGACAGAAGGGATGGTTTTCTGTGCCATGCATTTATTCAGTATCCCCACGAGCCAGGTCTTTGCGTTAGGTCCCAGGTGCTGTATCATTTCTGCCAGTATGTCATCAATCCCTGCTGCTTTTCCGGGTTTCAACTTTCCCATTGCAGTTTCGAGTTCTTCTAGGTCGAAGGGTTTGGTTTGAGGGCTGGCTGATTGAGGTTGGTCTGATACCACTGTGTGATGGTATTCTCCTGTGGGTCGGTGGCGGTGTTGGTCACAACTGGTGGCCAACAGTCGTAACCAACACCGCCACCGACCCACATAGAATACCATCGCACAGTGGTATCAGACCAACCACAATCAGCCAGTCCTCAAACCAAACCCTTCGACCTAGAAGAACTTGAAACTGCAATGGGAAAGTTGAAACCCGGAAAAGCAGCAGGGATTGATGACATGCTGGAAGAAATGATACAGCACCTGGGACCTAGCGCAAAGACCTGGCTTGTGGGGATGCTGAACACGTGCATGGCACAGAAAACCATCCCTTCTGTCTGGAGAAAGGCCAAAGTGGTTGCAATCCCTAAACCTGGCAAAGACCCATTATCCCCGAAGAGCTACCGACCCATTTCCTTCCTCTGCATCACCTACAAGCTCTATGAGAGGCACTAACATTTCTGAACAGACTATATTTACATCAATATGTCTGGGTCCCCACATACTCACTCAGGGTTGACGTGTCACACCTGCAGTGATGGGAGGGGCACCAAAATGTGGTGTTTTGATTGGTTGATGGGGGCACTCCCTTAGTATAAAAGTGTATGTTTTGTGTACACATGACCTGATGAAGATCAAATAGATCGAAACGTTGTCAGTATTTCAATACAGAACGTTTTTTTTACACCTGTGATGTGCGGGCTCCATCCAATACCTACACCAGTTGTGATGCAACAGAGTTTGCTGTGACCGTTGTGAATTATGGGTGGTGTGGTCTTTGCCAAGACGGTGGATTGTGGCTCATGCCTTCCTGCTGTTATTTGTCATGTTGGTGTTCTCTATATCTTTTCGTCCTGGGCATGACGTTAAACTGTTCCGTTCGAGAGGACCGGCAACCCTTGAATGTAAACAGGAGTAGCAGCCTCTCTTGTAGGTGATGCAGAGGAGGGAAATGGGTCGGTAGCTCTTTGGGGGTGATGGGTCTTTGCCAGGTTTGGGGATTGCAACCACTTTGGCCTTTCTCCAGACAGAAGGGATGGTTTTCTGTGCCATGCATTTATTCAGTATCCCCACGAGCCAGGTCTTTGCGTTAGGTCCCAGGTGCTGTATCATTTCTGCCAGTATGTCATCAATCCCTGCTGCTTTTCCGGGTTTCAACTTTCCCATTGCAGTTTCGAGTTCTTCTAGGTCGAAGGGTTTGGTTTGAGGGCTGGCTGATTGAGGTTGGTCTGATACCACTGTGTGATGGTATTCTCCTGTGGGTCGGTGGCGGTGTTGGTCACAACTGGTGGCCAACAGTCGTAACCAACACCGCCACCGACCCACATAGAATACCATCGCACAGTGGTATCAGACCAACCACAATCAGCCAGTCCTCAAACCAAACCCTTCGACCTAGAAGAACTTGAAACTGCAATGGGAAAGTTGAAACCCGGAAAAGCAGCAGGGATTGATGACATGCTGGAAGAAATGATACAGCACCTGGGACCTAGCGCAAAGACCTGGCTTGTGGGGATGCTGAACACGTGCATGGCACAGAAAACCATCCCTTCTGTCTGGAGAAAGGCCAAAGTGGTTGCAATCCCTAAACCTGGCAAAGACCCATTATCCCCGAAGAGCTACCGACCCATTTCCTTCCTCTGCATCACCTACAAGCTCTATGAGAGGCACTAACATTTCTGAACAGACTATATTTACATCAATATGTCTGGGTCCCCACATACTCACTCAGGGTTGACGTGTCACACCTGCAGTGATGGGAGGGGCACCAAAATGTGGTGTTTTGATTGGTTGATGGGGGCACTCCCTTAGTATAAAAGTGTATGTTTTGTGTACACATGACCTGATGAAGATCAAATAGATCGAAACGTTGTCAGTATTTCAATACAGAACGTTTTTTTTACACCTGTGATGTGCGGGCTCCATCCAATACCTACACCAGTTGTGATGCAACAGAGTTTGCTGTGACCGTTGTGAATTATGGGTGGTGTGGTCTTTGCCAAGACGGTGGATTGTGGCTCATGCCTTCCTGCTGTTATTTGTCATGTTGGTGTTCTCTATATCTTTTCGTCCTGGGCATGACGTTAAACTGTTCCGTTCGAGAGGACCGGCAACCCTTGAATGTAAACAGGAGTAGCAGCCTCTCTTGTAGGTGATGCAGAGGAGGGAAATGGGTCGGTAGCTCTTTGGGGGTGATGGGTCTTTGCCAGGTTTGGGGATTGCAACCACTTTGGCCTTTCTCCAGACAGAAGGGATGGTTTTCTGTGCCATGCATTTATTCAGTATCCCCACGAGCCAGGTCTTTGCGTTAGGTCCCAGGTGCTGTATCATTTCTGCCAGTATGTCATCAATCCCTGCTGCTTTTCCGGGTTTCAACTTTCCCATTGCAGTTTCGAGTTCTTCTAGGTCGAAGGGTTTGGTTTGAGGGCTGGCTGATTGAGGTTGGTCTGATACCACTGTGTGATGGTATTCTCCTGTGGGTCGGTGGCGGTGTTGGTCACAACTGGTGGCCAACAGTCGTAACCAACACCGCCACCGACCCACATAGAATACCATCGCACAGTGGTATCAGACCAACCACAATCAGCCAGTCCTCAAACCAAACCCTTCGACCTAGAAGAACTTGAAACTGCAATGGGAAAGTTGAAACCCGGAAAAGCAGCAGGGATTGATGACATGCTGGAAGAAATGATACAGCACCTGGGACCTAGCGCAAAGACCTGGCTTGTGGGGATGCTGAACACGTGCATGGCACAGAAAACCATCCCTTCTGTCTGGAGAAAGGCCAAAGTGGTTGCAATCCCTAAACCTGGCAAAGACCCATTATCCCCGAAGAGCTACCGACCCATTTCCTTCCTCTGCATCACCTACAAGCTCTATGAGAGGCACTAACATTTCTGAACAGACTATATTTACATCAATATGTCTGGGTCCCCACATACTCACTCAGGGTTGACGTGTCACACCTGCAGTGATGGGAGGGGCACCAAAATGTGGTGTTTTGATTGGTTGATGGGGGCACTCCCTTAGTATAAAAGTGTATGTTTTGTGTACACATGACCTGATGAAGATCAAATAGATCGAAACGTTGTCAGTATTTCAATACAGAACGTTTTTTTTACACCTGTGATGTGCGGGCTCCATCCAATACCTACACCAGTTGTGATGCAACAGAGTTTGCTGTGACCGTTGTGAATTATGGGTGGTGTGGTCTTTGCCAAGACGGTGGATTGTGGCTCATGCCTTCCTGCTGTTATTTGTCATGTTGGTGTTCTCTATATCTTTTCGTCCTGGGCATGACGTTAAACTGTTCCGTTCGAGAGGACCGGCAACCCTTGAATGTAAACAGGAGTAGCAGCCTCTCTTGTAGGTGATGCAGAGGAGGGAAATGGGTCGGTAGCTCTTTGGGGATGATGGGTCTTTGCCAGGTTTGGGGATTGCAACCACTTTGGCCTTTCTCCAGACAGAAGGGATGGTTTTCTGTGCCATGCATGTATTCAGTATCCCCACGAGCCAGGTCTTTGCGTTAGGTCCCAGGTGCTGTATCATTTCTGCCAGTATGTCATCAATCCCTGCTGCTTTTCCGGGTTTCAACTTTCCCATTGCAGTTTCGAGTTCTTCTAGGTCGAAGGGTTTGGTTTGAGGGCTGGCTGATTGAGGTTGGTCTGATACCACTGTGCGATGGTATTCTCCTGTGGGTCGGTGGCGGTTTTTCGCGTCTCGGTTCCTCAGGTGCAAGCTGCATAGTTGGGTTTGTGTGTGTCTTTCTTTTTCTGTCTTTCTTTCTTAGGACGGAGATCAAGGTAGACGCCGTTGGAAGGCTCAACACAAGCCCATCCATCCCAAAGCTTCCCTCAGGGAGTTCAGCAAGCCAGCTAGCCAGCAAGCCTGCCCAGTCAGCGAACGCAGCCAGTCGGCTCCGCCAGTCAGCCAGTGTAGAAAGTCAGGCTGCCAAGCCAGAGCATATCAGCCGTTGCAGTCAGCCACTGCAGCCATACCAGCCTTGCTCAGTCAGCTCAGCCAGGCCTCTCTCGATGCCTGGCTCTCTGTCTGCCTGGCCCGGTCTGCCCTGCCCTGCCTTGCAGCAACAGAACCAGCCTTTCTGGCAAGCCAGCCAGCTCAGAATGCGAGCTGAGCAAGCCAGTGCAGCAGCAAGCCCAGACTAGGTTACCGCAGCCTTACTGTGCAGCCACAGCCACTCAGCCAAGACCAGCAGGAGCTGGCCAGGCTCCAACCCTTGCAGCGCAGCCTTAGGCCGGATAGTCCCCCTGCCTGCACTTTGTTGCCTTCCTGGCCTGTCTGCCTGCCTAGGCGCCTCGGTCTTCCTGTCTGTCTGCCTTGGCCTGCCTGTCTGAAACTGGTTTAGACTAACTGCGTGCTTGCCAGCTGCGTTGGCTTGCTGAGCTCGTATTCTGAGCTGGCTGGCTTGCTAGCAAGGCTGGTTCTGTTGCTGCAAGGCAGGGCAGGGCAGACCGGGCCAGGCAGACAGAGAGCCAGGCCTCGAGAGAGGCCTGGCTGAGCTGACTGAGCAAGGCTGGTATGGCTGCAATGGCGGACTGCAAGGGCTGATATGCTCTGGCTTGTCAGCCTGACTTTCTACACTGGCTGACTGGCGGAGCTGGCTGGCTGCGTTGGCTGACTGGGCGGGCTTGCTGGCTAGCTGGCTTGCTGGGCTCCCTGAGGGAAGCTTTGGGATGGATCTCTAGGGGCATCGGCTTGTGTTGAGCCTTCCAACGGCGTCTACCTTGATCTTCATCCTAAGAAAGACAGACAGAAAAAGAAAGACACACACAAAGTCAACTATGCAGTTTCCACATGAGGAAGGCAGGCAGGAAGGCAGGCAGGCAGGCAGGCAGGCACGCAGGCAGGCACAAGCTGCCTGCGTGCTTGCTTCGCCCTCCAGTTGCTGCTCCAGTTATTTGTTTTCCCTCAAACCCATCCTCAATGTGTTGGGTGAGGTTGAGCTCTGTCCAGCACAGGACGGGACGGAAACCAGCTTGGTCTTTAGTCAGCTTGGTGTCTGAGTGGTATGAGGCGTTGGAGTAGCAGCCTCTCTTGTAGGTGATGCAGAGGAGGGAAATGGGTCGGTAGCTCTTTGAGGATGATGGGTCTTTGCCAGGTTTGGGGATTGCAACCACTTTGACCTTTCTCCAGACAGAAGGGATGGTTTTCTGTGCCATGCATGTGTTCAGCATCCCCACGAGCCAGGTCTTTGCGTTAGGTTCCAGGTGCTGTATAATTTCTGCCAGTATGTCATCAATCCCTGCTGCTTTTCCGGGTTTCGAGTTCTTCTAGGTCGAATGGTTTGGTTTGAGGGCTGGCTGATTGTGGTTGGTCTGATACCACTGTGCGATGGTATTCTCCTGTGGGTCGGCGGCGGTGTTGGTTACGACTGTTGGCCACCAGTTGTGATGCAACAGAGTTTGCTGTGACCGTTGTGAATTATGGGTGGCTCCCTGAGGTCCTTGATCGCCATTGGGTCCAACAGTGGTCATTGAAGCGTGCACACACACATGCACACATGCACCTACACACGCACAGGCGCACATGCGTATGCACACCTGGACCTTTAAATGAACAACAACACAAAAACTAAGGCACTGGTGTCGGACTTCTGGTTTACCGGAACGGGGTTCAACTCCCTGCAGTGCCCTGCTCAATGTGTTGTATTTCATTCATTGGTCCATGGTCTCAGGTCATTGAGCGGCGCGCTATAGTGCGCGATTCTTCATCATTGTTGAGGATTTTTTAAAGGTGAAAATCAAGGAAAAGCAAAAGGCTATAGTCCATGGTCACGGACCGCATACTGGTCAAGGTCATTTATACTGGTGAAGATCATTTACTAGTCTTATAAAGGTCATTTATACTGGTCAAGGTCATTTACTAGTCTCATGAAGGTCATGTATACTGGTCACAGTCATATACTGGTCACGGTCATTTCTACTGGTGAAGGTAATTTATACTGGTCAAGGTCATTTGTACTTGTCAAGGTCATTTATACTGGTCAAGGTCATTTACTAGTCTTATTGAAGGTAATTTATACTGCTCAAGGTCATTGATATTGGTCAAGGTCATTAAGTGGCACGCTATAGTGCACGATTCTTCATCATTGTTGAGGATTTGAAAAAAGGTTAAATCGCAGAAAAGCGAAAGGCTAAAGTCCATTGTCACGGAGGGCATACTATAGTATGTTGTTTTTCTATTTTTGGTGGTGTGCGGGCTCCATCCAATAACTACACCAGTTGTGATGCAATAGAGTTTGCTGTGACCGTTGTGAATTATGGGTGGTGTGGTCTTTGCCAAGACGGTGGATTGTGGCCCATGCCTTCCTGCTGTTATTTGTCATGTTGGTGTTCTCTATATCTTTTCGTCCTGGGCATGACGTTAAACTGTTCCGTTCGAGAGGACCGGCAACCCTCGAATGTAAACAGCCACGAAAGGAAACTATGTGTGTGTGAGGTGTTCTCTATCATTTAATTCCAGACTTTCCTTCGTTCATTCCCAACTTCACTGTCTATCTCCTGTGTTCTCCATTCATCTTGAGCGATACACAGTTGTCTGATGTGCGGGGGGAGGTGCCGGCTAGTGCATAAAGGCACGGGACAGGTGTTGTCTTGACGCATCCCGTGTTGATGCGACAGGTGTCATTTAGGGCTGTGTCGACCAATTTGGTGTGACGTGATCGGCTCCAGCTTGAGCAGGCATACTCTGCTGTAGAGAAAGACAGGGCCATGGCAGTTGCACGGATTGTTTGTGGGTCTGCGCCCCTCTTGGAGTTCACTAGTTTTCACAGGATGTTATTGTGGGTGTTGACCGTGGCTTTTGTGTTCTCCAGGTGTTTTTTGAAGAAGAGGGTCCTGTCCAGTGTAACTCCAAGATACATGGGGTGGGTATGGTTGGAGAGTTTGTGACCATCCCAAGTGACGCTCAGTTCTTTTTTTGCGTCTCGGTTCCTCAGGTGGAAGCTGCATAGTTGGGTTTGTGTCTTTGTGAAAACCGTGTCTTTCTTTTTCTGTCTTTCTTTCTTAGGACGGAGATCAAGGTAGACGCCGTTGGAAGGCTCAACACAAGCCGATGCCCCTAGAGATCCATCCCAAAGCTTCCCTCAGGGAGCTCAGCAAGCCAGCTAGCCAGCAAGCCTGCCCAGTCAGCGAACGCAGCCAGTCAGCTCCGCCAGTCAGCCAGTGTAGAAAGTCAGGCTGCCAAGCCAGAGCATATCAGCCCTTGCAGTCAGCCACTGCAGCCATACTAGCCTTGCTCAGTCAGCTCAGCCAGGCCTCTCTCGAGGCCTGGCTCTCTGTCTGCCTGGCCCAGTCTGCTCCGCCCTGCCTTGCAGCAACAGAACCAGCCTTTCTGGCAAGCCAGCCAGCTCAGAATGCGAGCTGAGCAAGCCAGAGGTTGGGTGAGGTTGAGCTCTGTCCAGCACAGGAGCGGCCGGGACGGAAACCAGCTTGGTCTTTAGTCAGCTTGGTGTCTATGAGTGGCATGAGGCGTTGGAGTAGCAGCCTCTCTTGTAGGTGATGCAGAGGAGGGAAATGGGTCGGTAGCTCTTTGGGGATGATGGGTCTTTGCCAGGTTTGGGGATTGCAACCACTTTGGCCTTTCTCCAGACAGAAGGGATGGTTTTCTGTGCCATGCATTTATTCAGTATCCCCACGAGCCAGGTCTTTGCGTTAGGTCCCAGGTGCTCAACTTTCCCATTGCAGTTTCGAGTTCTTCTAGGTCGAAGGGTTTGGTTTGAGGGCTGGCTGATTGTGGTTGGTCTGATACCACTGTGCGATGGTATTCTCCTGTGGGTCGGCGGCGGTGTTGGTTATGACTGTTGGCCACCAGTTGTGACGCAACAGAGTTAGCTGTGATCGTTGTGAATTATGGGTGGCTCCCTGAGGTCCTTGATCCCCATGGGGTCCAACAGTGGTCATTGAAGCGTGCACACACGCACGCACAAACACATGCACCTACACACGCACGGGCGCACATGTGCATGCACACGCTAACCAAATGTAACTCTGAGAGTGTAACACATGTAACCAAATGGACCCTTACAGCTCTAACTCTGAGAGTATATATGGTGGCCGACGGGCACGTACAGGTCTAGTGTAACCAAATGGACCATTTGGTCCATGTCTGTAAGTCTGAGAGTGTAACACATGTAACCAAATGGACCCTTACAGGTCTGTCATTCTGAGAGTGTAACACATGTAACCAAATAGACCCTTACAGGTCTTTAACTCTGAGAGTGTAACACATGTAACCAAATTGACCCTTACAGGTCCAACACTGGTTATCGAAGCATATACACACGCACGCACGTGTAACCAAATGGATCCTTACAGATCCAACACTGTTTTTTGTTAATCATCGAATGAAATGTGGGAGGTCGGCAAAAGAGAAAGTTTAAAAAATCAAAGCAAAGGTAATTCGAAAATGTTATTTTTGTGCTTTTGTGTTTCTCTTCTTTATACATTACTTTACTGTTTGAAATGTAAAATTTACATTTCAACGAAAGGACCTGTAAAGGACAACACAAAACCTAAGGCACTGGTGTCGTACTTCTGGTTTACCGGAACGGGGTTCAACTCCCTGCAGTGCCCTGCTCAATGTGTTGTATTTACATGGTTCATTGAACGGGGTTCAACTCCCTGCAGTGCCCTGCTCAATGTGTTGTATTTACATGGTTCATTGAACGGGGTTCAACTCCCTGCAGTGCCCTGCTCAATGTGTTGTATTTACATGGTTCATTGAACGGGGTTCAACTCCCTGCAGTGCCCTGCTCAATGTGTTGTATTTACATGGTTCATTGGTCCATGGTCTCAGAGGTCATTAGAGCGGCGCGCTATAGTGCGCGATTCTTCATCATTGTTGAGGATTTTAAAAAAGGTGAAAATCGCGGAAAAGTGAAGGGCTATAGTCTATGGTGTCGGACTGCATACTGGTCAAGGTAATTTATACTGGTCAAGGTAATTTACACTGATCAAGGTCATTTATACTGGTCAAGGTCATTTATACTGATCAAGGTCATTTATACTGGTGAAGGTCATTTATACTGATCAAGGTCATTTATACTGGTGAAGGTCATTTATACATGTCAAGGTCATTAATCCATGGTCTCGGAGGTCATACAATAGTATGTCGTTTTTTTTCGATTTCGGAGGATTTGAAAAAAAAAGGTGAAAATCGCGGAAAAGAGAAAGGCTATAGTCCATGGTCACGGACCGCATACTGGTCAAGGTCATTTATACTGGTCAAGGTAATTTATACTGGTCAAGGTCATATATACTGGTGAAGGTCATATATACTGGTGAAGGTCATTTACTAATCTTATGAAGGTCATTTATACTGCTCAAGGTCAGTGATTGATTGATTGATTGTCGAATTACAGTACATTTCAAGCACAAACTCAATACTAAAAAGTTCCAGCATGTGTCTCCACAGTAAGCTGAATAACAAAGTGTGAATGTAGTTTCTAGGTGAAAGTGATTTTTAAATTTCCCCATTGACATGAATGGGAAAAGGCAAAAATTCACATTCAAGTATTTGTTCCTCGGAGACTGTAATCACTATAGTTACAAAACTTTTAGGGATAATTCAACATTATACCTAAAATTATTTAACCCTAAAATTTTATCGTCGGCCTCATGGTGGCGCTATAACAGCCCACTTTACCTTTTGGCTTATAACTCTTGAACCGTAGGTCGTAAAACAAAAAAAAATTTTTCCCTGGATTCCTTGGGTCATGACGCATCTCCCCATATAGGCCACGCCCATTTCCGCCATGATAGATTTTCCGCCATTTTGAATTTTGTCCAAAACACACTTTTTGCTTTTCCTCCTACAGATTTTGTCCAAATCTCACAGAATTCGGCACACGTGATCTCTGGACCCATCCAATTAAAACTGAACTGCAGAATTTTGAAAGTGCGTATCGTTCGGCCGTAATCGTCTTCCGAAGTTAGTAGGAGGGGCCTATATCACAAAAAATGCCATAAATCACGAACGGAATGTCCAATCCATCCCAAATTTGAATCACATGTCCGGGGTGGTTCAATCAACCAATTCCATTTTCATCCATAGGGGGCGCCCTTTGTAACCGTTTGTCGCAAAAACATGAATTTCGGGGGTTAAATCCCCTCCGAATTACTTACGCATGATCTAAGGCGTGACTTGAAATTGTAATTGGCTGGCAATACTAGTGGGAGGGGCATATGTAAGCCACTGCGGCAACCACACTCTGCAATTTTTTTAAATTGCGAATTTTCTAGTTACACCTGCAAAGCCACCAATGACCAGGCGGAGGCAGTCTGCTCTGCCAAACTCATTGTGAAAGAGTAACAATGTATCATGAGTGTGTATGGACAACAATTCAACAACCTGGACGACAATTCCCATAATGCTTTGGTGCACTGCTCCTCCTTGCTTGTAGATAGGGGGAGGGCTGTTTTACTGAGACATGTAGTCAAGGACGGAAGTGAGCCCAGTGTCCATGACATCATGGATACTTTGAAATACTAAAATATCTAAAAACACATATTGCCCACAAAAAAAGTGTTTCTTGTCTCCCAAACATCATTAAAATAAGATTGTTGTTGCAAAAGGGGTGAAGTGTCCCTTTAACGTTCACCTGAAGGAAGAGAGAAAGCGAGTCAGGAGGAAACTGTAATGTTTCACTGGGTCAGTCAAATAAAATGATTTGAAATGAAATTAAGTTGTCTTTGTATATTTATTTATTTATTTTATTCCAGTATTGTCCAAATGAGTTAGAGTTGTAGGATCCGCTGTTACACCTGAGAACAGCTATTCTATGTTATTATATTGTGTTGTTGGTATATATTTATTAAATGTATCATATAATTAAATATTCAGAAATGTGTTTTCACAGAATCAAAGGTTTTATGGTCATGAATCTCCAGGATCCTGAATGGCTTGATTCTAGGACATAGGCTTAAAATAATTGCTACATTGTTTTTGTAAATCTCAGGGAAAAATCACACCCGTGTGAAGTGAGGGGCGCTCTTATCATCTTACAACATTGAGGAGGGAATTCAATGATTCAATTTGATTAGGTGATGTAATGATGATGTAAAACAAACGGTGTCAAAACAAACATTAAATTCTCTTTATTGTTAATGGCATTTAATGTTTGTGATAGGGACAAGATGACGTAAATTTTCCCTCCATTGTCAATGGTGTTTTACAAACAAACATTGAACTATAAACACAAACATTAAACCTGTATAGGCTATAGGAGGGGCCCTCAAATATTAATGGCAGATTTTTCAACAGTGCCAGAAAACCACGACCACTGTCCACTGCTATGGCCTATTCTATCCTATCCGATTCCTATCTACCGTAAATCTTTATTCAGTAGTTACACACCTCCTCCTCCACCAGGTGGCAGTAAGACAACGTTGCGTGCCTGGAATCCTGGCTCCTTCGCTGCGCACGCTCAAGACACGTTGACCAAGCGTTGACCCGGAAATAAATGTGTTTTCAGTAACCGACTAGCCGCACAAAGCCTCATGGTGCCTATACATTATACATTAAGTATATTACATTACAGTAGCTAGGAACAAAGAGCTTGGTGAAAAATGTCTAAAGGAGGTAACATGAGTCAAATGGAGTCTTTACGGCTGTCGATAAATGAATACATGACGTCGGTGGGACAAGATATATTGTGTGTTTTGGACAAACAGCAGCGTGGTGCTGATGTTTGTTGTGTGAAGGTTGATGTCAGAGTGTTTGTGTTGGAGCGCCTCAGCGCGGCCGCAATGTTCACGTGCAACCTCTTCCAGAGAGAGATGGAGACACTAGAAACTCTGCTGGAGAAACAAAACAAACTGCTGGACATTGATGTTGATATGGACTTCGATCTACACACAGCAGGTTAGTAAACACTAGCCGCAATTTGCAACTCTAGATTTTTTTATAATGGGATGAATCTAGAGTTGCAACAAGCTCCATCCACTTCCTATTAATCATTTTTGGTTTGTGATCTGCTTGTCTTAAATGACGTTAAACTCACCAACATTGCAGCTGTAGTCCAAGCTTGAATTATCCTCTTTCAATCTGCCGAGCTTGTTTTTCATAAAAATCCACCGTAGAGATGTTATGAGCTACTTTCTGTCAAGACATCCTCTGCAAATGATTTTGTTTTTAAGTGTTGCAGTTTGGAAGCACTCGTTTCTGTTAACGGGTCGCGCTGCTGCCTCCTGCATTATGTGCAAATTCGAAACACGTGGAACGCAGGGCCGTTCAGTGACGTATGACGAGTGCTTCCAAACTCCAGCACTTAGAAAAAGAATCACTTGCAGAGGATGTCTTGACAGAAAGTAGCTCATAACATCTCTACGGTGGATTTTTATGAAAAACAAGCTCGGCAGATTGAAAGAGGATAATTCAAGCTTGGACTACAGCTGCAATGTTGGTGAGTATAACGTTGTTTAAGACAAGCAGATCACAAACCAAAAATGATGAATAGGAAGTGGATGGAGCTTGTTGCAACTCTAGATTCAACCCATTGTAAAAAAAATCTAGAGTTGCAAATTGCGGCTAAGTAAACACATGTTTACATTTGTGATGTGTTGAGCAGGGAGTAGACTTAGCCCTGAAACATGACTGCCATGATGATTATCATGACAGGCAGTAACTGCACCCTGTTTTTGGCGCTCGCTGCATTTACAAGATTTCCGTAGGCCTATATATAAACATTCAGATTTCAAATATAAAGTACTCACAATTTGTCCCACGGGTGTTAGTTAGTAGCAGCACCAGCGATTAGAATTGCTGCATCCCGCGTTTAATAAAAAGCATTTTTATCCGAGCTCCCCGGCTACTTTTTTCAAACGGGGTTCGTTTGGGAAATCCACAGTTGCACACCGGGAGCGCACTCGCCTATTAGTCTGTATTGGCAGGGCGGTCAGTGTACCTATATCCAACACACCGAGTGCCACCCTACTCCCGACCGATAGGGGCGCGTAGTTGAAAGCCAATGGCAAAATAACAGCTCGGATAAAAATGCTTTTTATTAAACAACGCGGGATGCAGAAATTCTAATCGCTAGTGCTGTAACTAACTAACACCCGTGGGACAAATTGTGAGTACTTTATATTTGAATTCCGAATGTTTATATATACGGAAAAATTGTAAATGTAGCGAGCGCCAAAAACAGGGTGCAGTTTCTTCATGACTCTCGTATGAATACGAGAGTCATGAACCATGGCTAGGAGTAGACTATTTGCTGGAATGGCTTAGGGTCGACGACAGAGTACAGCATCTTGCTGTCTGGGTCTGGTCCACAAGACTCGATACACCACCAAGATGAAGATAACCATGTACTAGCCCCTCTCGGGACCCCCTCGGTTGAGCTCTTTTCATCGTTCACCCGTAGGTCCCTTAGCATATATTCCACTGTCTATGTTACACCGCTTAAGTGGTCGTGAGATGTTTCAAAGATGCATAACACTGCTATAGGAGACAACGGAAACGTGGAAGAATTTTCATTTGGCGTAGATGCCGTTAAGTATGTTTTTTCCCCCGTTTTGGCTGCTCTGAAATTCTCTCTTCCTTCCTTCCTTGACTTCCTTATTGACTTCCCATTGTACCGCCTCCCGCAACGACACTGGCTAGCTGAGCCTCCCTACGTTCCTGCCTCTGATCTGCTCTGTCGCAGCTAGCCAGTGTCGGTGCGGGAGGCGGTACAATGGGAAGTCAATAAGGAAGTCAAGGAAGGAAGAGAGAATTTCAGAGCAGCCAAAACAGGGAAAAAAAGATTAAAAATACTTAACGGCATCTGCGCCAAATGAAAATTCTTCCACATTTCCGTTGTCTCCTATAGCAGTGTTATGCATCTTTGAAACATCTCACGACCACTTAAGTGGAGCGCAGCACGGCCTGAACGGAGCGTATGTACAGCTGTGTACCATAGACAGTGGAATAAATGCTAAGGGACCCTATGGGTGAACGAAGAGCTCAACCGGGGGTCCCAAGAGGGGCTACCCATGTACCTGTCTAGATACTTCCTTAATGTTAACGAAGTCCACACCCACAACACCAGAGGGAGTGCAACAAACCATGTACAACCCAGATTCGGCACAAACAAGGGACTAAATTATTTTCGCTCCTATGCCACCAAAATGTGGAACGCCCTACCAACAGTCATTAAGACATGTGAATCCCATGACTCCGTCAAAACCGCTTTCAAAGGGCACCTACGGACGGCTACAATTCGAAACTGGCCCCCGTAAAATCTGAATCACCGCCCACCCCTTTTTCCCCTCACTGTATATGTTTCTTTTCCCTTTTTCCCTCCTTTATGATGAATTCCTGTTCTGTTCTTTGACTATATAGAAGTGTCTATTTGTACGTCTCTAAATGTTTTGATGAATTGAACAAGGTGGACCCTCTTGTAAACAAGTGTAATGCTTAATTGGGTCGTCCACTCACAGTTAACAGTCTTTGTATTGAGTTTGTGCTTGAAATGTACTTGTAATTCTGCAAACTGTTAATAAATATTTCAATCAAAATCAATCAATCATGTAAGTACACATTACATCACATTGAACACCAGCCTAGCTTCTCAGCTATTATGGCGGGCAGTAGCCCTAGAATGTCTCCTGTTGTTACATACAGTTTGTACAGTATTCCACATACAGTAGCCATAGAACACCCTGGTGTATTTCTGGTCGCGGCCGCTCAAATGCGCGGCATAAATGCTCCGTGTACTCACCCATTAAATAATTCCAAAGACGTGGAGTGAAATATTGTCCTCTAGTTTCATATCCATGTGAAAGATCTGGCACAAAACGTGTATTTAGTCAATTATCTCCACATTTTCACGAGATGCACACAGACGTCTTTCTCTCCAGGCAAAGGGGCCCGGAATGACAGCTGGACTTCATTTATCAAAACTTCCTCTGATCACCACAAACGTCATCACCAATTGACCAGGGAAGCACAAATGTTTGGGACACACAATTGGCAGGTGCCTTGCGATAGGTACTGGGTAATTAATCACACCACTTGCCAATTATGTGACCCAAACTTTTGTGTTTCCCTGGTCAATTGTTGATGACGTCTGTGGTAAACAACAGGAAGTATTGGTAAAATCAGTCCATCGATCATTCCCGGGCCCCTTTGTCCAGAGAGAAAGACGTCCGTGTCCATCTCGTGAAAATGTGGAGATAATTGACTAAATACACGTTTTGTGCCAGAAGGATATGAAACTAGAGGACTATCTATCTATCTATCTATCTATCTATCTATCTATCTTATATAATAACATTTATTTTGTGCCCAAATTCAACCCAACTTGCCAAAGTCATCCATTAACACTTCCCTCCCAATCAATTTATATCGCATTAGCCACACTGTGCGTAATTTCCAGTTCATATTATTAGAACGGCTAAGGCAAGGCCTAGTATGGCAATTTTAAGCTATGATTCCCTGCTTTCAGGGCACCCCAGTCTGGTCCAGGAGGAACCACAACCTCCACAGATACAAGAGGAACATGAAGAGGAGGCTGATGTGTCAACATTGACCTCAATACACAGGAAGAGCAGATGTGACGCTCTGTCAGGTAAATTATGGATCCATTTATTAGTAATGTGTCCGGGTAGCTCAGTCGGTAGAGCACAAGGTCATGGGTTCGATCTGCCAACTTGGCTATTGAGTACCACGTCTTAGGTGCTGCAAGGTATGCGGTGTCTATCATGAAATTTTTTCTCTATCGTTTATATTGTCGTGTCGCAAAACAAGCGTTACGGCAGTATTTTACGTCACTGCGCCCAGACACACTGCTAATCTATGCTATTATTTCATAACAAACATGAAGGGAGATGATAGGGGACGAGATTCAGAGCGGGGTAACACTAAAGTAACCAGCCCTTCACTGTTATAAATGCAGGTTTCATGTTGGGTCAAATTGATATACTGCGTGGGTCACACAGTTTTCCACGGTGATGTTGTTATACAAAGACAGAGCTTGTCCGTCGTGTGCAAACACTTCTACCTCATTACTCCTACCTGCAGTTCTGCTGCGTGTCTTCTTGTTTTATTGTTCAAAATAAATGATTCCATCTGAAAACTAAGTCCTTCATTCAGCAACAGCTTCCAACAACAACACAAGACGCTAACTGCAGTTGTGATCATATTTTCATTATTATCACTATTAGTATTTTGTTAGGTGTTTCAGTGCAGTTGCTTCTGGTCTTGAGACTCTTGATGTAGTGTTTGAGTGGTTTGGAGAGCATCTACTGTATGTTTTGTTGATGTTGTAAGTGTATTGTTCTGTGTCGACATGTTTAATGTATTGTTTTGTCTATGTACTGTATTCATTGTGTTGTGCCCGAGGACCCCCTCTAAAACGAGATGTTACATCTCAAGGGGCTATCCTCTAAAGGAAATACATTTTCAATATATAAGTGTAACATTTTGAATCCCAGACCTTGTAATGAACTGAAACAACTTTGGAGCAGTGAGTGACATGAGGTATTTGTTTTTTCCTTAGACAATGTAATGCAGACATGGGCCCGTATTTCTTTGTTTTCATGTCATAATAATAATAATAATAATAATAATAATAATAATAATATATTTTATTTAGTTATTATTTTGTATTATTTTTGTAATTGCTTTAGGCCTGTCTGTGCATGGGCATGGCATCAGTATTATATCCATATCATTAGACTGGATATCGTCTGTGATTTTGGATATTGTAATTGGCATATGTTTTTGATATTGGCATAAGTGTTATTTTCCTGTTTTCTTTTCTCTGTATTGGCAAGTAAGTAAGTACACACAATTAATTAAGTACTTGGCCTGAAAAAAAAAAAAAATCTATTTCTTGAATAGAAAATTGGTATCGGAAAAATATGCCATATCGTGATTATATCGTTATCGGGATATATAAAATATTCTATATTTTGATATGAGATTTTGTCATATCGCCCAGCCCTAAGTATCGGTGCTCCGATCACGTTTTTTGGGGTCGATCCCAATCACCGGTTTCTTTTTTTTATGGTCTGCCGATACCGATTTATTTTCAGTACAGTATATCAGCTTTTTTGCTTCAATATATCAGACAAAGTGTTGCATGAAGAGAGGCTTGAATACTACTACAGTAACTGATTGATTGATTGATTGAATTTTTTATTTTATTTTACAGTATGTAGAATGGGTACATTTCAAACGAAAGCACAAGTCAATACAAAAACAGCTACATTTCAGGACGAAACCATGAAAAGCACTAAGACTTGTTTACTTCAGGGTCCTCTAATAAACAAAATTACAGTACAAACAAAACTCTTGACCTAGCTCCTAGACCTGACTGAGGTATAGTAGGCTATAGTAAAAGAAAAATAAATTGGGACATTCCATATATAATATGGAATAACTAGTCCAAGCTATGTTTTTCAGTTTCAGAAAACACTATCTTTTCCTAGACCCATTTGCTTGCAAAATTAACTTAGCAACCGCCGCCCTGCGGTCAGTTTCACTTTAACAAAACACAATGTTTTCATAGACCTGTTTGCTTGGAAAACGAACCTGGCAACGCTGTGAGTACTAGTTGATGGAGAGGCCGAGGAGGAGGTGACTTACAAAGCATGGCTAATCTGAATACCATGGTGATCTGATGTTATGGGTCTAGAGACCCTGTTGGACCGGGTCTAAATATATTATTTACCGATTGTCGACCGATACATGGGTGCACCTCTAATGGAGACACTATAGCTATAGCTGATGCCCCCCATGCCAAAGCGCCAGTGCTCGCCCAGCAGTCTGCCGTCAATGAGGCGGATGCGTGCACGCGACCTCGCCCTTTAGGGGCCAGGTAGAAGTGCTTATTATTATCATTATAGACTCAAGCTTATACCGAAATATCTAGTTATTATATATTAACATAAAAATATTGTGATATCAAATGTAGTCCATAGTGTGTGGCATTAATGCAGAAGTAGGGAAGTCCCTACAACCCATGTGACATTCAAGTTCTTATTCATGTCCCATCAAAGTTTTTATTATTTTATTTTATTCCTTCATTCCAGACCAGTGTGTGAAGTCCAGCCTGCAGGTGAAGATGAGTACTCCAGCCAGGACTGTTTATATTCAGCCTGTAGCCAGCACCTCAACTCAACACTCGGAAACAAAAGCTGATGTAGAGGACTGTGGAACATCACAACCAACTAGTGACAACCAGCACTGTTCTGAATCTGACACTGACGACAGTGATGACTGGGAGGAGACCAGGGAAGGTCAGTTAGCTTCAAACACTCTGAAATCACAAAAGACACAACACGTGGAAGGACAAAGATTGTCTTTGAGCAATAAGCTGCCCCAGGACCTGAAATCATCAAAACAAACTCACTCCATGAGGAGTCATATAGGGAAGAAAAGCTTTAGTTGTGAGTGTGGCAAAATCTTTCATCAAAAGGGACATCTGAAGAAACACATCAGAACTCATACAGGGGAAAAGCCCTTTGCTTGTACATTTTGTGGTAAAGTATTTGCTGAAAGGGGTACTCTAAAAAAACACACAAGAACTCATACAGGGGAAAAGCCCTTTGCTTGTGCATTTTGTGGTAAAGTATTTGCTGAAAGGGGTACTCTAAAAAAACACACAAGGACTCATACGGGCGAAAAACCCTTTGTTTGTACAGTTTGCGGTAAAGGTTGTGTTACCACAAGTAATCTACAATCACACATGATGACTCATACAGGTGAAAAGCCATTTATTTGTACTGTTTGTGGTAAAGGCTGTGTTAACACAAGTAGTTTAAAAACACACATGAGGACTCATACAGGTGAAAAGCCCTTTGCTTGTAGAGTTTGTGAACAAAGTTTCAGTCAAAATGTTTCCCTACAATCGCACATGAGGACTCATACAGGCGAAAAGCCCTTTGCTTGCAAAATTTGTGGTAAAGGCTTTGCTAAAATGTTTACTCTAACAACACACATGAGGACTCATACAGGGGAAAATCCATTTGCTTGTACAGTTTGTGACCAAAGTTTCAGTTTTAGTAGTAGTCTAAAATTACACATGAGGACTCATACAGGTGGAAATACCTTTGCTTGTGCATTTTGTGGTAAAGTATTTGCTGAAAGGGGTACTCTAAAAAAACACACAAGAACTCATACAGGGGAAAAGCCCTTTGCTTGTGCATTTTGTGGTAAAGTATTTGCTGAAAGGGGTACTCTAAAAAAACACACAAGGACTCATACAGGCGAAAAACCCTTTGTTTGTACAGTTTGCGGTAAAGGCTGTGCTACCACAAGTAATCTACAATCACACATGATGACTCATACAGGTGAAAAGCCATTTATTTGTACTGTTTGTGGTAAAGGCTGTGTTAACACAAGTAGTTTAAAAACACACATGAGGACTCATACAGGTGAAAAGCCCTTTGCTTGTAGAGTTTGTGAACAAAGTTTCAGTCAAAATGTCTCCCTACAATCACACATGAAGACTCATACAGGCGAAAAGCCCTTTGCTTGCAAAGTTTGTGGTAAAGCCTTTGCTGAAAAGGATAAACTAAAAAGGCACACAAGGACTCATACAGGGGAAAAGCCCTTTGCTTGTACTGTTTGTGAACAAAGTTTCAGTACTACTAGTAATCTAAAATCACACATGAGGACTCATACAGGCGAAAAGCCCTTTGTATGTACAGTTTGTGAACAAAGTTTCGGCCAGAGTAGTCGACTGAAAAAACACATGCGGATTCATACAGGGGAAAAGCCCTTTACTTGTACAGTTTGTGATAAAGCCTTTGCTGAAAAGGATAAACTAAAAAGGCACACAAGGACTCATACAGGGGAAAAGCCCTTTGCTTGTACTGTTTGTGAACAAAGCTTCAGTCAAAGTAGTAGTCTAAAAACACACATGAGGACTCATACAGGGGAATAAAACCTTTTGTTGAAGTTAGTGTCACATGCTTTGGTCAAAATCCACATGTGAAGATAATGAGGATTCATACAGGGGAGAAGTTGTTAAAGGACAACCTTTTTTTTCAACCAAGGTTCGTCTTATAGACTGTTATCACATTTAGTACAGGAAGTGCCTTCAAAATAAAGGCTATAGAGTGCCTGAGTTGTCTGATCGCTTTTACTTTGAAAGCCATGAAACAGGAAACACTTGCCTAAAAAAGTTGACTTTAAAAAGGGACCTCACATCCCCGATCATCTTAATATATTGTTTTACGCTCCAAAAAGCGTTCATATTTTGCGGGACAGACGGATGATGAGCAGAAATGAAGCGCCAGCATATCGATCCATTCATCACCACGGAGAGCGCCCTGGATTAGGAGATACGAGTCATTCTTTCCGCCGCGCTAACATGGGAGTCAATGACAAGCTAATAGTTGCACTGAGCGTTAGCACACGGCAAGCGAAAAGCGAAATGCCAAAAAAAAAAAAGGAAAAATTCTGAATATTCTTATCTCGCCCCGCGTCGCTGGGACGTCGCTAGGACGTCCTCACACGTCAATAGTACTAATATTTCGGGATCCTTATGACGTTCTCAGACGTCCTATGTATAGAATCTGTTATTAGAGAAAGTGTTAATTTTTGCGATTTTAGCAATTTTGACAGGGAGGCAATTCGAACAAGTCGCTAAATATGCTGCCAGCCTTACCAGAGTTTCCTCCGAGGTGGAAGATACATGCGTGGAGGATAGTCTGCCAAGAAGTTACTCCGGCCTCATTCACACGTACCAAACACCAATCAAGCAAATGTTTGGTCGTTTTTTGTTTTTTTTGGGCCACCACAATGCTTTTCCAATGGGAGTCACATGGTTTGCTGATTGCTGGTGGTGTTCTGCCCCTCCCCCTCATCAAACAAAAAAGCATTGTGGTGGCCCAAACATTTGCTTGTTTGGTACGTGTGAATGAGGCCTCCGTGGTGGGAAATAAATAAATAATACAAGTACGATAATTACAAGAGAATGATAGCTTGGCACGCGCGACAGTAACTTTTATGTTTTGTAGAAGAGGCAAACTAATATATTGTTTATGCCGTGTGTACAGTGAAAACTTGAAACATAATTGTAAAATAAAGGTCTCTTTTTCCCTTGATTCATTTCCTTCAATGCCTGCAGTTTCTTGTTCTTCCATTTTGGATGACTGGCTTCCGTTAACCACTTAAACTAGGGCTGGGCGCTATGACTATATATATCGTATATACGATAGAAAATATCTATCGTGAAAATTCTTCTATATCGTTTATATCGTTGTGTCGCAAAACAAGCGTTACGGCAGTATTTTACGTCACAGCGCCGAGCCACGCTGTGCTGTTATTTCATAACAAACATGAAGGGAGATGATGGCTGACGAGATTCAGAGCGGAGTAACACTAAGTAACCGGCCATTCACTGTTATAAAAGCAGGTTTCATGTTGGGTCAAATTGATAAACTGTGTGAGCCACGCATCAGACGCATGTTTTACACAGTTGAACAATTGAGCTTGTCGGTCGGGTGCAAACTTCTTCTACGTCTTTCCTCTTACTTGTGCAGTCCTCCTGCTGCGTGTCTGTCCCCTGCTCCGCTCCCTCCACTGGCTCCCGGTCGCTGCCTGCACAGAATACAAAACTCTGATGCTGGCATTCAAAGCAACCAAAGGTATGGCTCCCCCATATCTTGCAAGTATGATCGAACCCTACAAACCCTCCCGTGCACTCAGATCAGCCAACGCAGGGAAGCTGGAAGTACCCTCACTAAAAACGCCGGAACAACGCTCCACACGTCCCAAACTCTTCTCCCTTCTGGCTCCAAAACTGTGGAATGCACTTCCCATTGCAGTCAGAACTGCAGCATCACTCCCAATCTTCCGCCGTAGTCTGAAAACCCACCTTTTCAGACTCCATCATGGCCCATAGCACTTACCCCACCCCCTTGGATAGCATTTCTGTAGACTTAGATAGCATTTGATACAGACTTATAGCATGTTATGTAGACAGCACTATAATTGCATTGTATGTAGTCATAGTACAGATGTATAGCATAGTAGTATAGATGTATAGTTTACATGTATAGTTTCATTATATAGATATTCCACTGTTACTTTCGCAGCTTATGCATGTTTCATGATAAATGTTTTATGTGATGTATTCCCATGCTTCTTTGTTCTTGCTTAATGTAAATCGCTCTGTATTAAGAGCGTCTGCTAAATGCCTAAATTGTAAGGCCTATTCATAGTCTGGATTTTCGGTGGTGAGGTGACCACCGCTCCGGTGGTGAGCTGACCACCGGAGCTGAAATAACGTTGAGCGGTGGTGAGTAAAAACAGAGAGAAGGGCTGGAGCGGTGGCGGTGGTTTGCTCTTCACCGCAGCTTGTGACGTCATGTTGTAGTTCGGTGGTCACCCCACCACCGAAAATCCAGACTATGTATGAGCCTTTAGTGTCTTGTTTTATTGTTCAAAATAAATTATTCCATTTGAAAAGTCCTTAATTCAGCAACAGCTTCCAACAACAACAACAAAAGACGCTAACTTAAGTTGTGATCATCAAAAAAAGAAAGGAAAGGAAAAACATCCCCTCATCCCATACGCACAGCTGGCCATGGAGAGTTGACGACGCGGTCGCGTTCTCTCTCACTCTATCGCCTGTAGTCAATTAAACATCGTTAAGCTTCCCAACGTCTTTAACAAACTACACTACAACTACAACAGAACATTTTGATTCCCTATAGAGCGTCGCAGTCCCTCCCCCTTTCAGAACAAATTGTGTTTGTTGTCATGATTTGTCACGACAATAGTTGGCTTCGTACGACACTTAAAAGGTCTTTAAATAAAATAATTAAGAAATGCCTATGGGAAAAATGCATTGGGATTCATTTCCTGGGCCACTCGTTGTTCTGAAAGGGGGAGGGACTGCGACGCTCTATACAGAGCTTAAAATGAACGGAAACACATGTGTTGCTTTTTAATTGTCATATTAATAATAATAATTATTATTATTATAGATATTTTATTTTGTATTATTTTTGTACTTAGGCCTGTCTGTGCATGGGCATCAGTATTATATTCATATAATTAGACTGGATATTGTGATTTTACATATTGTAATTGGCATAAGTTTGATATTGTCATAAGTGTTCTTTTCCTGTTTTTTGAGTCGTGCAACCACTATAGACAGCTGTGTGTGTCCCTGTATCCGAGCACTGAAATAGCATAATTATTGGCACAACCAAGTGTCACTGCTGTGCAGCCTAACACACAGACAGAGGCCAGGGAGGAGAGCTTGTACAGTACAGTAAAGTACTCGGCCTGAACAAAAATCTATTTTTTTAAATAAATAAAAATCGGTATCGTAAAAGATATGCTATATCGTGAATATTTCGTTATCGTGATAAAACAAATCTATATCGTCATATGAGATTTTGTCATATCGCCCAGCCCTAACTTAAACCATGCATAATAGTGAAAATAGCTGATCTACAGGCTCAGAATGCATCGGCTGGAATGTTGTTTTTTGCCGAATGTTCCCTATTTTTAAGACATGGCTACAATAAAGATGCAAGGCTGCTGCGGTTAAACTAACAATCCAGATTTTGTGGTGGTGGTATACACTTTCGTAAGCATGCATGGATGCATGTGCGCACATGCACACTGCTAGGAATGGGGGCTCTGTCACATTAGACATTACATATGTCTAATACATAGTTACATATTAGACAAATGCAGAATGGGAAATAATTGGGGCATTTCTTTTCTTTTTTGTATATAACTTTGTAATGCTACTGACGTTTATGTGCAACATCTTGAAAACAGTATTGCATTGTGGGTTTGAGCTGGCAGGCCCTTTTTGATGTAAATCAATCAAGTCACCTTAATTTAAGTGGCATATGCCAAAATAGTTTTTATTTTATTTAAATTATTTATATTTGTGGGGCAGTCATGCACAGCCTTTGTGGTAGATCACGATCTACCTTTTGGGCATCCCTGGTCTACTCTGTTATGGATACTGTACGTTGCCATATTAATTTAGAATTTATCTCTTGTCTATCCCCCTCAGGGTTGATGTAGCTCCAACACAGCCTCACTCGTGCAAATCTAATAACTTCTTTGACAAGACAATTAATAATAAGCACAAGGAATTGACACTGCTGATTATAGTAAAATTCCAATCACAGAGGTTTGTGGAGAATTAAGACAGAACGACAGACTGATCTTTTGACCAGACCGTTCACACTGCATTTTCAAGAGACCAGATCGGATCTGTCACAGATCTGTATGAACAGACTCATTTCACACTGGCAGCCAAATCCAGCCTGAATCACATCTGTGCTGTGCCACATCCAGATTGGAATCTGATTTGTTTAAAATAGTCTAAACACATGGAATCCAATTTAGATCAGGTTACTGCGTTCAGACTGAGACGGATCTCCTGAAAACAGATTAGAATCATGTGGTTCAAGTCACATTTGTATAAAGATCTGATTACACGTGACTTGTTTGTGTTCAGACTTAAACTGTAAACTGGAAATGGGGCTTCATATATCAACAATTTCCTCCAGCGAGTCCTGGAAGAGGAGATGGTCACCTTGAGGTTCCATCCAAGCGCCACAGCCACACAGCTGTTCTGATAGAAGATACAGTCTACATCTGGGGAGGCTTCTGCAGGGCAGGGTACTCCAATGAGCTTTATGCATTTGATGTGGACGCCCACGTGGTTTAAACCCAGCAGGGTTTCTGGAACTGTTCCAGAGGGGAGGTGCGGCCACTCAGCCTTTGTGTTGGGGAAGGTCATGTTTATCTATGGAGGATACAACCTGATTAGAGGCACTAATGACATGTACAAGTTGGACAATGGTCTGGTCTTTAATTAACACCAGAGGATCTCCACCAACAGGTCACCCTGCCATCCTCATCGGAACAAAGATGTTTGTATTTGCGGGCGCGGGGGACCAGGGGTTGTATTTCATACCTTCAGAGTGTTTGACACAGAGACCGACCTCTGGCTGAGCACGCCTTCTGCACAGCTTGTTCCAGAAGTACGCTACAATCATTCAGAATTTACCTACAATGGAGAGCTGTACATATTTGGTGGCCTTGGTTACAATAACCAGAAGTTCTTCAATGATCTGTGGAATTCCAGTCCAGAGACCTTCTCCTGGAAGAAGGTTGAGCCCAAAGGGAAAGGCCCGGGTCCAATGTATGCTATGTGCTGTTGCATTGTGGGATATCGTATCATCTTCTTTGGAGGATTCAAACGCAGAGACAACACAGGCAACTGGACTACTGCTGATGGCACTTTCATCTTAGACTTGAGTCCTAGCCTGAAGACATTATGCAAGCTAGCGGTTATTCAGTACGATCTGGAACAGTCTGAACTCCCACACGACATCAGGTGGGAACTGGCAGCCATTGAAGGCAGGAAGGCAGGCAGGCGGCGTAGAACACGATCGGCAACTGGCAAGGGCTGCAGTGAAGAGCCAGGGTTTTTATCAGCTGGGCTTGATGAGGAGATGACCCCAAGGTGTGCAGTTCCACAGGAGGTAGATATAGCACGTCACAGCCCAGGAAGTCAGTCACACGCCCATGTCAGACCATATAGGGAAAAGGGAAAAAACCCAGAAACACAACAGAAAAAATAGATCTACAAGCTCACAAGTAAAAAAAAAACTAAACAAAAACACTAGGCTACTAAATATGCATTAACGATGCCACAAATGCCAATTAACTGACCTGATCAGCTGCAATGGTATGTAATTTGATCTGTTGTAATGTTTTCTTTCTTTCTTTTACTTTACTTTTATTCATCTTTACAATTTACAATTTAGGCATTTAGCAGATGCTCTTAATCCAGAGCGATTTACATTTAAGCAATAACAAAAACTAAGGCATACATCACATAAACATGCGTAAGCTAAGAACGTAACAGTGGACTATCTATGTAATGAATCTATATATAAACTATACATACTATACTATGTTATACTATACATATGTACTATAAAGTGCTATGACTACTTAAAATGTAATTCTAGTCTAGTCTTTCAAATGCTTTTCATGACGACTTGTTTAAAAGAGCTTTGTTATGTTATGCTGTTTTCTTTCTTGTATATGCAAACGCCAAGAAGAGAGTGTCTTTGTTGTTGGCAGCTAACGGGGATTAAAAATGGCAACGGCACATATGGATTTGTGTAAAGAGAATGTGCAGTGGGACTTGACTTGACCCACAGCAGTGTGAAAATACTATATAGCACAAATGATGAATAAATCACACGTTTCCAAATGTGTGGTATAATTTTTTTGAGTCAAACCTTTAATTTCTGTCTTGTCGACCTACATTCCTACAAGCTCATGCAACGTGTCACTTGTCTTTGTGACACGTTGTGAGCTTGTAGGTCTGATATTTCTATTATTGTAAGAAACATTTTGTGTGTCTGCGCATTGAACATTGAACCATTGACAATTATTGTGAACTTGTGACTCACTAGCCTACATCGGATCTTTTGGGATTTTTTGGGACATACAGTGCAAGATTTCCACCCGGCAGCGGCAATATATGTGTCTATTTATACTTATACCTTTTCTTTCTTGTTTTTTTTTTTACACATTTAGGACTGGAACGCATCTGTGTCACCTTGTAGCTTAACCACTTTAACCATTATTTTAAACTTCTGTTGAAAAATAGCAGATCTACAAGCTTGCAGATCTGCTATTTTAGAAGTTAAAGGTATATTCAGTGATTTCACTTAATTCAAATATCACCTTTTTTTTCCGTTTTGTTGTGATAATCCTCCCTACTATAGAGTGTGCTGGCCATATAAGGAGTTCCTCCCTGTCCCCAGTTAACCCCTGGGGGTCAAAAAACCTTAGGTTTCGTTTTTGACTCTCTATCCTGATTGGACGAAAGGCTGGGTCCCACAGCCAAAAACGAAACCTAAGGTTTTTTGAGTGAAATCACTGAATATACCTTTAAATGTGGAACAACATATTTTCAGGAGTTTGCAGCATGAAAACGTTTGAGCACCAATGACATATAGAAACATAGGTTTTTCAGAAAACTGTCAGGATTTAGAAGACATTTTGTAGAATCTGTTCTCTTCTCAGGTCTAAATGGGTACCCATTTTGGGCGGGAACCCCTTTTGGTGTTTTAAGCATTACGTTATATTTTAGCTATTGAAAAATAGCAGATCTACAAGCTCGTAGCGCGCCACTCGGTGGGTTTTTAAATCGTGAAAATGTGGCACAAATCTTTGAAAATTGAACATATATTCTTTCAGAAGACGTATTTATTTCGACGTCAGGTCTAGTTAATGAAGACGGGGTCAGATAAGGTAACGGGCCGTGGAACGCGTCCTGACATCACCCCAGCATGTGGTTATGTAAGCTGACAGTTCTCATTCTGTCCAGGCCTGTTGTTTTCCATACAACACAAGCTCATTGGTGGAAGAAGTATGCAGATCCTTTTGTCTTTTAACCGGTGGTGGGAATGGGATCAAGTAGGCTACTCAAAGTTATTAAGTCAAAATGTCAATACTGCAACATAGAAATACTCTGTTACAAGTAAAAGTCCGGAATTTAACATTCACTTGGGTAAAAGTATTGGCTTCAAAATGTACTTAAAGTACCCAAAGTAAAAGTACTGATCGTGCAGAATGTATCATTTAACATTTTCAAATGTATAATCTTTTGAAAATAGCAGATCTACCAACTCACAATGTGAGCTTGTAGATTTGCAGTGAAGTGAAGTGGTAAATGTATGTTTTGCAATCATAATCAAAATCTACAAATGGTAACTAAAATGGTCAAATTATAATTTGTAGTGGAGTAAAATGTACTTAAATGTACGTATTTGTCTCTGAAGTGTACAGTATATGGCGTAGGAAAAAAAGTAAAAGCATAGAAAATTGGAAATACTCCAGTGAAGTACATGTCCTTGTTTGCTTTACTCCACACAAGCTGAGAAACTGAAGGGAGATGTTTAGAAACAATTACAGGAAACTCAGCCCCGTACATTCCAACTCCCCTAGCAGCCTATAATTGCTACCAGTGCAGTAACGCTTTCCTGCTGTCCAGTGGAAACCTCATTATGTCCAAAAAGAAACATTTCATTAGCAAAAAACAGAAGACGTGCAAATCCCTCAGCGACGGGTTGAGAGCTTGCACGTCTTCTGTTTTTTTCTCTTTTTTTTATTTGTACGTCTTCTATTTCTTCATGAAGAAGGGCGTTGATTTACGCCATTTAAAAATAAATAAAAAATACATTAAAATGTTGGGTTTCTGCAACCCAACAGTGGAAAACAGCATGTATGCCAAGCAGGGGCGTTTTCTTCAGAACTTTTATACACACCTAAATTTCAATATTTAGAAAATAGTTGCTTGTTATAGCAACCCTTTTTAGTGATGCTCAACTTAAGTGCCCCTACATTTCTTGTCAGCAGCAGCAGCACCACTGAAAAGAATGAATGAATTCATCTATATTTTTGTGTCGTAAAAAAGACCCATCCCTTACGTTACGGGATTATAAAACATAAGATGTATCACATGTTTCCAAATGTGGGATATACATTTTTTGATTCAAACCTTTAATTTTGTTGCCGTCTTCTCAAGAAAAATAAACTACAGCAAAACTATACAGCGCTCAGGGGTTCTCCATGTGGCGACACAATAACAGTAACAAGCTCCATCTCAACATCCACAAAACTAAAAAGACCATTGTGGACCAGTGGAGGGAAGCAACTTGTAGCCTATTGTACTTTTCTTGACACACTTTTACTTGATAGTTTCAATGTGTTGATACTTAATTCTTCTTATAGTTGATTTAGTCAACTAAAATGTGTAATGCCTGACTTTACACTTGCATGCTGTTGCATGCTGAAAATAGCGGATCTACAAGCTCATAAGTGAGCTTGTAGATTGTCTATTTTTCAGAGCACAACCAAACTTGTCTTTTAGTTCTATACCGGTTCTCATCTCCACTAGTCTCTTCCTAACATTTTTGTCTGTTTTTTATTTGTTGACAAAATGGTCGATATATTCGTTTTAGTTAGCATTAGCTTATAGTTTTAGACCCCAAACTATTTTGTTATCGTTGGATAAGATTTTGTTCCATAGGAGAGAACAGGCAAATGTTGATTATTTTACATTCTCTAATCGTGTACACCAAATGGACCCATAAGAGTACATTTGGTTTCATTTAACGCTCTCAAGAGTTGAAGATATAAGGGTCAATTTGGTTACCAACTCCCTCGTTTAGCTGGGGATTACCTGAAACCCCCTCAAGGACCACTGGTGGTCTCCAGACTCTGGTTGAAAACCACTGTCTTAGGGGAGGTGTGCATCTTTGTTGTTTTTTTCAAACAACGAGTAAGTCGAGGCATTTCATCATCATCATCACCTTTATTTATACTAGGAATACAGTTGAGGGCAAGACCTCATTTTCAATGTAGCCGAGGTTTACAATAGACAAAATACAGTAAAAAAACAATACATCAAACAACATTATAAATCAGGATAAATTACAATGGAACTTTATACAGAACAACCATCAGTAAAATAGATCAATTGAAGCAGGAGCAATCATGGTGAAAAGTCTTCTGGAGCATTCCTTTGAACTGACCGAAAGATGGCAGGGAGCTCAGTTTTAAAGAGTTTTGGAGTTCATTCCACGAAGTTGGGCCATTGACAGAAAAAGCTGTCTTGCCCAACTCTGTCTGGGCCTGAGGAACCTTGGGCCTTAAGAAATCACTAGAGCGGGTCTGATAGGTGCTATTGTTCAGTTCCATCATGGAACAAATATAGTCAGGGAGCATCCCAGCAATGGCTTTATATAAAAATAGGTGCCAATGCTTATCTCTGTGCTTATCAAGTGCACAGTGTTTTTTTACGTTCCTTCCCTTTGTATTAGGCTGGCATCTAGCTCTGGTCCATAGTTTGTTTTAGAGAACTCCAGTCTTCTATGGTTTAGGTAGTTAGTTGTTTTTCTAATATACGACACAAGTAAAATTACTTTTAAATCAATCCTAGTCAAAACAACCGGGAGCCAGTGTAATGAGGCTAAAACTGGAGTAATATGCTCTCTCCGGACGTCTCCTTAATGCTATTGGACTTTCAAGCCTCTGTGCAACCCTCAAGGCTGCACAGCCCCAAAGAGCAAATGATGGACCCATGCAGGTGGCACTTCCTCGGCTCTCACAGGATCTGGAGTCTCAGGACGCCTTGACCAGGTCATAAACGTAGATGAGAAAGTCATCGTCAAACTTAATGAAGTAAACGGAGGGCTTGGCTTCGACCTGGTGGATGACCATGCCCGTCCGCTTCCCTCCGTGCTCTCTGGCGTACTCCACCTGCTTGCCCACCAGGCCGTCCACCACCTCGCCTGGCTCCCGCTCAGCCGGTACACTGCCGTCACCTGCATGGAGGAGAGAGAGGCCAGAGGGAATGGTGATCGAGAGACGATCAGACATATGTGTATCGTGGTGGGAAGAGGGAGTGAGAAGGAGAAAGGCAGAGATTCATAAGGAGAGGGAGATTGCTTGTGTGTGTGTGTGTGTGTGTGTGTGTGTGTGTGTGTGTGTGTGTGTGTGTGTGTGTGTGTGTGTGTGTGTGTGTGTGTGTGTGTACATACCTACGTAAATCCTCAAATAATGACCTCCATTCAATTAAAAGCCTACACTTCGCTGACCCTGACTTTATGTATGGAACACATGATAACCGTCAGTTGGAACCGGACAGGTTCCCCGGAGGCGACCGTGGTTCTCCGGGGACCCACGGGCCGCAAAAAAGGGTGTTTTTCTGCGCTTGTAGATCTGTGCTTTTTCACCATTGCTCCAGAACTGGATCTCTTGTCCACTAGTCCTTCCCTAACATTTTAGTCTAGTTTTTATTGTTGACGAAATTGTCATTATTTCATTACAAGTACTGCGATCGGGTATGTATGTATGTCGGTGTTGTCCACTGGCCACCATTCTTGATGACGTAGGTATGTTTGGTGATTGGCTGGGTATGTATGTATATGTCGGGGTAGGAATGGTGGTCCCTTATTGGCTGTTGATGGTGACGTAACTAAGATACGTTTCAAGGTTGGTAAAAGGTCAATAATGGATTTAGAACAGCAGTTGTATTAGTTAGTAGCAGTACTTGCGCGCTCTGCTTGCAAGGCGCAAGTTGGCACAGAGTGTATTTCTAGTTAGTCTTAGTTTAGTAGAGGGGCGTGGCTGTGAAGGTGTGGCCCGTGGAGGTGGGCTGCAGAGGCTTTGTAGCCAGTTCCACCACAAGGCTCCTGAAGGAAGTAGGGATCAGAGGTCAGGCCCAACGGAAGGCAATCAAAGAACTTTCCACTGCGGCAAAACGGAGCAGTCACTGGCTGTGGCTGAAACGTAGAGACGCAACATGGGCTTCCAGATGACCATGTGGTGCCACCATGCGACATACACCCAGGTCTGATAAGCCTGTGGTGGGCCAACCTCGGCAGAGGGTGTCTTGTCTTGTGATAACTAAGTGGCCGAAACACCCAATGAGGTCGGGGCACACAACTGAAGATGTGTCGTACTGGTGGCACCACAGCATCATTGACAATTCCACCCCACCCAAGAGGACATCTCCAATCCATTCAATTGTTGTGCTGAATATTTAGGTCGAGTCCTATTAAGAATCCTAGTCATCGTAGCTTAGTTTCTATTTACTTTGTATTACGTTTTCGTTAGTGAAAAAAGGTAGTCGACAAACATTTCTCGCCATAGTTTTAGTCAACGAAATCAACACTGCTCCACTCACCGGAGTCAGGCATGATCCGGAGGTCTCCCTCCCTGTAGTCGTCCAGCAGCTGGTACATGTACAGCACGGGGTCCTTCTCGTAGGTGATGTAGAACCATGGGGGGGTCAGGACGACAGGGGCCCTGGCCAGAACCGTGCCCCTCCACTCCTCCTTTGGTCCGTCCCCCTCCCGCCCCGTCTCGAACATGTGCTCCACCGCCTTGCCAATCATCGAGTCTGCCAGGACGCCAGCGGCGGCGAGCCGGGAGTTGACTGCAGAGGGATGTAATATAATGGCGTCATCTGTGAGCTGAGTTGATTCAGTGGTTTTCAACCTTTTTCATATCAAGGCCCATTATTCTTTCAGCATGCATTTGAGCCACGGACCACTATTTTGATGAGATTTAGACTTATTGTTGGATATGATTTTGTCCACAATTCCATTCTCTTATGTATCCTTCTTGTAAATTTAAGTAATGCCGACCATGTTTAACAATTATTTAACTGTGTCATTTTACAGTAGGCTACACTCAAAAGTTAAAGACCTAATAAACATCCATTTGGTTACAAAAGGATGTTACAAACTCTCCATCATTTATCTGGGGACTACCTAGAACCCCCTCAAAAACCACTGGTGGTGTCCCCTAGGGTAGATACCCTCACAAAAACATGCCGTAATCCTGGTCTCTAAAACTACCTCCCCCTGGCCAGCCGGGGCGCCTGATGGAGGGGAAAGGAACTGGTCGGAATAACGTGTCCCTTCCACGTGCTACGTCCGGCCTGGGAAATTCCCCTCTGTCAGGTGAAAAGAAGCAGCTTGGACTCCTCCTGCATAGAAGGAGGCATGAGGTCAGTCCGCTGCCCCCCCAGGTTGGCAGAGGAAGTGTAGCGCCCAGGATTACATTAGATAATTTGCACTGGGTTACAAAATCGTGGGACATTTAGAAAAATAATCATCTGAAAGATAGAAAGATTCATGCTTTTCGTACAGCTGCAATGTTGGTGTGTTTAACGTTGGTTAATACAATCAGATAGGACTTTTCTGTTTGGATGAATGGGCTGTCAATGGCAAATTGCACCTATAGTTACCACCTTGCTGGTGTGGCATTGCGCGGAAGTGGGAATTGAACCCGGGGCTCCCACTCGCCAGACCAACGCGCAACCCACCGTGCCAATATAGGCAGGGCTGTTGTGGGCTGGGTCTTGGCTGGGGGCTACAATCACCCCCACAGTCTTTGAAGCGTGTCCTCGCGTTTCTCACTTCACACCGCGGACCGCCACACACAATGTCCCTCATGTCCCTCACACGAGGATAACACGCTCCACGTCCTGCAGACCACGCCAGATTGTAGCATTGCGTGCGGACTGAACCCGGGGCTCCCACTCGCCAGACCAACGTGCAACCCACCGTGACAATAGGGCTGAGCCCTATTGGCAGGGCTGTTGTGGCCTGGGTCTTGACTGGGGGCTACACTGGCAAGATGGACGTGATCTGCAAATGGTCAATGGACACCTGTGAGTTGACTGTAGGTTTGTGGTAATGGGTTGGTGGTTGATTTATAGTGACGCTTAACAGGCAGCCTTACCCAGCCTGTCAGGGAGGACCTCGAGGCCCTGGACCCGTGGGTCTTTGTGGAGCTCCAGGCCAAAAACGCAGTCAAAGCCATCGTACTTTATCAGGTAGAGAGACGGGTTCACTGTAACCTAGTGGAGACAGAAAGACGGGTTCACTGTAACCTAGTGGAGACAGAAAGACGGGTTCACTGTAACCTAGTGGAGACAGAAAGACGGGTTCACTGTAACCTAGTGGAGACAGAAAGACGGGTTCACTGTAACCTAGTGGAGACAGAAAGACGGGTTCACTGTAACCTAGTGGAGACAGAAAGACGGGTTCACTGTAACCTAGTGGAGACAGAAAGACGGGTTCACTGTAACCTAGTGGAGACAGAAAGACGGGTTCACTGTAACCTAGTGGAGACAGAAAGACGAGAGATTTTATTAATTTTTTATCGTTTGTGTCGGATATATTCAACGACTCAGGATAGTGTTTTTAAAGACACCAGGATAGTGTTTTTAAAAACACCAGGATAGTGTTTTTAAAAAACACCAGTAGCCTATAGTGTTTTAAAAAAACACCAGGATAGTGTTTTTAAAAAAAACACTAGGATAGTAAAAGAAATAAAAGTATTGTTAAAATTAGCTTTTATTCTGAAGAGGAAGAGGAAGTTGTTTCGGTTGTAGTCAGCTGCCATGACAGTCTACTCGACTAGAAGTGCCGAACAGAACAGGGTGTTCTCCTGTTCTGTTCGGCAGCTGGCGAAAACTAGGCCCGAAATTTTAAAGTTGGACCGGGGGGGTTACCAAATCACCACAATCACTGAATTCTCCTTTAAAGGTCTCATTGTGCAGAATGTCCCATCTCACAAAGTTTGAAATGTATACAAAATCTTTTGAAAATAGCAGATCTACAAGCTCACAACGTGACATAGATTCAAATGGCCGAAATGTATATAGGGCAGGTATATAAGTGGTTATAATACTGTTTTGTACGAATACCCAAATACCACAAAATTGTACTTAAGTAGCTTAAATCTACTTTACAACACTGCTAAACTACAGGTGCAATGGGCCTTCTATACTGTAAACACTGGCCACAAGAGGGAGCTCAAGACAATGAATTAAAAACACGAACCTTCAAATTATGAACAGCACAACTTCAATTTCTAAGCATATTTCACATTTCATTTCCACATGTGTCGTCATGTTCTGCAGAAGAATATCTATTGAAAAAAGATTGGATCTGATCCTCGTTTTGAGTATCAGTTCATGCATATACTGGAGTTTAAATGGCTGGCCACAGAAAGGACTAGCCATGGTTCATGACTCTCGTATTCATACGAGAGTCATGAAGAAACTTCACCCTGTTTTTGGCGAACGCTGCATTTACAAGATTTCCGTATATATAAACATTCAGATTTCAAATATAAAGTACTCACAATTTGTCCCACGGGTGTTAGTTAGTAGCAGCTCCAGCGATTAGAATTTCTGCATCCCGCGTTGTTTAATAAAAAGCATTTTTATCCGAGGTGTTATTTTGCCATTGGCTTTCAACTACGCGCCCCTATCGGTCGGGAGGAGGGTGGCACTCGGTGTGTTCGATATAGGTACGCTGACCGCCCTGCCAATACAGACTAATAGGCGAGTGCGTTCCCGGTGTGCAACTGTGGATTTCCCAAACGAACCCCGTTTGAAAAAAGTAGCCGGGGAGCTCGGACAAAAATGCTTTTTATTAAACAACGCGGGATGCAGCAATTCTAATCGCTGGCGCTGCTACTAACTAACACCCGTGGGACAAATTGTGAGTACTTTATATTTTAAATCTGAATGTTTATATATACGGAAATCTTGTAAATGCAGCGAGCGCCAAAAACAGGGCTAAGTTTCTGCATGACTGTCATGATAATCATCATGGCAGTCATGTTTCAGGGCTAAGAAAGGACCAGCTGCTTCCGATTGGCTTATAAGCAGTTGGGTAATTGCCTAATTGGACTGCACCATGTCCCCTTTGCATGGGGATGGGTTTATGTTTGAATTTATTAGTATTTTGAAGAAATGCATTCTTGATATTTCAGTTTCATCTTATTTTCTTTTGTTAATATGAGTTAGTGACGTACGGTGTTGTAGTGGATTATGTTGTAGTCATTTGTTTAAATTATGACATTTGTCTTCCCCCTTTGTGAGTTTGTGTCACTCAGAGCTGCCATGTCTCACCCTTTGAGTGTGACAGTCACGCAATTTAACCCTTTACCACGCACCACGCCACACATGCCATTTCACACGCATTATAATGATAAATAACACTTTTCTCTGCGGCTCCGCCGCGTAATAACGCACGCTCCTCACAAACGGTAAAATAGCCGATCTGCATGCAGCGCTGATGCAGGAGGGTAAACAGTGGACCAAATCTTCAGCAGGGTCCCTGACTGTGTGACGCATGGAAATGAGCCATGCGGAGTTTAACATCGCTTCGAAATATTTTTCATGGAAGACAATATAGCCCCCACAAGTTACAACAAGTGAGTAAGTGACCTGTGACTATCTCTCTTCTATACTGGTGTGTGGCGTCTCTTGCGTGATATGAGGAAGTGGAATGGTGCCATAGCGTGCACATTATAGGGACAAATTAAGTCGTGTGTGTGTGTGACTGTGTGTGTGTGTGTGTGTGTGTGTGTGTGTGTGAAGTGAAGTGAAGTGAAGTGAAGGGGGAGGGGCCGCATCGCGACTTGTTTCTGTTCATAGAGAGAGAGAGCCCACAGATGTGTTTGAACTAAGAAAATGTAAAAATAAGGAATTTTCCCACATTCCAGTTTTCTGACATATTCCCCAATTTCCACTGAGATTATGGGGTGAATGAATGTGGCCAGACCCATCTTCTCTTTCTGTCATAGTGACATTGTCCTGCATCAGATCATGTCCAAATCAGGTTCTCCAATCTCCAGTAGCCTCTTCAGTTTTTTGAAGAATTTTTGAGTGGTGCCTTACGGAGCTATGTGTGTGGCTGGCTGGGTCTGAGCACTATGTGTGTGGCTTGCTGGCTGGCTGGGTCTGAGCACTATGTGTGTGGCTTGCTGGCTGGCTGGGTCTGAGCACTATGTGTGTGGCTGGCTGGCTGGCTGGGTCTGAGCACTATGTGTGTGGCTTGCTGGCTGTCTGGGTCTGAGCACTATGTGTGTGTGTGTGGCTGGCTGGCTGGCTGGCTGGGTCTGAGGAGCATAGATAGATAGATAGATATCTTTTTCATTTCTACTTTAAGCATGAGGAGGCTGTCAGTGCAGGGAGAGCAGCTGGCATGGAGGTGAAGACATCAGGTTAAATATCAACGTTAAAACGGGCCAAATCGACATAAGAAAAGCAAATTTTTTGAGACACTAGAGTCTCACTCTTGACATTTTCTGAAATATGGCAGCCAGTCACTAGTGGTTTGATCACCCACTATATGTTCCCCTCATGTCGCATTTTGCTAGCTAGCATTTTGCTTAAGCAGGAACTAGGGATGGCAATGAAGGACCGGAAAGTCTGGCGTGGCATTGTGAAATCCATGATCTCGACCGCGGTCGAAAAATGATGATGATTGAAGACAAAACCACGCAAGAATTCTGGTGTCTCTCTTTGCTGACCAACTCTGGTCCCCGACACAGTGACACACTGCTATTCATTTCATTTCAGTGAAAGTTGCTCAGTGGCGTTTTGAAGCACCCAGAAGAACGGTCTACTTCCGCATTTTTCGATTTGGGCACCATATTTTGGTGCCCACGAGTGCAACCCTTAGAGTATATATATGAATAGAGAAGGCACCCAGAGGAAATCTTGAGGCGAAATGGACATAGTGGCCGAATTAAGGTATTGCAGCCTGGCCCCAAACACATGAACGCGCTGTCCGTTGACTAACATTGTACACGTTCACGACGGACGACGCTCGTGCGCGTTCAACTCACTATTGCAATCCGTCCCAGAATGCACTCTGTTCCTACCAGGAAGGAGGAGTGAATCCGCCTCATGCGCTTTTGAGCAACTTAATGCAAGTGGATGGGAGGAGAACTCGGGTGTCTTCTCTATAGATATATAACTCTATGTTGCAACCGAGCGCTCAATGTTAAACTCCAGCAGCACGGGGTTTCCTCGTCATAGCTCCACGGGTCCGCCTGCAGTCCCACGTCTGACCAGTAGGGCAGAGTGCTTCAATGTTGGAGAGCCTCACTGGGGACTTGGTGGGAGCCCCGGGTTCAATCCCCGCTTCCGCGCGGCATAATGCTACAATCTGGCGTAGTCGGCAGGACGTGTAGCGTGATATCCTCGCGTGAGGGACATGAGGGACATCGTGTGCGGCGGTCCGCGGTGCGAAGTGAGAAGCGCGAGGACGTGCTTCAAAGACTGGGGGGGGTGATTGTAGCCCCCAGCCAAGACCCAGCCCACAACAGCCCTGCCAATCGTGCTCAGCCCTATTGGCATGGTAGGTTGAGCATTGGTCTGGCGAGTGGGAGCCCCGCGGGTTCAATCCCTGCTTCCGCGTAATGCTACACTAGCACCACTCAAAAAGCATTTTTATATGACCGCCCCAGCTATTTTTCTCAAAATGGGTGCATTTGGAAAATAGCAGATTGGTTTTCAACAGCTACAGGTTTAAAATAATGGTTAAAGTGGTTAAAAGCTAAGGTGACCCAGAGGCGTCCTCAGGTCTAAATGGGGTAATACAAGACAAGTCAGGCGTTACCTGGTCCAGTACGGTTCCCTTCCTGATCACATGTCCTCCTCCCTCCCTCCAGATGTGTTGTATCCGACAGCCCACCATGTTTCTCGTGGGATGAGAAGACAGGGACATGGTGATGGTCTCGAGCTCACACTTACTCTTGTGTTTCTTGACAAGAGAAATTATTCATTTGACAGGGAATATACAAAATATACTGGTACTATATTAAACCCAAGGCCGAATCTACAAATGTGACCAGATTTGACTGAGAGTAACATCCAGCGTGCAACCTCCAGCTTTTCACCAGAGGAGAAAAACTGAATTTATTTATTTTTTATCCAAAATGAGTTAATAGCACAGGCAGACTCGTCACATACTAGAGCTTCTAAATCCTACACAGTTTTCTGAAAAACGTATGTTGCAATATCAGTTAGTGCTCATGCTGTTTCATATTAAGGAAGGAAAAAGATTATATGTATTTAATTGCCACTGACCATCTCAAAATATTTTGTTCCAGTGTCCTCCCTACTACTTTATAGCTACTGTATAGTGTAGCAATATGAGCTTTTCAGAAAACTCTTAGGATTTATGAGGCATTTTGAGAAACAGCGCCAGAGAAATGCATTCGTGCCGCGTTTTGAGCTTGTAGATTTGCTGCTTTTGCTAGTTTTTTTTATTTTAATCCTGAAAAGTAACAGTTTTGGACATAATAGGTTTCCACCTAGTCTCGCTTAGCCAGATAACTATTCTCCGTTCACGGAAATATATTTTAAAATATCTTTACATCTTATTTTTATTTTCCATTTCTGCTAAGCAGCAGGCTTAGGTAGTTTCTATTCATATTTCGGATACATTTGCGCGGCTGTAAAGACAAAAACGAAGTGGGGAGGGTCTCCACTCCATTTTACTCATGATGGAGCTTCTGTTGCTGTATGACGGAAGCATTTGAAAATTGCAAGAGGCAACTGTATTGTACAGAATACAATACTTTTTGTCAGGTGAAACCTGACATAATAACAGCTCATGAAATGTAGTCATCAATAGGAGTCTGACCCCATACTCATTTTTTCACCCTGAAATACTGTAGCCTGTCAGAAACAGTGGGCATCTATAGACTCATTCCCAACGTACAGCAGATGGCACCAAATATATTTCTTGGGATCCTTGTTCCTTGACTTGTGCCTCATAATGTTTTAATAAAGTGGTGGCTTTGCTTGTTAACTTTCTAGTCTTTCATGAACGGTCCACTAAAATATATTTCTGTTTGATCTGCAACTCCTTAGTTTGACATCATGAGCTATGAGTGTGCCCGATAAAACGTGCATGGCCAAGACTCAGGAGGAGCAGCTGTTTAACAAACACAGAAACGTACAGTGGTGGAAAGGAACTAGGTACATAATACATTTACCCAAGTACTGTGCTTAAGTACAATTTTGAGAATTTTCCTTTGCTGGAGTATACATTATACATAATACTTTTACTTCTACTCCACGATATCTCAGAGGCAAATGTTGTGCTTTTTACTCTACAATTATTTGAAAATGTTGGTTACTGGTTATGTAATAGATTTTGATTATTGTTACAAAACATACATTTACCACTTCAGCCCTACTTAAAATAGCCGAACTACAAGCTTGTAGATCTGCTATTTTCAAAAGATCTTATTTTCAAAATGATAACTTGTGAAACGGGACGTTCTGCATAATTTTACTTAAGTTTTGACACTATAGTACTATAGGCCTATAGTATATTGTGATACCGTTATTCAAGTACATAAATATTGATAACCAGACTTTTACTTCAGCTTCTGCATGGCAGTGTTGATACTTTTACTGAAGTAAACAATGTGAGTAAATCTTTTTTCCACCACTGAGTAGCGGTGGTGTCTATTCTCTAGTAGCATGATCAACAGACTTACTTGTGAGGATTCTTCTTTTTCATGATGTTTGCAGAAACACCTGCATGTTCTGGGGACGAATACGCACCATCACAGTATATTAATAATTATACATGAAATATAGTGTACACAAGCACACTTTCTTCTGTTTTACAAACATGTCAACTACGTAAGACCAGTAATATTTCTCGTATGGTGGATATCGAAAGTAGCAAGATCGTTTATATTTTTTGTCATTGTTTCTCTGTTAATTAGTAGCTCAGCTGAGAACTATAGCGAGTCTACTTCTCGCTGCCGTTTGTCCGTTGGGCTGGCTCTGATGTTTGATAACATTCTTTGGGTTATAAAAATCGTTATCTTTATTGACCGAGTCATTAAATCATTGGTCGTGCGGTACAGTACAGTATGTAGTAGTACTTTATTCAGTCACGTAACTGTTTATTGGTCTCAATGGTTTGCATGGGACCAAAGGTCAACACAACGCGAGTGAATTGCTGGAAAGGATGATATACAAAACTGTTTAAGTTGATTTATAATAGTTAGTTGTTTTCTTTTTACATTTTCACCCTCCCATGTGGGGTCCTTGTTCATGTCAACATACATTTGTGTATATATTGTATTTTCAATGCATAAATATTAGACACCCCTCATGTCCCACCCGTCCACCCACTATACCCACCCACTCTTCCCCAATGCAGAGACGATACTAGAGAAAGGGGGGGGGGGGGACTACCGTCAGAGTTGTTATTAAAAGACACTGGTACCAGTCAGATCAGATATCATAAAATGATCACAGACAAGCCCAGTGGTGAAAAGTAACTAGGTCCATTTACTTCAGTATTGCACATCTCAGAGGCAAATGTTGTATTTGATTTCTAACTTTTATTGTAACTTTTGTTACTAGTTACTTTTTAGATTTGGATTTAGAAAACATATATTAACCACTTCAGCCTATACATTTTGTCCTTTTCCTTGGGGGTTCCATTTCAGGGCTTCTCGGGTGATGTTTGTGCATGTTTTCTGAGGGTGTGGCCAATCCAACTCCACTTTCTCTTTCGGATTTGTAAATCACTGGGATCCTGGCTTGTTCTTTTCCATTGCTTACTTTGTCCCTCCACCAGATGTGGAGGATTCTCCTGAGGCAGGTTTTTGTAAATTTTGCAGCCTGTGTGTTGTTGTCCTCCAGGTCTCGGCTCCGTACAGCACTGCTGCAGCACCTGTTTCACACTGGAGTTGAAGATGAGCATTTTGGTGTTGATGGAGATGGGGGGGGGGGGGGGGAGGGGGTCCGTGGAAATGTTTTGAGATGGGGGTCCGCAGCCAAATACAGATAATTCTGGGGTCCTTGACATGAAAAAGGTTGAGCACCGCAGCGCTGCACCACTGACATAGAAACATACGTTTAAAAAAACTGTTTTAGAATCGGCCTCACAATAGCTTCAGGGTGTTCCGGCAATAATGGAACCAAAAGACAAACACTATACTGTACTATGTGTAGGCCTACATAAAATGTCTGCATTGCATGCTGCCCGCCGTGCCCGGACTGCCAGCCAGATAAACGGTATGAAGTCTGTAAAACACAAAACACTGGGGAGAATTCATTCTAGTGCATGAAATAACGCATGAAAACAATAATATTGATTGACAATATAAATTTTTTTGTTCTCATGCCAAGCCCATGTTAGAAAAAAAGCTACCAGCAATAATATAAAGATTTTTATATAAAGTACACATGCCTTTACAAATAACACAATCGTGGTTTATTCAGTCAACATTTATTAGAAAGCCACATGATCTGGAGTCAGGCAACCTTTCAGCCTGTCAGCCGTGTCAGTCTATTTGTCAGTGTCAATTTGTCAGATGGAGATCTATCACTCTGCATAATCTGTCCGTGTCTACAATCCGAAGCTACAATACATGTCTATCTTTACTGTACTGTACTGTCTGTATGTCTGTCTGTCTGCACGGAATTGCAATTCCATGCATATACACAGCTAGAAAACCCACAAATCTGTACATATACTGTACTATAGGCCTATACTGTATACTAATATACTACTACTGACGTAGGCGTGGCTTTCACAAACACGTACTGTAAGTGGCATTTCACCGTGGCTGGTGTAATGGAATCTGCGGACATATGCTCAAAAGACAAATCATAATAATGAATAATGAGACAACACAAGAATTCGGAGTTATAGAGTATAGAGATTTTACTCGAGTAAGGAGACGAGACTTACATGAACCTCCTCATGTATTGGAAACCCAGTCTAGCTCCCCGCGTGTCAACAACTGACAGCTTTTATAGCTCTTCTCTTCTCCCACACGACAACCCCCAACATAGCCACAAGGCATTTCACCACATGGGACAGTGACGGACAGTGACGTCATAAAACACTTGGAGTATTCTTACAATGTTTATCTCTAAACTTCCACGACATTACCCCACTTTTAAACATTTAAAAACTCATAAACACCATTTATCAGTACATTGCAGATGCAAGCAAAACCTGGAACACAAAATAAACACTCACTCATATCGTACGGGCAGGCGAAAAACCCCTTTTCATACAACATTATCTCGTAACGTTCTGGGAAAATTCCTACACCGGCCTATCTCATAAGAGAAAACGACCACCACATGGCTTACGACATGATAAAAACATAAAATCAACACATAGTATACACAACAAAACACATCAAAATACACAGGTATTCAGGCACAAACATAAATCAATATACAGTGACACAATGGTTTTATAACAACAAACAAATAAGGCAACGCCAAATTAAACATACAATAACCGTTGCCGACATTGGACCCAAGAAAACATCTCAGCACCATAGTGTGTCCATTCAGAATTGTCCATCAGCCCACTTTGAGGAGCAAGCCAAGTCTTTTTTAGTTCTTTCACAATGTGCAGGGCCCAGACATGTTGCGAATTTGCAGATTGGCCATTTTCAACAGAACAGCACACGTCACGGCCTCCCAAAAGACCAGAAGTTGTCACCGACAGGTGACGTTCCCGGAGCACATGCCGCACATGATCGCCGGGTTCAGAGTCCAGAGTGCTAACAGCACTCTCATTTAGGAACATCAGTGTCATAGTAGCAGACATGATCGCACATCATCATCATCATCATCATTCATCATCATCATCATTCATGTTGTCGTCTTCATAGGATCATATGGAGCTGGAAAAAAACATACTACAAACCAAAAAATTTTTAAAAGCCCTACTCTATCTAGTCTGTCTAGAGTGTTGACGGTGGACTCAACACTTTGTAATATGACGGGAATATGATAATACTTTTAACATGGACACATATATATATACCAGTCAGCTGTTACTTTATAGACTGTTGATTCCTTACTTACAGAAGGTGTAAGTGGCACCTTGACTTATTCAGCCTGCTTTTTTACTAGCCTACCCTGCTCCTGATTTTGTCATAACAAGAGCCAGCCATGACAATATAACTACAATATAACATACAGCAGTATCAAGGAAATCTCTTCAGAACATCAAAATGTTGCATTTAATACTTACAGATCTGATTTCCACAATCCAATGATACTCTTTCCTGCAATCACAGCAATATATATACACTTTCGACGCGCATGCACAATTAGGTTAGCCATTCCATTAGTAATCATGCTACACACATGTGAGGGATCAATAAATCAATCTCATGACACAACACGCATCTTTGCCTATTTATTTCCGGGGCGTCCCCCGAAAACAAGACATCAGAATCATAATAGTACTCTATTCTAGTATCAAAGTTCACAAATGACACTCAAATCAATAGTTTTAAACAAAACTACACAGGAACTTCTAACTTTTTAAACTACCATGCGTTCATTTGGTCATCGGCATCATCCCCTGTTTTTATTATTTTCCCGGATATTTCCCTATGATGACAAACAGCTCACAGAACAACAACCATTATTTAAAAAATGTTCACACCGGCCATATGTGGTCAGACCAATATGTAATGCTAAAACACTTTCCTAACTTAGGTCTATCTAATCTGTAGTATACAGCCCCTTATCGGACTTTTTGAATAATCGAACAATGTATAACTCATCAATATAAGCCTAGCCTATCTTTAATAAGCCTAGCTTATTCCGGCTTGATCATATTCTGACCATGTAAACAGGTTATCCTAGTACAGTATGTTTTACATTTAACTCACACATTAGTCAGGGAACCTCAGTCAGCGCGCTGGCCGTTAATTGGACCACTGCAGCATCAGGCTCTCATCCACATGATTCACTCAGCCAATCACAGCTCACCCAATCTCTCATACCGGCTATTTTAACCGAAGGTTTTGCATTCATCCTCCTGCTCGCTCGCGTGCTGCTGTCACACAACCTGAGCTCAATTCTGCTTGCTTACTGCTGGTTATTGTATACTGTGCTGTATACAAAGTGATCACCCACCTTCCGTTTTGGATCTACTGCTTGGGCACGGGGGTTTCAGAGTTCCTATGGTCAGGACTGATGCGCTTGACCTGAGTACCCAAAAAACAGATCCAATACATCGCCAAACCATAATAGATATATTGCATTGATTATCTTACATCAATAAATATATATATATTACATCCTCCTTGAGTTGTCTGACTGAACTGTATTGAAGTTCCGCTTCTGTGACACACATTACACTAATACTATTCAAATCACTTGTTATTTAACAAAACTATGCCTCAATATACTGTACTTATCCTAATTAATTCTCTAACCGATCCAATACAATGTAGGGGTTGACTGATTTTACACTGTTCCATTTCTACAGATTTCCAACATGACCTATATGACTGCAGTAGAATCTTAACTGCCCATCTTCTTATTTGAGTGAGCGTCGTACTGCACACACATATGATCTATTTCTTATTTAGTACTGTACTATTGAACTGCACTAATTTATATTAGTATTGTAGTATCTAAACTCTGACCACCAGCTCAGTGGCCTTGTGGTTAGAGTGTCCGCCCTGAGACTGAGAGGTTGGGTTCAATCCCCGGCCGGGACATACCAAAGACTGTAAAAATGGGACCCAATGCCTCCCTGCTTGACACTCAGCATCAATAATTGGACTGGGCAAGTTCCCGCGACACACTAGCGTCATGTCCAGGGGTGTACTTGTACATCAGATGCCTCACGCTACAGAAGGAGTTAGGCTCCCGCCCCTCTGGCCTCATGGCTCAGCAAGCCTAGCTCTGAGCAGCTGATTATGCCTTGAACAAGTTGTAAAATCATTAACATTCAGGAGGGGGGTTTTATTGTCTCCACTATTAACCATGTCGGAGGAACTCAGACAAGTGCCTTGCGACAGCTGGAACCCCCCAGTTCTCTTTTAAGATAAGTTTACGTCCTGTCACTCACAGCAACCACAACCTACTGTTTTCCATAGCAGCTACAACTACACAAACGCAACTCTACTCACTCACTATCATTTTGATCCCAATGTACACCTGTCGGCTTCACCTCATCCCTCCATCACTGCAGAGAACACAATCAGTCACAAAAATAGCTTCCTTTGCACTCAGCTGTCGCGAGCATGTTGGTTCCAGAATCTTGAAAATGTTCACACTCCCAGTTTTTTCAGCGATTCCCGGAGATTCCCCCATCACTGTCTGCCAGGTTTTTCATCTCACAATGTCAGTTCATCTATGTCCATTTAGTGACCAATGTTCAATGTTCAGTACGTTGTATCAACCCTCCTCATACTGGAAAAAACAAAACCAGTAGGTTGGATTTGATCGTGGTATCCTCTTCTCAACGGAACAGGATGAAGCTTTGTTGACAGTTGTACATTTATCTTTCCATAATATTGCAATCCTTTGCATACTAAATTTTGCAATTTGTAGTTGTAGCTGTTATGTCCCCTCCCGTATTTTAACTTTTGGGTTCCTGTCCTTCAAATAATCTCATAATACTGTTACATGCTCATTAAATGTAGTTTTTCATGTCGGCATATCTGGTTTATTCATCTCTGCATTCACTAACTAGTGATTGTGACCCTGAGAGGGCACATGCGTTCTACAACAACAAGACCCTCCCAACTGGCAGTGTTGCCAGATTTTGGAAGAGAAACAAGCAGCCATGTCTATGGAAACAAGCCCAAAAGAAGCCTGACTAGGCTATTACAATACAAGCCCAAAAACGCTTATAATAAGCGGACATGGCAACACCCAACTGCTCCGTCTCTGTGACAGTGGGGTTGACAGTGAGAGAGACGCTGTGAGCACTGATTTTCTTCCTATATAGACCACCAGCTGTTTCTTCCTGTTGACTATTTCAACTAACCACTACTACCCCCCCTCTGGGGTCACTGGGACAATCACCAGCTGGGCGATATGGCCGAGGCCGACACCTGGGGGCACATACCGGTGCATGTCGATTTGAACCATATACTTTTGGACGAGACTGCATGTGGAACCAAGACAGTTCTTGTCTATATGCCACCAAAGATGAAGAAACTTTGACCAGCTGTAGCAGCTGAAAGCTGCTTTGAGTAGTATGCAACTGGTCTCATCTGTCACCCTGTTGCTGTAACAATACAGCACTATAGCCTAACCTTATCCTTCCATCCGCATTTCTTTAACCTCCTATTTTTACCAAGGCAAGAGGTATTTATAATTCGGCCCACATGCTTTTATCTTAAACCTCAACCAGTTTGACATTAACAACATACTATTATCTGTCACTATTGCTTTTCCTTTTCTCAATCAACACTATTATTCTCAATCTGACATGTCCACAATTTCTTACACAGTCCAATATATTCTTTGAATCTTCAAAATATCCTTGCATGAAACTGAATATTTCTTTTGGACAATGTCCACTGGGATTATCCCTGTGTCGATCATATCCACTAAATAGTAAATAATCCAGACACTAGACACTAAACTTCACACAGTCACACTGTGACACGCTTTTGCTGTGTCTCCCCTCAGTCACAGACATGCATACTCATGTGCATACCGTCCCCACAGAATGAGTATAAACTCACTTCAAGGAAAACATTCAATACTGTCTCTCTCACACCATCCACACAGGAAAGTGTAAAACAAAGAAATTAGAAACCTACTGACAGTATCAATCTGTAACTCAAAAACAAACCACCATAGAAATGAATCAAATTACCCATGCAGCTATATTGTTTTTGACTAAGATAAAAACCTGTAGGCTTAACAACCCACATTAACCTATACCTAATTTTACAAAGGATATGAAATGTCCTAAATGTGATCATTTACAATGAGAAATATATCTCATCTACCTAGCTTGGACCTTCTAATTTCATCTTGGACCCCAAATGAAAGCCAATTCAATTTTAAACCTCCCTGAGGCTCTCGCACATACGCTCTCAAACCGGAGCGATTTACAAGACTACCCATAACATACTCATACAACACGTCACGTATTTTCCCTCAAACTAACTTACAATATTAATCAGGGCATGGCCTGCCTGGGGAATTTAGATTACATTTTGTTTTTCTACATAAAAACAATCCTACACTTTATGACAACTCCCCTTGCAGGGAGCCATATAGACTGCCATCATGCCAGGTTAAGGAGGAAGAAAAATAAATAGTCCTAATTCAGACATTCCACTGCACATTTGAGGTATTTCCGCAGTTACCATTTCCATCAAGAATACTTTGACCCCACATATAAAATGTAGTTGATAGATTAAACTACCATAGGCTCACTATTTCATCAAGATGTACTTTTAACTCCACAAATTACACAGTAACAATATCTAAAATAGAATATCTTATAATTTCAACACACCAAATATAATATGCCAAGAAAAAAATGAAACCATACCACTCTCACACTCTCCTTCGTTTCACATCCTTACTTTCATCCATATTATGGAACCATTTCCATTTTCTCGACTCGAGAATTATGTCATATCATGTGACTAAAATGTATTACCATATCTCCATTTTAGATCATCAAAATCTCCCATTTCCACATATTCTCTCCCTGTCATCCTGACACCTTGCCTCACTCACAGTCACACACACACAGGCAGATAGGCAAACACACTCAAACACTCACACACCGTAGGCCTACATTCACACACTGGCTAGCCAACTTTCGTTGTTTCTTAAAACAACAGGATACCCCTAGGCAGGATCTCTTGTCCCCCTATTAGACAGCAGGCAACTTAATGAATGATTTATTGAATAGACTACTTTTTCCTAGCCATTCAACCAACCAAACACTATTCCTCCGTCTCTCATATGCACATATGAAAGGCAAAACTTCACAGTTTCCCTCTTTAGTATAGGCCATCCAAAAAAAAAACCAATTGTGATCACAACCAACTTCATCACTATACTTTAAAACTCCGAATAAAAGCAATACCTCATTTTCTGAACATCCAAACAGACCCATATACTCACTTGCGCGACGTCGGCCCAGCCGAAAGACAGAACTTTACCCCACCGGGCCAACCCGCCAAGCACAGCACATCTCGATGGGACACCTCCAAATATGTAATGGAATCTGCGGACATATGCTCAAAAGACAAATCATAATAATGAATAATGAGACAACACAAGAATTCGGAGTTATAGAGTATAGAGATTTTACTCGAGTAAGGAGACGAGACTTACATGAACCTCCTCATGTATTGGAAACCCAGTCTAGCTCCCCGCGTGTCAACAACTGACAGCTTTTATAGCTCTTCTCTTCTCCCACACGACAACCCCCAACATAGCCACAAGGCATTTCACCACATGGGACAGTGACGGACAGTGACGTCATAAAACACTTGGAGTATTCTTACAATGTTTATCTCTAAACTTCCACGACACTGGTTCGGGCTGGGTGAATTTGGGTTTTACACAGATTTTACACCGGTTTTACACCGATAGGGCCAGAATAGTAAAAAATACTATTCTGGCCCTATTGGTGTACAACTCGGACGGAGCTGAATCGGCTCTATACCGAACTTCGCAACACTCGACACGGCAACTCGCAGGCCACTCGGTGGTGTCTCACGTGGCTCATATATTCGGTAGAGACGGCGGCCCTCCGTCCATTGGGGAGGTATTTCAGTGTCACACTGTATGTACTGCTTGCCTGCCTGCCTCACATGCCTTTGAACTGCTGCATAATGGAGAGCAGATGCTCGCTGCGTTTCTGGATGTTGTTGTGTTCCTCCTTCAAGTGCTCCTGCTCCTGCACCACCTCCTCCTGCATGGGGAGAGGGGAGGAAACGGGTGTTTCAATGCATACGGCATACAGCATGAAACGGGTGTTTCAATGCATACGGCATACAGCATGAAACGGGTGTTTCAATGCATACGGCATACAGCATGAAACGGGTGTTTCAATGCATACGGTATACAGCATGAAACGGGTGTTTCAATGCATACGGTATACAGCATGAAACGGGTGTTTCAATGCATACGGCATACAGCATGAAACGGGTGTTTCAATGCATACGGTATACAGCATGAAACGGGTGTTTCAATGCATACGGCATACAGCATGAAACGCGTGTTTCAATGCATACGGTATACAGCATGAAACGGGTGTTTCAATGCATACGGTATACAGCATGAAACACGTGTTTCAATGCATACGGCATACAGCATGAAACGGGTGTTTCAATGCATACGGCATACAGCATGAAACGCGTGTTTCAATGCATACGGTATACAGCATGAAACGGGTGTTTCAATGCATACGGTATACAGCATGAAACGCGTGTTTCAATGCATACGGTATACAGCATGAAACGCGTGTTTCAATGCATACGGTATACAGCATGAAACGGGTGTTTCAATGCATACGGTATACAGCATGAAACGCGTGTTTCAATGCATACGGTATACAGCATGAAACGGGTGTTTCAATGCATACGGCATACAGCATGAAACGCGTGTTTCAATGCATACGGTATACAGCATGAAACGGGTGTTTCAATGCATACGGTATACAGCATGAAACGGGTGTTTCAATGCATACGGTATACAGCATGAAACGGGTGTTTCAATGCATACGGTATACAGCATGAAACGGGTGTTTCAATGCATACGGTATACAGCATGAAACGCGTGTTTCAATGCATACGGTATACAGCATGAAACGGGTGTTTCAATGCATACGGCATACAGCATGAAACGGGTGTTTCAATGCATACGGTATACAGCATGAAACGCATTGTCATCATCCTGTCCGAGAAGACAGGTGCAGTGAGGGTGATGAGTGCAGTGGTATATTTACTCAAGTACTGTACTTTTGTTTAACTTCTACTCCATTACATCGCAGTGGCAAATAGCCTATTATAGCCTACTTTTAACTAGTTACTTTGTATTTTGTTTGCTTATGTATTACAAAACACATAGGCTACTAACCACTCCAGCCCTATAGTGCATTATATATTTTGGCCATTTGAAAATAGCAACGTTAATCTACAAGTTCAGCTTTGTAGATCGGCTATTTTCAGAAGATTTCTTATACACGTTGAACTTGTGAAATGGAACATTCTGCACAATGACTACTTTTACTTTTGGTAATGTGTATATATGTTGATGCCTTGTCTCACCTGTCCTGATAGTGTCAGCCAATCTTGTGTTGTTTGTAGTTATGTTGCACCTGTGTCTAGTTAGTCTTGTGTATTTAAACCTCCCTGTGTCAGTGTTCACTTGCCAGTTTATAGTCCTTGTTGTTAATGTTGTGTTCCTGCCTGTTTGATGTTAATGAATAGATTGGACCGCATCAGTTTGCCTGCCTGGTTCTGCTTCTGCATGGGTCCTCACCTTAAACACCATGACGTAGGGCTCATGGTGTTGCCTTTTCCACTACTGTCATTGTGTGTGTGTGTGTGTGTGTGTGTGTGTGTGTGTGTGTGTGTGTGTGTGTGTGTGTGTGTGTGTGTGTGTGTGTGTGTGTGTGTGTGTGTGTGTGCACGTGCAAACTGACCCTCAGTTTGCAGAGTTCTCTCCTCTCTCGGTCGTTCTCCTCGGCACGGGTTTTGAGCCAGGCTTCATTCTGCACTCGATGTCTCTCTAGCATCTCCTGCACCTCCTATAGCACACGTATACGTACATACAGGCATGCACAATATTTCACACAATCATATTCCACTGGTAGGCTATATCAATAAACATACAAATACAGGTACAGTATATTGCATCTTATATGCCATCTGGACAGTAGCATTTTAAATAGCATTTTATTTGCTCCGCTGTGTTCATTGTATAGGTGGGGTGATGATTTACTATTGTGTGCCTATCGGAATGCCAAGAGAGCAAAATTAGTGGCATACAAGTAGGCCTCCAACATGGACCATCGCCCATCGCTACTGCCAGCAGGACGGTGCTTGGGGTATAGTCGATGACTTAGTTAAAATACCTCTACAGTACTCACATTTGGCTTGTCATCAAGTAAAGGGGAATACCACTCATTTTCAACATTGAACTATATGTCATTAAAACTTAGAGTTGTTAACATTAACCACATACATCAATATCAGTGCCAGTGTAACTGTACCAGTTCTGCATGTGTGCGTGTGCATAGGAGGCCTTTGTTATGTTTGATAAGTTTCAATTGAAACGGCCCTCTCGCTCACCCTGTCTCTCTCGCTCACTCTCTGCCTTCCTCTCCATAGATATTTAAAAAATATAGATGCCTCATTGGCCGCTGCAGTTCCTTGGAGCGAAGGCACGCGCCTCTGATTGGCCCCTTCCGTTCTTCCGTTTCGCTTCCGCTATGCTTCGCAAGGAATCTCGGGAAAGCTTGCCAATGCAATCACACATTGCCTCCCTGTTGCTTTCCATTGAGATACAGACGCCCCAAAGACAGAAGAGGCATCTATCTACCTTTATATGTTACTCTCTCCCACGCTGTTAAGTCACACCAATGGAAATAGGTGTAACTTAACAGCGTGGGAGAGAGTAACCTGGGTAAAATGTGCGGCATTGGGAGGTAAAGGGGAGACGCTTTATTGTGAAGGGACGACAGGATGAGGAGAGGGGTGGGGGGTGGGGGGCCTCATATTTGGTCTTGAAACGGGACTCCAGATCCCTAAGGCTGCCCCTGTGTGCGTGCATGCTGTGCCGTGCACTGACAGTGTACCTGTTCCTGATGTTGTCTCCGTGATTGGTGGACTATCTTTTCACTCTTTAAAGCAGCAGCAGCCTGGGCAAGCTCCGATTTAGCTCTAGAAGAAATAAGAACTTCAATCGATTGAACAATTCATTCGTTATTTATTCAGCAGTCAATCAGTGAGTCAGATATGACTAAAAACTGTGTGTGTTTACAAAACTAAAACTGAAATGATAGACTTAGTTTTTGTCAATTTATTTATAAGTTTAATTTGTAACTGAATATTTTTTTTAAATGCTATCTTTTCTTGAGCTTTTATTACACAATACTTACTCTTGCCCTTTTCAATCCTGCACCAAGGTTATTATAGTTAACTATAACTAACGAAAAAACGAAAACTAGAATTAAAAAAACATTTTAGTTAACTGAAACTAAACTGAAACTAAAATAAATTAAAAAACGATAACTAAACTAAAACTGTATTGTGTGTTCACAAAACTAACTAAAACGAACTGAAATGATAGACAAAATGGCATTCGTTATCGTTTTTTTAACAATATTTATATGCCTTACGGACATTTAGAATATAAACCTTTTAAATTAATTCGGTACTTTTCCTTATTTCCCGAGCCGTTTTTACGGCACTTTTCAGCACCGTAAGGCAGCAAAAACTAAAACTAAACTAAAACTAAACTAAAACTAAACTAAAACTAAGCATTTTCACAAAATAAAAACTAAACTAAAACTAGCAAACCCGCTCTAAAAACTAACTAAAACTAACTGAATTCGAAAAAAATATGTCAAAACTAACTAAAACTAAACTATAATGAAAAAACCAAAACTATTATAACCTTGTCCTGCACCTGACCATTTTTTCAGGTCAGGTGCAGGTCTTGAAGGGTGGCTCAAGGGTAGAGTGGCCGGTAGAGCAACCGGATGGGAACTTAAGGTTCCCACTTCCCAGTTCGATCCCGGGCTCCCCCAGTGTTGAAGTGTCCTTGAGCAAGACTCTGAACCGCTAATTGCTCCCGGATGTGCAGGTGGTTTCCTCCGCCATAGATGTGTGAATGTAATGCACAATCTATGTAAAGCACTTTTTGGATAGCAGCGCTATATAAATGCACCATTGACTGACAGACAGACATTTAACTGAACATGACATGAAGAGTTAAAAATGTAATTGATGCTATAGTACCGATCCAGTTTCTGAAATTCCTGGTCCAATAGAGCGAAGGCTGCGTGGATCATTTTCATGGCCTGATCTCTCACCACACTGAAGTCTCTGTGGACATTCACCTATAGAGAGAATACTCATTATTATTACATAATATTTATTTATATTTATTTTATACTAACAATATTTTGAGAATGCGATCAATGTGAAAGTGTTGTTTCTGTGTGTTAACCTACAGGTCCATTAGCACCGTATAATTAGCAGTAAATGATCGTATAGCGATCTCTGTGCAATACCTTCATTTTCTAGATAGTCCTTAAACAATCTCTGTGGGTATGGTATTTACAAATATCTGTTATTGTAACCCATATTTAATAAAAATAATTCAGTTTATTCCAGTGAACGAGAAAGAATAAAAAAAAGGGTGAGTGCAGTGTGTTTGTGAGAGAAGACATAGGCCTACTTGTGAGGAAGTGACTGTCTTCCTGGTCGCCACCGGCGATGTGGCCGCGTCACTCAGTCCATATTTGACGTTGGGGACCTTTGTAGGAGCAAACCTGACACAATGACAAATATATATATATATATATACACACACCATGAATTAAAGCCTCCATGGGGTGAGTAATCGATAGAAAAAAGTAAACTTTTGAGATATGTTTTACTTTTACTTCTATATCTTTTTTTACCCCACTATTTGTAAACATTAGTTACTCGTTACACGAGTAACTAATGTACTAATGTAACTAATCGTTACACGAGTAACTAATGTAATGTGTAAGCACGCACGCACAAACACAGATCTGCCTTGCCAAGTTGCCTGTGTAGTTGATTGCACTCACCCATGACTGAGCCCTTGGAGACCAAACTCGGACAGAATCTCCTTCATTACTGGAGAGAATGCAATAATGAATGAATGAAAACCATTTATTACATTTTTCGGTGTATGGAAAGGTCTGTGACAGACAGACAGACAGACATGTAGTACCTGGCTGCCTCTCTGAGGGGTTGATTAGTTTCATCACCTTGATGTCATTAAACTCCTGTTCTTCATTCTTCCCTCCAAAGATATACAGCTGTCAATCAAATGCAGAACAAACATAATCTGTGTTTGAGTTGAAGGGTGCATTGTGCAACATGAAAGTATCTACCAATAAACAGGGTGAAACTGTATTGTTAATAACAAGTACATAACGTACTTTCTTGAAATTAGCTCTCTGCATTTATTTTAAAGTGGCGCTATATAACCTTTCTATGAATACATTTAAATTGTGGTCATGTCAATTTCTCCAACAAATAAAAGCTACACTAAAATGTTAGGGACTAGTATAACCCAATCTGACCTGAGATCAGATTCATACGAGGTTTCCGCCGGACACACACTGGTCTGATGAACCCATTCTGACCTGAGATCAGATTTTAAAAATGTCAGTCGCTCTTCGATTTTTCAAAAAATAGCAGACCTACAAGCTCGTATCGCGCCACTCGGTGGCGCGATATGAGCTTGTAGATCTGCTATTTTTAAATAGCTAAAGCATAACATGATGCTGACACCAAAATGGGTGCCCGGTCAGAATGGGATAAGTCATTATTTCACACTTGGTTGCATGCTGGAAATGTGGTGCAGCGCATGCACACATACAGTGACAGTTCTAATTACATGGCTGTGCAGAATGAAAGCAGAGTGTCCATATCTGCGAGCTGGAGGGATTCCCACGTAGAGAGGTACCTTCCATTTCATCTTAGCTGAAGAGAGAGAGGGAGAGAGAGAGAGAGAAAGTGTGTGTGTGTGTGTGTGTGTGTGTGTGTGTGTGTGTGTGTGTGTGTGTGTGTGTGTGTGTGTGTATGCGTGCGTGCACATATTTGTATGGCATGCGTGCGTGCGTGCGTGTGTGTGTGTGGACAGACAGAAAGTGTGTACAAATCACCACTTTTTTCAGTTTAGTCTAAAATTGAGCATCAGTTGATGATAGTCTTGTAAGACAAAGTATAAATGAGCCTTATACAACTTACCAATACTAAGCTTATGGATCTCATTGTTTGACGTAACACTTTCATCATCACCAGTGATGTTTCCACCAAACAAGTACACATCCTACAATAACAAAAAACACAAAAAGTTTGACAAATCTTGCTCCTTTTTCTTTTTTTTTATCGAAATGTGGACACCATGGTTTATGTGCGGGTAATTGAATTGCAATGTAAATTGTGATATAAATCAGACAGACTTTGCATGTATTTAATTCAATCTGACCAGAAGCATGGAGGGATAAAAAAAATAATCCCCACCGGCCATGACAATGAATGGCCAGAGGGGATATCAAAGGCAGAGGACCATCCTCAACCTTTCTTAGAGCGTTTGTTTGTTATAAAAGATGTAGGCCTACTATAATATAGTCATATGACATACCCAAAGTGCAGAGTTGTCTTGTGTGGTGTGTGTGTACATGCATTTGTACTGCTGCACATCCCAAAGTAGTATAGTAGCAACAATTAGCACAGGTGAATTATTTGTACTTGTATTATTGCCCTCATATGATATCAGTATTCCGATTCCGCATTTAGTGAAGGTGGATGCGGCCCCCGTATGTCCTATACACAGTATCATGGTAGCATAGGCGGAGCTTGAAGTTGACGCTGGGGGGTGCGCCTGCTTGGCCATTATTTTAGCGTTTTTACAATGCCCTAACCCCTAAAAATGAGTTATTTAGGTAATACAGCAGCTCACACACATGCACTACAGCCATACAGCGAGTCATCATATCATGATAAGAGAGATGATTACAAACTACAGTCAGAAGCCAGAAGGTATTTTTTTTTTTTTTTTTTTTCAGGGGGTGCAGTGCAGTGCAGTGCACCCCCTGAACCCCCCCAAGCTCCGCCCATGCATGGTAGTATTATCATGGTGCGTCCTACACAGTATGGTAGTATTTATCATGGTGACCTATATGGTAAATACTACCTTATCGTGATGTGCTGACAGGGTTTGTCCTACACAGGCCTGGGGACACTCTCCCTTCACCTCCCATTTCTGCCACACCAGGCTCTCTGAGGACATAATTATAATGAAGGTCAAAGAAAAAACACAGTCTCATATCACTGCTAATATTACCACTTAAACCCCATATTGTTGAGTGTATAGTCGCCCTCCTGTATTTTCTGTTTTCTGTTATTGTGTAAAACGTAAGTAGGCTGTAGGCCTAACTAAGTTATTGTGTGGAAAGCTTCTGCTGAAAATAGCCGATCGACAAGCTCACATACGTTTGTATGCTTGTCGATCTGCTATCTCTGACGATCTACAAGCTCACAATGCAACGCATTCGATTCAAGACTATTTTCAAATGACCAAAATGTATATAGGCCTGAAGTGGTTACTGAATGTTGTGTATGCCTAATAATAATCAGATCTACAAAATAACTAGTAAATAGGTTTTCAAATAATATTTTAGTTGAGTAAAAGTACAATAAGTAAAAGTATTGACAATTGGAAATACTCAAGTAAAGTAAAAATGCCTCAAAATTGTACTATATATATATATATATGTACTTAAATGTACGCCACTGTTCACAAGTGAGTGCAGTGATGTGAACACTTATAATCATGTTTGGCTTCTCTTACCTGTGTTCAGAACATGGACATCTTTAAAGTATTCTCCATCAACTCCACAACCTCCATACATTATCACCTGCTCAGCAACCAGGGCAAAGCTCTGATTGTACCTACACACACACACACACAGACACACAAACACACGCACACACACACACACACACACACACACACATGTACGCATACATACACACACACACGCACGCACGCACACACACACACACACACACACACACACACACACATGTACGCATACACACACAGACGCACACACACACACCAACAATGATATTGTTGGGGTCACTTTCAGAGCAAGTTGATGAAAGTAAATGCATCCGGAAATGTACAAACATTTTTGGAATATTTGCCTAGGACCTCTTCTGAGTTCAATAACACTGGTATTGTATTATATAGACTCTGGGTTATCTGTTACCCCTTACCCGTACCACTGATCCCTAAACTTATTTGCTATTTTTTACAATTTTGAAAAACCTTTAAAATAGTTAAAATAGCTGATCTACAAGCTGACAACGTGTCGATGTAGATTGGCTAGTTGAACTATTTGAAAAGGTTTTTGTAAAAAATGGCACAAGATAGCGCAAGATAGGGCCCTCAACCTTTTTAGGCCGCGGTGTGACTGTAGGCATTACATTTTCCCCCAAACATTATGTGGGGGACCCCCCTGGAAGTCCGACCCTAAGGTTGACAACCACTGATCTAGAGTAAACCCTAACCTTCCTTCACAGGTGTTACTGATGGTACTAATGAAGGCTGATCTGTTCCATTTAGTGTATAGTTGTTCTCAGTGCGGGATTGTCATTGAGACGTAAGTGTTACCGTGCAGAGGGCAAGGATCCTGTAGTCTTCACCGGAGTCCAGTTAAGTGACACTGAACAGTGGAGAGGCAATGTTTATTGAGACAGGTGACACCAAAACTGTAAGATTAGACAGACAGACAGACAGACAGACAGACAGACAGACAGACAGACAGACAGACAGACAGACAGGTCTGACCTGTGTTAAAGACCTTGAGGTCGTCGCTCGGCACACCACCGAGGATCCCTCCATAGACGTAGATGTTGTCCCCCACGGCAACGGAGCTGTGTGACACTGTTCTGAGGGCCATGCCCCCTGTCGCTAGGAGTTCCCACGTCAGAGAGACTGGGAGAGAAGGAGACGGTATAGTGGAAGAACAAGTACTCGCATTTGTTACTTACCGGTATGTAGCCTCTCTCTCTCTCTCTCTCTCATGCACGGCTTGCACGCTCCACATTGTAATTATCAGGCAACAGTGCAACACTATCTCTCTCTGTTTCTACTTCCTAGCACAACAGCGCCACTTTTGCCCCTATTGGTACCCTAAACATAGGGATATAGGGATGGACGGACCAGGGACATTGCTGTTCCTTGGAGTGGCTGCACCACTCAAAAAGACAGGACACTTTCCTGGGGTTTTTTATGTGGCTAATATTTGTTTTTAGATATTTTAGTATTTCAAAGTGTCTGTGATGTCACAGACACTGGTCTCACTTCCTTCCTGGAAGCCCTCCCCGCCCGGCTCCCCCTCTCCACAAGGTGGGGTGAGTGCACCAAAGCATTATGGTCATTGTAGTAATCCAGCAATCCAGTCAAACCCTAGTCAAATACACACAGACAGTGACAGACTACATAATTTTTCTGCAAATTTCAAATTGTGCTACTTTTAATCTACTACAAATAGATAGGCAATGACGGTATGTGTGGTTGCCCATACTGTAGTGTAGGCAGATAGATAGGCCTACATAAAAGCAGAGCAGATACAGTAACATACTGTAAGTTCTACAACAGTGGTTCCCCAAACGTTTTTGCAGCCCGAGGCCCAAACTAGTGAAAATATCAGATCTACAAGCTGCCTTCGAGCCGTGTTGTGAGCTGGTACAGTAGATCAGCTATTTTCACTACTTTTTAAACATTTGGTTTTCTAATTTATGGAATTTGCAAACAATATCCTACAATATTCCTTTCCTCACCTATGTCGAAGCAATAAACTCCTGGGAGACATTCTATGGCATGAGGTTTGGACACTCCTCCAAACAGATAAATCTTGCCTTTCACCACACTGTGGGCAGAACAAAAGAGGCACGTGACCAGTGTGTCCCACCCTCAGACACATCTGAGCAAACATGTCACATGGAAAAAGCATCGATATCTCAACGACTACCGGGCCTCAAGGTGCTCTTGAGCAGAGCATTGAGATTGAATAGAGATGGGGCGATAAGGCGTTATTATCGTTTATAGAGGCTATGTGCGTGGCATCAACATCGTACCCGGAGAGGTTATGCGGGAACGCCTATACTGACTGAGTGGCAAAAAACTGGCCTTGACAATTTACAATTTATAGGCATTTAGCAGACGGTCTTAATCCAGAGCGATTTACAATAAGCAAGAACAACGTAAATACACAATTGGACATTACTTAATTGATACTCATTGTATAAATCTACACACTCACAAAGCACTACATTTAAATACTGTATGTGCATTTTGTAGCTGTTACTGTGTGTGTGAGTGGATGAAGTCGCAAGTGTTTTTTATGGTACTAATAATAGGGCACTTTGTTTGCTTGTGCACTGCAGGTATAGTTTACCAGAGAGTGTGTCCTTCTCTCGCTGAGGGTACAAGTCCAGTTTGTGGCATCACCTCCCACGTCACCTCGTCAGGTGACACTGAAAACATCAGTATACGAGGTGAGTTAGTTCTCATGTCTGGTCTGCTCTTTGTTTTTTTGTATTAGAGACAACCCACACTGTCAAATCCTCAGTGTTGATTTAAGACGGGTCCATTTGGTTCCATTACACGCAACATTCCTGAGCCAGTCGTTTGTTTGATTGATTGATTGATTGATTGATTGATTGATTGGCTTAGGAATGGGACAAATACTCCACGAATTCAAGGCTTCAGGGGTGTATAATCGATCAAAAATAAGTCATTTTTTTGGGGGGGTTAACTACTCCTATGCGAGTTCAATGAACACTGATGGTTTTACAGTGTATGTTCTTATTGTATTGTATTCCCTTTCTTTGCACTGAGGGTGCACCACGTACCAGTGAGCATGTAGAAGTCATTCAGGTAAAATGGCAGTTCTTCCTAAACAAATAAAAACAGTTAAGACCTCAAGCCGTTTCAACAAATGTCTTCTAAATCATGACATCTGAAAAACCTGTTTCTATGTCAGTGGTTCTCAACCCATTTCATGTCAAGGACCCCAAAAAGTATATGTAATTGGCCACGGACCCCCACCTGAAAATATGTTGTTCCAGAAGCAAATATTTCAGTTAAAAACGTTCGTTGGGAAAGAATATATAATCAAAGATTTCCACTCTGTGCCACCCTACGAGCTTGTAGATCGGCTATTTTTCATCAGCTAAAGTTTCAAATAATGGTTAAAGTGATTAAAAGCTATAAGGCGACACAGATGCGTCCTCAGGTTGAAATGGGTTAAAGGCATACTCATTGGTACACAAGACGAGGACTTGTATGTCTGCAGACTCTCTACAGTATAGGCTACCAGTGTGTGGACATTTGCCCGCTCAAGCTATGAATTGCAGGGCCTGAATGAAAAAGAGAGTAAATGTTCTGTACACTACAGTACAATAAAAAAGGTTACCCCTGTATCGATGGTACACACTCCTCCAAACAAGAAAGCGATGTTTCCGGCAACCGCTAAACCATGGCCATGTCTATAGGACACAGGGAAATGGTAAACTGTCACCTTTAATTGAGCATGTAATGTTATTAGTTGACCTTCAAAATCATGCAAAACTATTCTAATGAGGTTGTGCACGCACGTACGTACGCACGCACACAGAGAGGTACAAATATATATACCAGGATTTGTGACCCACCTAGGACATGGTGCTTCACCTTTAATCTCCTTTTCCATCCAGTGACCACTGGCTAAGGCCATCCTGCTGTTACACACACACGCGCGCGCATGCACACGCACACACACACACACACACACACAGACAATTATTACTACTGTATGTTCAGACTGAGCCGTCCTATGCCAAAGCATGAACAACCCTTCCATAAACAACAATATCCACAAAGCTTCTCATTGTGACTTACTGTTATGGATTCTACAGCCACGTACACTCAAGTATTGTCCTTTTGACAGCTCGGCCTGTACTCACAGTCTGACATCTGGGGAGGAATGAATGAATCCACAGGTGAACGTCACTTCAACCACCCGACAGACTGGCTGTTTGGCTATAGCTGCAAAGGTTGCCTAGCAACACCACTCCAAACAGAGCTCCGCGAGGAGGATACACAGACACCTCCGATGGGTTGAAAGGTATAAACTGACTTATTGAAATGGTTGAAAAAGTGTCAATACTGCAATATAGAACTACTCTGTTACAAGTAAAAAGCCCGTAATTCTCCTTAACTCCTGGAGTTAAAGTTAACCCATTCTGAACGGGCACCCATTTTGGTGTCAGCATCATGTTATGCTTTAGCTATTGAAAAATAGCAGATCTACAAGCTCATATCGCGCCACCGAGTGGCGCGATACGAGCTTGTAGGTCTGCTATTTTTGAAAAATCGAAGAGCGACTGACATTTTTAGAATCTGATCTCAGGTCAGAATGGGTTAATCAGACCAGTGTGTGTCCAGTGGAAACCTCGTATGAATCTGATCTCAGGTCAGAATGGGTTAAGGGACCCATAATGGTCCATTTGGTTCCTAACAATCAATACTTTACCTGCGGGGCAGTGGGTACTACCCCCTTGAAACCAGATTTGTGTTTTAGGTCATTCGATTTGAATTTGCATTTACGTTACTAATTATTTTTCTTGCCCCCAATACTTGCATCTTTTGTACCCAAAAGACTCACACTATACCCAGTTTGTTCTGGATGGTTTAAGGCCCGCCATTCCTCACACGTACAGACAAGTGCGCATCGTTTCCTTAGCCGCCCTATAGAGTCTGGATCTAGACTGAACCAGCAGCCTGCAAAGCAACTCCATCCCAACCCAGTCTGTCATTAATAAACACTCAAGGCCAATTAAGGCACTTTTGGTTACTTTTGGAAAATAGTATAACATATTAGAAGTAATAATTATTACTCAAAATGTTAAGTAATTAGTTACTTAATTAATTATTAATAGTTACTGTAAAATCTTAATATAATATTACTTTAAGTAATAAGATACTTTAGTTAAAGGGCCACTTTAACTAAACTTTAACTTTTGCAACCAGATCTTATTTTAATATGTTTAGGGCACAAGTAACACTTTCCTGGGGTTTTTATGTGTGTAATATGTGTTTAGATATTTTAGTCATGATGATTTAGTTCATGACAAAATTTGTCATGAAACTCTGGTCTCACTTCCTTCCTGGACTACATGTCACACCTCCACGCAGCCTCCCCTTCTCCACAAGGAGGGGCCGTGCAACTGCAACTCTACTACAAATACTATTATGGAGTGACTGCAGTTCCTTCCAGCCATGAAATGTCCCTTTCGTGTTTTTGATTGCCACCCACGTCTTTTTAAACCTGTGATCATGCTGAAAGCTAACTGTAAACATGAACACATAATACATAATCCACCTCAAGGACCTTGGGGGTCCCCAGACCCCACGATGACAACCAATGCAATATATATATATATTATAATATATTATGATTAGTACACGCACAGTGTACATTCGATTCAATATAAATGAGCTTGCAGTGCATGAGGTTTGACTAGCCCTGCAGGATGACTTGCTGAGTTTGCATTATTCATGCGCCACTTGCGTAACTCGATCCAGCAAACAGCTATACTAAAGCAGTCACCTGGGAACGTATCAGCAAATTAGACGGCATTTGCTATGCACACGGAGACGAGAAAGTCGCGTCTCCAAACCTTCCCACTCTGGAAGGTGGTTTCAAAATGAGCAGTTTAAGTCCCCCAAAACGCCGTCTCCGCGTGGCAAAAAGGGCAGATCGGCTAAATACTTGCCCAGGTAACTCAAAATATGTCCTCGTCTGGATGGCCCCTTAGATCACCTCTTGCAATACCACGACGTATATAAACCTTTGAGTGCTGCTAATTTAACTGTGAGCGTGTGCTAATGCGACCATCATTTGCATACTCTCAGAGTTACAAATTCTCCAACACTCTCCTTTCATAGTGGAGGAGCTTAGGGAGAGATAAGGGTGATGCAAATTGCCCAACATATGCAAATATCCCTAGGCTCGATCCTCCACTATCAGAGAATTATCACGGACATTTCCTCTTCTCTCGAATGGGTATCAGTTAATAAGTATATTGTATATTACGCATGCACATGCACATGCATGCACATGCACACGCACACACACACGTCACACACACGTCACACGCACACACACGCCATGCAAGGTGTATTCATCAGCCTGTTTGCAGGCAGCACGTTCAGTGTCATGCTCAAGGACACGTCAACTTGATGCCAAAAGTGTGTGTGTGTGTGTGTGTGTGTGTGTGTGTGTGTGTGTGTGTGTGTGTGTGTGTGTGTGTGTGTGTGCGTGCGTGTGTGCGTGCGTGCGTGCATGCGTCGTTCGATCAATTCCAAGGGCACAGGTCACATCACAGTGTTTACGTGCATTGCACACAGATGTTTGTAATGGATGTTTTATAGGAATAAGCATTGTGTGCACAGCACCTTTCGATTTACAATTTTATGGGCGCTCTTAATCCAGAACGATATACAGTAAGCAAGGTATAAATGTAACAGGTTTTTGGGAGAGTTGTTACTACTCTAAAGTTCGGACTCCAGTTCACACCAGTACGGAGCAAATGACACGACACAATAGGATAAGGTATAAAAGTACAAAAGCCTTTTTATTATAATCTAAGCATATGAATTCATTCAACAATACAAATACTATAATGCAAGGGTACCCTCTTTTAAAAACAAAACAATAAATCAACTCAACACATTAATCAATTCATCACATTTAAAATAGCAAGCAGCAATGGTTAAAACTAGAGGGGAGAGAGTCAGTGAGTCAGGGGTTAGAAATACCACAGTCCAGTCCAGTAGTGGATGCGATCCGGGTTTTGCGCCTCGCCACAGCCGTGACGAGACAGCTAATTTAGTTTAGTCCGATCCACACTGTACAGTCCGGGTCTTCCGCGTCGCCGCTATCCGGGCGTCCTGACGCTCCGCTGTTAGGCAAAGAGAATGGTGCAATAAGTGACAGCCCTCTCACAACCGGCACTTTCAACTGTGATACAACACGCACGCTGGCATTATTACTTTCCTTTCAAAAGGAGTAGGACGAGCATATCAATAATCAATCTCGGACTGCTGCTCCACCGCCGTCACCACATCCGGCTGGCTCCAGCACCTCAACACAGAAACGGGAACTCGAATCAACTTTACTGTCACACTAGTAAAGAGCCACGCACTCAATAGAACGGAGGCATATAGTTACTTTCCTTAATTCAGATGATAGAGAGCGTTGACATTGCAGAATGATCAATCTCAGCGACGTGGAGGAGGCGATGAGGACATCGGACCCACGGTGTAGTATAGGAGGAGGAGAGAAGTCCGGTCCGCGAGCACAGCGTGGAGAGACGAGGAGATAACTATCTGGCCTACAACATGTAGGGAGAAGAGGACATGAGAGAGAGGTCTGGCGTGATCCGACAACGGCGGCAGCAGGCACCGTCTGAGCAGAGAGAGCCCTGAGGTGGGATCTAGGTGGACCTTTTATTTGGGCGTGGAGTTTTCACTGGCGAATGAATGTCTTGACTCAGTCTGTGTCTGATAGGCTGCACAGTGTGCACACGCCTTGGTTAGAGCACCTGACAGGTAAACAATACTGTGGCATAATGTTCATTGTCCATCGCTATCATAGCGCACGGCACTCATCAAATAACACAAATGAAACACAGCATGCATAATCAAAATGAAACACAAAATATAAATAAAGCAATAAAACACAATATAAAGTTAACCATTTATCATGCTGCTCTACGTGGCACTGTGCATTCTGTGACATTAAACCAAATGACATTTTCCACTCTATGACACACCTCCCCCCTTTGTCCGTTGTCGTCCCGACAACGTCTAGTCACCGTACCTGTTTGGAGGCCTACCCCTATTGGGTCGCTGTGACCGTCGCAAAGGTACTTCGTGTTCCTGCTCTTGTCCATCATCTTGAGCTATAGCCGGGGTTGCTGGGTCACCTTCTCTTGGGCCTGTAGATGCTGTGGGCACAAAGGTCAGAGGTAACAATATTGGCCTAAAGTGTTCGTTTGGGTAAGAGGGCATTGTTTCAGTCTCTGGGGCTTGTTGTACCACTTCAGGGGGGTTGAAAGGGCATGGTCGAAGGTGATTCCGGTGGATTGTCCTAACGGGTCCTTCCTTCCCTTCTGGCCTGATCTGGAAGACTGGCACGCCGGGGCGTGATTGGTCGAGAACAACATAGGGTTGAGGCTGCCAGTGGGGTGCCAGCTTGCCTTGCTCTCTGCGGCGGAAGTTGCGTAAGAGCACTCTTTCTCCAGGCAACAAGGGTAGGTGTTTTGCTCTCTCATCATACCTATCCTTGTCCCTCATTCTGTTTTCTCTGGTCTTAACTGCAACCTGTTTGTAGACTCTCTGCAGTGTTTGGTTGTGTTGATGAACCCAGCCTTCCAGGTCATGTCTTTGGGTCAGCGCCGGTGCTCCTACGACCGTTTCCACAGGCAGGCGGGCATGTCGACCAAACATGACATAGTGCGGGGTCAGTCCGGTGGTCTCGTGGGTGGTGTTGTTGTACATCTGGAGCAGAGTCGGCAAGTGATCTGGCCAGTGTGCTTGGTCAACCTGACTCAGCGTTCCTAGGAGAGACAGAATAGTCTTGTTAAACCTTTCACAAGCCCCGTTCCCCTGAGGCCTGTAAGGTGTAGTTCGGATCTTGGAGCATCCGTAGAGGCTGCACAGCTGTGCTACCAGGTTTGACTCGAACGCTGCCCCCTGATCAGACAGGATCCGTTCCGGGCACCCCCACGCCTGGATGAGGTGGCGCCAGAGAACCCGGGTAGTAGTGGCTGCTGTCTGGTCTTTCGTGGGGATGGCCCACCCATACTTGGAGAATAAGTCAGTCATAACCAACAGGTAAGGGTAGGTGTCGCCATGCCGGCCAAGAGATAAGTAATCAATTGAGACAGTTTCCATGGGGTAAGATGTGAGAATTGGCACCAAAGGCGCCCTTACCTCTGGGCCACGTTTCTGTTGGACGCAACTTGCGCACTGGGACCCCCATTCCTGCAGGTCAGTAATCATCCCTGGCCAGTAGAAGGTCTTCCTCAGTAGGGCTTCAATTTTGGCCACTCCCATGTGGCCAGAGGAGTTGTGGTACTTCTCCCACAGCTCCTTGGTCTTGCTTGAGGGTACCACAATTTGAGCCAAGTTCAAACCGGTGTTGCGCTCCTGCGCTCTCCTCTTCAACACACCTTCCTGGATGTGTAGGCGGCTCCATTCTCGCAAGAGGCGTCTTACCACAGGCAGGCTGTCTTTCCTTTCCTCCGCTCCTGGGAGGTGTTCTCCTGCAACCCACTCCTTCACTTGGGCCAGGGTTTGGTCTCCATCCTGCCAGTTCTTCCACTGGTCTTCCATTTCCGGGGCTTCCTCCAATTCCACTGCAGCCGCTGCGGCTTGGACGAATCCAGTCTCCTGCGGTAACCTGGACAAGATATCAGCGTTACGGTTGGCAGTACCTGGGCGGTATTTCAGTTCAAAGTCAAAATTTGCCAGCTGGGCTGCCCAGCGCTGTTCAACAGCCCCTAAGCGTGCTGTGTCCAAATGGACAAGGGGGTTGTTGTCAGTAAAGGCCAGGAACTTATTGCCCCATAAGTAGTCCTTAAACTTTTCTGTAACGGCCCACTTGAGGGCCAAAAACTCTAGTTTGAAGGAACTGTAGTTTTGGTCATTTCTTTCTGTCGGGATCAGACTTCTGCTGGCGTAGGCAACTACCCTCTCTTTGCCATCCTGTACTTGTGATAGTACGGCCCCCAAACCCCCTAGGCTAGCATCAGTATAAAGGGTAAAGGGCTTTGAGAAGTCGGCATAGGCCAAAATTGGGGCACTCACCAGAGCGGTCTTCAGGGCATCGAACGCCGTCTGGCAGTCCGGAGTCCAGTCGATGCTTCTCCCCTTCTGCAAACTGGCTGTGCCTACTAGGAGGGCGTTAAGGGGTGCAGCTACTTTGGAGAAGCCCTTAATGTACCTCCTGTAGTACCCCACGAACCCCAGGAATGAGCGTACCTGGCTGACAGTTGAAGGGACGGCCCAGTCCTTTACGACAGCGGTCTTTCCAGGGTCAGTGGAGATCCCCTCACTGGAGATGACATGGCCAAGGTAGGTTACCTTCCTCTGGAACAGGTGGCATTTCTTGGGTTGCAGCTTCAGGCCATGGGCTACCAGCTTTTCGAAGACCTGCTCCAGGTGTTCAATGTGGGTATCGAAATCCGGAGAATAGACTATCACGTCATCCAAGTAGATTAGGAGAGACTCATTGACGTGCCCCCCCAGGCACCGCTGCATCAGACGTTGGAACGTCGCTGGGGCGTTGCATAGGCCGAAAGGCATCCTCTGGAACTCGTAGAGGCCCATGGGTGTGGTGAATGCAGTCTTCTCTCTGTCCTTCGGGTCCACGTCCACCTGCCAGAACCCACTGGCGAGGTCGAGAGTGGAGTACCAGGCCGCTTGTTTTAGACAGGTGAGGGATTCTTCTATCCTTGGTAGAGGGTAGGCGTCTTTGTGTGTGAGGGCGTTGAGCTTCCTGTAGTCCACGCAAAAGCGCCATGACCCATCCTTCTTCTTCACAAGGACAATCGGTGCCGCCCAAGGGCTGGAGCTTTCCTTGATGACCTCTGTGTCCAACATGTTTTGGAGGAGCCCTCTCAGCTCTGGGTAGAGGCTTGGTGGGATCGGCCTGTAGCGCTCCCTGCTAGGTGGTGCTGAGCCTGTGGGGATTGAATGGAGGACTGCATCAGTCTGTCCGAAGTCCTCGTCTCCTGCTGCAAAGGCAGCCTTCCATCGCTGCAGCAAGGAATCCATCGTCTGTTGCTGCTCTGCGGACAGCCCATCGCCTTTCAGTAGGTGGACTGGGTGCTGGTCTTCTGTGGTGACCTGGTTCACCTGGACATCAACTTCAACTACCCCTGGGTCTGAAGCCTTCAACACCAGGTCCTTCTCACCCCGCACCTGGCTTGCATCGACCTGGAAGATGTTAGCAAGGGGGCGTCGTTGAGGTATTAAGATGGGGTATGGGTTCACGTTGCGTATCCTTATGGGGAGGCGCCCTTTCACCACCCAAGCAACGGACCGGGCCACCTGCCATTCATCATCTCTCTCTGGGCCCTCCACAAGAGCGCAGAAGTCAGAACTGGACCTTGTCCCGTACAGGTGTGTCCATAACACCATCTCGCTGTTGGGAGGGACGTAGACTGGATCTTGGCGGGTCAACCGGGCCACTCCAACTTGTCCATCTGATGGTTCAGCCTGCGACACCCTCTGGCAGACGGCGAAGGCCCGTTCCCACTCACCTTTGGCCTGCCGGGACATGGTAGCACCAAATGCCGTCAGCCCTGGGTGGACTCCCTGGAACAGTTCTTTCCAGAAGTGTGAGATCACATTCATTCCCAGAATGCCCTTCTCAGCATTCAGGCACTCGTCTTTGACAATGATGACCCCCTTACCGGACACAGTGACCCCTCCCACTGTGAAATCCAAGAGGGCGTACCCAGTATAGGGGATCCGTAGGCCATTGGCAGCTTTTAGGGTCAGCCAGTACAGATCCTGTGGGTCCCGTGTCTGTTCCCCACCGAGCCATTTTTTAAAGAAGGATTCACTGAACAATGTTACTTGTGAACCTGTATCGAGCAAGCAGGGTAATTTAACCCCTGCAACGGCTATTTCCACCCCTGGACACGTACCAATAATAGCGTTCTCCTCTGCTCGGTTCCCCTGGTTCCCCTCCCCAACCACTTGACTCCCAGTGGCTGGGGCTATTAGTTTAAATGCCTCCTCTCCTGTGGGCAGCGCCTCTGGATGTGGCCTGCCTGTCCACAGCCTCTACAAATGGGCTGGCCCTGTTGGTCCCATTCGAATGCCTGGTGTCGTCCGGGAGAGGGTGTATAACGACCCTCCTGAACTCTCCCTCGTGTAGTAGAGCGTCTGTACTCTTCCGGGGCATTCTGTGGGGAAAGTTGACGTTTAATTTCATCTTTCAGAGTTTCAGTTAGAACAGATATTTGGTCTTTCATTTCTTTCCTAAGTTCAGCTCTTACAGTCTCTCTCCACTCGTTTAAACTAGGAGCTGCTGGGGTCTGTTGTGGTGGAGGCACTGAGACACGCGCTGCGCATGCAGACTCCATCCTCTGTTCGGCTTCCAATGCTCGAGCTTCACTACACACTTCACTGAAGGATAATGTAGGGTTTCTACGAACCTGGCGTTGGAGTTCTTGTTGTACTGTGCTAGGTCTCAAACCCAGGACAAGCTGGTCTCGGATGGTCATCTCATCTTGAGCCGAGCCATTTGGTTCATGCTCTCGCCATATGGAGAATAGCTCCCGGAGCCGGAGAATGTAGGCGGCAGCAGTGTCTCCTTCCTGTTGGTGACATTTAAAGAATTGCGCACGGAGCTGGGCTACTGGAGTTACCTGTCCATACAGCTTCTGTACCTCCTGTAGGATGGCTGCGCTAGTTGCACGCCTAGCTGGGTCTAATAGACGTATCTCTCGCTTTGCGTCGCCTTCAAGTGCTCCAAAAATAAAGTCTATTTTCTGTTCTTCATTCAACCCTTGTGCCCGCAGCATAGCCCGAACCTGCCCATTCCATTCTGAAAACCTCATTTTACTTGAATCACCATTAAATTTTGGGATCCATGGGACCCCCATAAACCATGGCATCATCATTGCATTTATCAATGGTTGGCTTGCATTAACATTTTCTGACCTGGCCCCATCTTCTCGTGGTACACTAGGGCCTGCCCTTTCAGGTTGCATTTCATTTTCGTCTGCCATTTTGCTCTGTACGGTGTGAATAAGGAGTCCTGCCGACTACGCCACTTATGTAACAGGTTTTTGGGAGAGTTGTTACTACTCTAAAGTTCGGACTCCAGTTCACACCAGTACGGAGCAAATGACACGACACAATAGGATAAGGTATAAAAGTACAAAAGCCTTTTTATTATAATCTAAGCATATGAATTCATTCAACAATACAAATACTATAATGCAAGGGTACCCTCTTTTAAAAACAAAACAATAAATCAACTCAACACATTAATCAATTCATCACATTTAAAATAGCAAGCAGCAATGGTTAAAACTAGAGGGGAGAGAGTCAGTGAGTCAGGGGTTAGAAATACCACAGTCCAGTCCAGTAGTGGATGCGATCCGGGTTTTGCGCCTCGCCACAGCCGTGACGAGACAGCTAATTTAGTTTAGTCCGATCCACACTGTACAGTCCGGGTCTTCCGCGTCGCCGCTATCCGGGCGTCCTGACGCTCCGCTGTTAGGCAAAGAGAATGGTGCAATAAGTGACAGCCCTCTCACAACCGGCACTTTCAACTGTGATACAACACGCACGCTGGCATTATTACTTTCCTTTCAAAAGGAGTAGGACGAGCATATCAATAATCAATCTCGGACTGCTGCTCCACCGCCGTCACCACATCCGGCTGGCTCCAGCACCTCAACACAGAAACGGGAACTCGAATCAACTTTACTGTCACACTAGTAAAGAGCCACGCACTCAATAGAACGGAGGCATATAGTTACTTTCCTTAATTCAGATGATAGAGAGCGTTGACATTGCAGAATGATCAATCTCAGCGACGTGGAGGAGGCGATGAGGACATCGGACCCACGGTGTAGTATAGGAGGAGGAGAGAAGTCCGGTCCGCGAGCACAGCGTGGAGAGACGAGGAGATAACTATCTGGCCTACAACATGTAGGGAGAAGAGGACATGAGAGAGAGGTCTGGCGTGATCCGACAACGGCGGCAGCAGGCACCGTCTGAGCAGAGAGAGCCCTGAGGTGGGATCTAGGTGGACCTTTTATTTGGGCGTGGAGTTTTCACTGGCGAATGAATGTCTTGACTCAGTCTGTGTCTGATAGGCTGCACAGTGTGCACACGCCTTGGTTAGAGCACCTGACAGGTAAACAATACTGTGGCATAATGTTCATTGTCCATCGCTATCATAGCGCACGGCACTCATCAAATAACACAAATGAAACACAGCATGCATAATCAAAATGAAACACAAAATATAAATAAAGCAATAAAACACAATATAAAGTTAACCATTTATCATGCTGCTCTACGTGGCACTGTGCATTCTGTGACATTAAACCAAATGACATTTTCCACTCTATGACATAAACACAAGATAATGCATCAAATGCATAGAGATAGTAATCTAGGGCTCAGTCTAAAGTTTAGACTTTAGACTAGAAAAACAAAGTTTTATACTGTTTAGACTCTAAACAGTATAAAACTTTGTTTTTAAATCTATAATCTGTACATTGAAACTATAACAGAATATAGGATACCAGAAGGTCAACAACTGAACCTATCCTGTCTACACAGCTATCTAAATTCCATTTCAGTGCTATAGTGCCATACGGGCTATGGAGTCTGAAGAGGTGAGTGACGTGAGTCTTCACCTCCTTTAAGCACTGGGACAACGGTCAAGCTGTTCTCTTGCTTGCTGATTTTTCCTTTTCTTCCCCTCGTTGTTATGTACGTTTATTTTATTTTTTGTTTAAAAAAAATCGCATGTAATCTAATCGAGAGCAACAGACTGACCTCATGCTTCTCTCTATGCATGAGGAGTCCAAGCCACTTATTTTCACCTGACAGGGGGATTTTCCCCAGTTGGACCTAGTGCGTGTGAGGAACACATTATTCCAACCAGTTCCTTTATTACCCTCCATCAGCTGGCCAGGGAGAGACAGTTTAGAGACCAGGATTACTGCATGTTTTTGTGAGGGTAGGCCTACCTACTACATACCCTAGGCCTAGGGCCGGCCCTAGGGTAGGTAGTAGGTGTGTGTCACCTTTCTGTGTGGAGTTTGCATGTTCTCCTCGTGTACACCGGGAGAACATGCAAACTTTTGCCAATCCCACCCCAAGGGTGGGCACAATGAATACTTTAACATGTAGGCCTACATGCATAGGCAGTGCAAGTGACACTGATGACCTTGAATAAATAAGCTTAATACAATAAGCTTATAAAGCTATATGGCACTGAATATGCAGCACTGTTGTGTATATCAAATGGTCAATGGGATTATGTTGTCAGAGTTATTATGCATTGATAAATGAACACTGAGGATTTTACTGTGTGTACACGTTTTCAACATGTTTTATCCACCGACCCTCACTGACTACACGTGAGCCCCCCCCCCCCCCTTCT